>NW_006791814.1:475789-515421 GCF_000442215.2 Lipotes vexillifer
TGCTGAACTCATACTTTGTTTAAAAATAGCCTGAGATCTCAACTTTCATATTCCAATTAGATTTCAAAGCAACTTTTATAAAATGAGAAAGGCTTCCTTATTTCTCTGTTGTTTATAGAGCCATTAACCACTCCCCAGCCAAGCTAAAGGCCCTTTTCATGCCTGTTATCACCCATCAGATGAGAGTAGTTATTCATTCTTTTCCGAGAAACCTGCCCCAAACCACAGACCTGTCTCCAGGCACCCAGGAGCCAGGGGTGGTCAGGTTATAAGCCTGGGCCTGTGGCTGTGGCTGTGAGCTGTGAACGCATCTCACAAGACTGTGTTTCTCAAAGGGTGTTCCTCAAACTGTTTTGCTGGGGCTTGTAAGAGTTGCCAATTCTGGGCCTCCCCCAAACCTGCGGTAGAATCATCTGGAGGTATGGCCTGGCAGTCTGAACGTTTGATAAACTCCCTGTATGACTTCTTTTGCCGCTACGATTTGTGAACTGTTGCCCCAAATAGTTCCCAAACTCCCTGCTCAGTTTTTGACAGCATCAGATTGAATCATTGTTTTCTGCAAATTTTGCTTGACTCACTGATATGCCCCATTTTGTGTAAGAGAGACACAACCTAAAAAGTGTTCACTGTCTTCAGGCCCAGCTGACTCCCATCCTAGGTCCCTCAGGGCATCCCTGGGCTCCCAGCAGGACCAGTGTGCCCAGGCTGGACTAGGCCATGGGTCACCTGCTGGATATATTCCATAAAGCTGCTCAGTCTGGGCGAGGAGAGATCAGACTTCCAGACAGGATGGAAGTGGAAAGGGCATCTCCATGCAGTCCTGGGCTCTGTTTATAATGATCAGAGCCCCAAAGTTCTCAAGTACTTCTGTTCCTAGCTGTTATTATCACAGCCTGTCATTATTTTACGTGCCCTTGAGTATAGTTCTCACACCATAGTACACATCAGAATCACTGTGGGGGACACAGACTGCTGGACACCTTCCCTGAGCTTCTGACTCAGTAGGTATGGGGTGGAGCCTGAGAGTTTGCATTTCTAACAAGTTCCCAGGTAATAGTGCTGATTCAGGGACCAGATTTTGAGACACTAGACTCTAAGCTCCACGTTAAGCTCTCTGGATCCCCAGGGTCCAGTACATAGTAGGGACGCAATTTCTGTTGGCAGAATGAATGAATGAGTGCGTAACTGTTGGAGTAAATGACATGAGTCCTCTAACTGGGACTCCTCACGTCTTTACACTTTGTCTAGGTTACCCAGCATCTGCCAGACATCTGTAGGAGCGCCCAGCAGGAGTATGTGTCCTGGGACAAGGCTGAAGGCTCTTAACTGAAGGCTCTTAACTTCAAGACAGGGTTTGTGGCTTCCCACACCCACTGAAACAAGCCTGGCTCTCCTAAGAGGTCATGAGCTATGCGGGGGATGAGACAGCCCATTCCAGCCTTGACGAGAGTAACGGTGATTCTCCCCACCTTGAAAAACGGGCCCATCACTTCCTAGCTGGGTGACCTCGGGCTTGGCCGTCAGACTCTAAAGAGTCCCAGTGTCCTCACTGTTGAAATTGGCTCTGATCATTATCTCCAGGCTAACTGTAAGGGTTTAGTGGGGCTGTGCATAAAAAAGAGCTTAACAGTATCCTACAGGTTTGGGGAGCTTGGTCAATGTCTGTTCCCTCCCTCATTCCCCACAATCCCCAACCCCTGTGAAATGACTCCCCGAGATGTTTCGGGGAGTAATGAATTCCCTCATTTCAGCTAAATCACCCGTGATCCTGGTTTTGTAGAGACGTACGATGGAACATGATAAATTGTTTTAAGCAGACGCTTCATTCAAATATCCATTTCCCTGTCAAGTTAATTTTGTTTCGATGTATTTTCTAGTGGGTTTTGACTGGGAGCATAGATAGTACATAAACAGAAGAACATTATGTCTTTGGCTCGATTTCTGAGTAACGGGGAGCTGATGGCATGGGGGAAGGAAGATCTAGAGATTGTAAATGACCAGAAGCCCCACTCCCCAGCTGTGACGGGGTGGAAACCTAGCTCTGAGGGTGCATTTTAGGTAGCCTGTATCTGTGTGCAGGACATGGCAGCACCAACCAAATGGCTGAGTTCCTCCAGCTAGGAGCATATTTCCTGGCAACACCCAAGAAAGTAGCCTTGTATACAGTCTCTGTATCTAGCCAAGGCCTCCAATGCATTGTCTCACTTCCCCTCTTAAACCCTAAAGACTTCAGGGTGTATTTCCTAAGAACAAGGACATTCTCTTACATAATCACAATATAATAGTCAAGATGAGGAAATTTACAGAGATGCCATACTATTATTTAGTTCATGGTCCATATTCAAATGTTGCCAACCCTCCCATTAATGCTCTTTATAGCCGTTTATTTTCTTGTCTCAGGGTCTGGTTCAGGAGCACGTGTTACATTTACTGGTCATGTCTCTTCAGACTCCTTCCATTGCGGACAGTTCCCTTCTCTCTTTTTTTTTTTTTTTGCGGTACGCGGGCCTTTCACTGCCATGGCCTCTCCCATTGAGGAGCACAGGCTCCGGACGCGCAGGCTCAGCGGCCATGGCTCACGGGCCCAGCCGCTCCACGGCATGCAGGATCCTCCTGGACCGGGGCACGAACCCGTGTCCCCTGCATCAGCAGGCGGACTCTCAACCACTGTGCCACCAGGGAAACCCAGCTCCCTCCTCTTTGCCTTTCATGACCTTGAAATTTTTTGAAGAGTTTCGAACAGTTATGTTGTAGAAGGTCCCTCAGTTTGCTGCTTCTTGAATAGATTCAGGTTATGAATTGGGGGTTGAAACAACACAGGAGTGATGTGTCCTTCTCAGTGCATCGTATCTGTCCCGTTCTTGGTGATCTTGACCTCAGTCACTTGGGTAATGTGGTGATCCCAGATTTCTCCACGGTAAAGATGTTATTTTCCCTTTGTTATCCATAGGTAATTTGTGGAGCAATGCTTTGACATATGTAAATTTCCTTGTACTCATTCATTTTAGTCTCTATTGATGATTCTTGCCTGAATCAATTATTACTGTGATGGTTGCAAAATGATGGATTTTCCTAAATCCAACATCTTTTTTCCATTTCCCACTTGGCATTCTACTGTAAGAATAAAGTAAAAAGAGTTCTCCCTCCTTCCATCTATTTATGAATTCATTTTTTGATTTCTGACTATTTGGACTCAGAGATTCTTCTTTTATTCGATGTGTTATAATCCATTGCTTTCATTATTCGATGCTTGAATTGCATGATCTCATTTGATCCTCGTGACAATTGGATGATATTATCAGAGATGCCCGTATTTTCACTTTGGGTCTTACAGCTACATCTGCAGGCCCCTGCTTCCTGACTCCCAGGCTCAGGCTCTGTCCCTGGATACACTGCTGTTTGGGCAGCTCCCTATCTGCTCAGTGTCCTTGCTGGGGAGACAGGAGACCACACATAGCTTCACCAAGCCCTGATTCTCCAACCTCCCTTCCAAGCCCCCTGTGAATGGGTATTCAGGGTGGAAGGAAGCCTGATTCCCTCAGCACTCTCTTCCTCTGTTTGAGGCAGCTCAGTCGGAGGCAGGAGGCCTGTTACCTAATCTGTGAAATGGGTCAATATACTGGGACATCATTGACATCAAGCTCCCAGGAACTCCTGGCACGGGCCGCTTTGTAAATCAGTGAACCTGACTGCATGAGCTTGGCCACTCCTGAGTTCACCATTCAACAAATATTTGCTGAGCTTCTACTAGGTGCCAGGCTCTGGGCTAGCCTGGAGGTACAGCAATGAGCAAGTTAGACAAGGTGCCTGTTTCACAGAGCTCATATTTGACTGGCGTAGATAGCAATCAAATCATCCCCCAGGTAAATATCCAATGACGCAGGGATGAGGCCTCTGCGAGGAGGGATCATTATGTTGTGAACATGTCTAACAGAGGACTTTGACCTTGCTCCAGGCGTCAGAGAGCAGCAGTCAAGTTAAAATCAATGGATTACAACACACTTTATGTGAGGCCATTACTCAAAGCAGAGAAGAGGGTGCTGAGACTCAGATTGGTTAAGTAACTTACCCAGGGCTGCACAGTAAGAGAATGCAGATTCACATCCAGGTCCACTGACTCCCCCGCCCATGTTGTGCAGCTGTTTTGCAAAAATGGTTTCCAAAGGGTCTCCAAGGATTCTGGGCAAAGGGCCTGTGTCCATCTGTCCAACTTGGCAAACTTTGTCTTCACTGTGGCTCTGCAGGACCCTGCTAAGTTGCAGCAAGGAAGAACTTTCTGTTAGGCCCAAACGTTCTCTAAATCAGGGGTTTTTTTCTTTCTCTTAAGGACTAAAGCCAGGAAAATTGACTAAGCCTAAGTATTAAAACAAGGGGAGTAGGTTCAAGCTTATCACGCAACAGCAGAGATCTATAATTGTGCACCAGGCCGTGAGCTAAGCATAGAGGGAGGCTGAGAGTCACCCAGATGGGTCCAAGGCCAGAACCCATGCTCTTAACCACAGCACAGGGCTATCTCCCAAGGGATGTCCATCTGTCTGTCTCTCTGAGCCCTCGGAGCAGCCAGGCAAATTCCAGGAGGGAGAAAGGATGCCCACACCTACCCTCACTGCTCAAAGCATCAGGAAGAGTCAAGGTTGGGGCAGCTCAATCTTATAGTCACACCGTCCTATGCTCAGCACAAACACCCCCAGCCTCCAGGTCTCCTCTGGCTGGCCTTGGCTGGTCCTGGCTTGATACCTGATCCCCTTGGAAGCTGACACCTCAGCTTGAGAGGGATCAGGACAGACACAGCTGCCGCCACGGGAGCCTCAGCCGACTTCAGGGAGAGACTCTGAGGACACTGGCCTGTGAGCTGTCCCCCCCAGCTCCCTCTTATTTTAGCTCCACACCCAGGAAGATGTGTGTATAAACTCTTGCATAGAACAGTAATGGCAGAAAAAGAAAAAAATTCAACTCAACTAACTTGGCTAAGTTTATACAGCTTGGAAACTGGGCTCAAAATTCAAGTTATCTATCTGCAGAGCTTATGCATTTAACCTTCTCTCAATGAACCACCTTCCGATATAATCAGGTGTAATATACACACGTTCAGTGCCTGACATAGAGTAGATTCCCCATTGTGTTTGTTTAATGCATGGGTTCAAATGTGTATATGCCTGTGTTTGTGTGTGAATGAAAGTGTTTGTGTATGTGAATGTACAAGCTGGATGGCATGTAATGCAGATGGCTTGAATTGCATATAGGGCAGAGGTCCTGAAGTTATTGCAGGAGATGCAGTAAGATCAGGAATAAGGGTTATTTCCTGCATCTCAGTTCTTGTTTTGTCTCATGCTTCTCCCTCTGGGGACAAGGGAGAGCATAAACACTGTCCAAAGCAGTTTAGAACAAGGAGGTGATAGCTAAAACCCACCCTGGGCACGGCAAGTTTGGGTCCATTCTCCTAGTGCATGCACCTTGATGAAACTGAAAGATCATAGGATTTGGAACCAGAAAAACCTGCGTCGCCTCCCAACCCCATCGCTTACTTGGGTTTAAGTGACCCTGAGCAAGTCACTTTGCCCCTCTGAGCTGCTGACCCCTCTCCTGGAAGCAAAGATAATCATATGTACCTCTCGGCATTGTTATGAAGACGACATATAAGGAAAATTCCCAGCACAGGTCTGATGCATAGCAAGCACTCAGCTTATGTAAGGTCCCTTCTTGCTCCTTGCAGATAGCATCAGAGCTGTGATAGTAAAGCCCTCAGGGGAGAGAAGGATGACGGTTCTCAACCTCAGCTAAACATTGGAGTCCCTGAAACCTGGACCCCACCCCTGAGAGGCTTTCATTCTCTTGGCCTGGGTGGTGGCCTGGGAATCAGGGCTTTTAAAAGCTGCCCAGGTGATCCTAATGGGCAACCAAGGTTGGGAATCTCTCGTCCATAGGGTTTCCCTGCCACTCATTAAATGCCTCATGGGCTTTACCACTAATCTGTCTGGTGTCTGCTTTGTCAGCTCAAGTCGAGACAGAGGGAAGGAGGAGGAAGGTCATCCCATCCGAGTCTAAAACCCTCTCCCTTGAATTGGGATCTAGATTTCCAAATCAAAACTCAAGTCAGGGCTTCCCTGGTGGCGCAGTGGTTGAGCGTCCGCCTACCGATGCAGGGGACACGGGTTCGTGCCCCGGTCTGGGAAGATCCCACATGCTGCGGAGCGGCTGGGCCCGTGAGCCATGGCCGCTGAGCCTGCGCGTCCGGAGCCTGTGCTCAGCAACGGGAGAGGCCACAACAGTGGGAGGCCCACGCACCACAAAAAAAAAAAAAAAAAAAAAAAAAAAAAAAAAAAAAAACTCAAGTGAAATAAGTCAGCCACAGAAAGACAAATATTATATGATATTGCTTATATATGGAATCTAAAACAAAGCGTACAGATGAACTTATTTACAAAACAGAAGTGGAGTCACAGATGTAGAAAACAAACTTATGGTTACCAGGGGATAAACTGGGAGATTGGGATTGACATATACACATTACTATATATAAAATAGATAACTAACAGGAACCTACTGTTTAGCACAGGGAACTCTACTCAGTACTCTGTAACAGCCTATATGGGAAAAGAATCTTAAAAAAAAAGAGTGGATATATGTGTATGTATAACTGATTCACTTTGCTGTACAGCAGAAAGGAACACAACATTTTAAATCAACTCTACTCCAATAAAAAATTTTTTTACAAATCCCCCCAAAAAAGAAAACCTTAAGTATCTTAACCTAACAATAGAAACATTTTTGTGTGTGACTGTATGGATATACAAGGTGTTGTAAGATAGAAACATGACGTCTTAGACATACATTTAGCAAACAGACGTTGCTAAAGAAAAAAAAAGACCATTCGACTAAATTATATTTAGTATCTGCTATGTTCCAGACACTTTACCTCCCGTCCTCCCAAATTCTCTCAATAATCATTGCTCACAACACCCTCTTGAGTGTGCCAGGGCTAGTAGGGATAGTTATGTCGAATATGGGGGTATTCTCACCTCTCAGGCTTAAACTCCTACTCCTTTATACCTAGGCGTCTCCGCAGATTTCTGAGTTGTTTTGGAATTTGCATGTAAAATGAAAGCTTCCTACATAATTGAAATTATGGCCAATTGACCGTGAAATGGAAGAGTGTCCGTGACCAATGAGGTGTTGGACTGGGGAAGATGTTGTGCTCAGAAACGGGGCCTCCAGAGCCCCAGGGCTTGTTCTCTGGCTCCGGGAGAGGAATCCTCCTGGAAACTTCATGGCTCCCAGCCAGACCCCCACCCTGACCTTGGTTCTTACTCTGGTAACGAGCAGTTTTGTCTTTAGCGCCACATTATTCTGTTATAATCTTTTCTCTCTGGGTGGAGACTCTTTCTAGAGGAGGGAATTTGAAGCAGGAAGGCCCATGTGGAATATCTCCTCTCTCAGGCCATGACTTGGCAAGCCAAGGACTTTCTGAGCCAGACTGGGGTGTGGGGTGCCCAGAGGGAGGGAGTGGGCGATGATGCTAGAAAGGTAGACACAGCCCAGTTACAGATAAAACATTTTAACTTTGGGGAAGCAGTGGAGAGGCATCAAAGATACTGGAAGAGGAGTCTGTGTTTTACAAAGATTGCTCTGCAAAGAGGACTTGAGGGGGTGCAAATAGAGGCAGCGGGTCCAACCAGTCAGCTTCAACAAAAGCCTAGCAAAGTCATCATGTTGGTATGGACAGCATGACGATGATGAAGGGGAAAGGATGGAGGAGACTGGGACAGGACTAACGGGAAAATAGGAAGGGAAAAACAACAAGTGCTATGTACTAGCATCACAGCACTGAGAGGAGACACTGTTATCCCCATCTCGTTGAAGGGGACAGTGAGGCTCAAAGAGGTTATGTGTCTTGCTAATAAATGGTAGAGCCTGGAATTACATTTCCATATGCATTCTAGAAATGTTAATGAATAGATGAGTGAAATATTAAGACAAGGGAGGGGACAATATTTTAACTCTGATCAGACCACACTCAGGGTACTGCATTCAATTCTAAATCCACACTTTAAAGAGAGACTTTGTTTAGCTAATGGAGCATATACAAAGAAAAGTGATGTGCGTGGCCAAGGGGCTGAAAACTATGCTGTATAAGATGAAAGTTCTCAGGGTGTACAGGCTAAAGAAAGCAGAGGTGGGTGGCATGTGACACTACATTCAAATATCCTGGGTCCTCTTGGAGCCCAGGGAGTGAGCAGGAGCAAACTTCTGCAAGGATCAGCAAGGGCCAAAGTGGGCATGTTATAGACTTAAGCCTTTATCTTGAAGGCAATGGAAAACCACTGACAATGTTAAGGAAATGGTAACACGTTTTCAGTGTCAAAATATCACTCTCGAGGTGGATCCAAGAACACCTTATTCAGGGGCTTCCCCGGTGGCGCAGTGGTTGAGAGTCTGCCTGCCGATGCAGGGGACACGGGTTCGTGCCGCGGTCCGGGAAGATCCCGCATGCCGCGGAGCGGCTAGGCCCATGAGCCATGGCCGCTGAGCCTGTGCGTCCGGAGCCTGTGCTCCGCAACGGGAGAAGCCACAACAGTGAGAGGCCCACGTACCGCGAAAAAAAAAAAAAAAAAAAGAACACCTTATTCAATAAGATTGTATGTTTTCTTCATATGTATTCCAGTACATATCTTAATGAGTTTATTACTCAAGATATCCCATTATTGTTGCTATAGGTGTAAAATCTTTTTGTCCATTATTTTATCTAAATGGTTGTTGGAATTTGGGGCTTTTTTTGTACATTTATTCCATATCCAGCCACCTTAATGAACTCGTTTTATTACTCCCAATAGATATTCTAGTTCATTCTTTTAAGTTTTCTAGGATGGTAAAAACATCTTCTGCAAGTAATGGCAATTCTCTCTTTCAATATTTATAATTTGTAATTTAGAAAATTACATTGCCTCATTGCATTTACTAGATTAAATTGTCATTGCATTTACTAGAACTTCTAAAACAATATTTGATATAACAATTATTTGCATAGTGGACTTTTTACCTTATCTTATTGCATTTACTAAAACTTCTAGAACAGTGATTCTCAACTGGGGATGATTTTGCCCCCTGGGGGATATTTGACAATATGTCTGGAGACATTTTTGGTTATCACAATTAGAGAGATGTTTCTGGCCTCTACTGGTAGAGGGTCATTCTTATCTTAGTCTTGATTTCAATGAAATGAAATTTCATGGTGTTTCACCATTATGTATGGATTGACTACTTGTTTAAGGCTAAAATTTTGTTGAGTAATGAGTGGTTAAAATTGTGTTAACTAAGATTTTTAAAATCAGAAATAGATATTGAGTCTTATCAAATGTTTTTATAGTCTTCATCAAGATGATAACACTTCTGTTTTTACATTTGACCTGTTCTTACAATTATAATAATAGACTCCCCGGCTCCACTGACATTACTTTAGAAAATCATTGACCATTGTTAAATAAGCAAATCCCTGCCACTTCTCCCACTGCAGCACATTATAAGGCATTGACCATGTGAGAAGTAATTTGGTTACAAATTAGTGTCAGTAATTTGTAGTGTCTGCCTTTGTGGCTTTCAATGGGGACTCATGTGAAGCCACTATTTGCTTCCTCTGGTTTATAATGACTAAATACAGATACCATGAGCCTCTCATTAGCCTCAGCTCCTCTGAAGGATGACTGCTAACCTCTTTGCAGTCATCTCGGGATTCTCAGTACCACAAAGTGAATTTTTCATATACAAGCATACTTCATTTTACTGAGCTTTGCTTTGTTACACTTCACAGACGTTGTATTTTTTACAAATTGAAGGTTTGTGGCAACCATACCTCCAGCAAATCAACTGACACCATTTTCCTGATAGCATTATTTTTTATTTAAGGTCTATACATTGCCTTTTTAGACATAGTTCTATTGCATACTTAATAGACTACGGTATAGTGTAAACTTAACTTTTATATGAAATGGGAAACCAGAACATTTGTGTAACTCGCCTTAATGCAATATTTGCTTTATTGTGGTGGTCTGGATCTGAACCTGCAATACCTCTCAGGTATGACCATACTATAGAGACAGACAATATTGGGGTAGACAATCTCAAACGTTTAGTACATTTAGTACAGTGGTATGTTTACGTAATTTTAAAATATGTTTACATTGAAACTGTAGGCTCAAAATATTTTACATAGAGGAATTCACATTCAAAAAATTCGGAAGAAATTGGATTATCAATGATAATAATTTTCTAAAGAGATAGAAAGGTTTAATTTATCAGAATTCTAAAGAAAGTAGGGGGAGCAATTTGGATTCACAGGGACTGCTAGTCTGGAAAGAACCCACAAAAACAGGAGCTCTATTTCCCAGGGTCATATCATCTATGGGGAGGATGGGCTTATGCAAAGGAAAATGAAAATAGAAGGTGAGGGATGCGTAGAACTGAGCAATGAATTCTGTGATCCTTCCACCTGGCACACCCAAAATCTATGGAGCTACAAAATCCAAAATACTTAAGTGGAGTCTCATGGAAACCTGTGGAAAGATCATACAGACTTGGGAAAGGAAGCCAAGAGGAGGTGAGATTGGTAACTTTTAGGGAGCATCTGACAGACCTAAGATATTGAAGTGAGGCTGGAAATATTTTACCTAAATCTCCAAGGGTCAAGGAAGCCTTTATTGCAATAGATTTAAGTGAAATATACATAAATTTATTTATACTTCTGTACTCATCAATATCCTTACTTATATTTTTATCTACATGATCTGTCAAAGAGAAGTGTATGAAATGCCTCTGCCACTACTGTGTTTCATCGGTTTCCTTTGTATTGCTGACAGTTCTTATTTATAAATTTTAATGTTATGTTATTTGGCACATCAAGATTCATGAGTATTTTTTCTTATTATGGATTGTTTCCATCTTAAATAAAATTATTTTAGTTTAATGCTTTTTACTTTGAATTTGATCTTGTCTTTTTGTGTCATTTTGATGTAGGTGTAAGTGTTGTACAAAATTTGTAGTGATTTCTGTTGTTTACTTGCTTGCTTGAATTCAGTCTAAAAGTCTGAAATTTGTATTAAAGTTTATTCTATTTAAAGACTCAGAATTCTAGTTCCTATTGTATTGTTATCTTATACTTTCTGGGTTTTGTGCTTTTCTTGCCATTAGTTATATTTTCCATTGGCCTAAGTTTTAAATTTTGAAAAACATTTAAAATATAGAAAAGCACTAGTAATAATATATCAAAATATTCCCATAAACACTGTTCTCTTTGTTTTTCTTTTCTCCTCTGGTTAATTGAAGAGTATACCAATTTCTTAAGTGATTGTCTTTTCCTTGTAAAAACTATGCTTGAACCTGTACTTGTCTGTTCATCAGTGTAATGAAGTAAGTCATTTTTGTTGACTCACTCCTAAGAAGAGTGAGTCAGCATTTTTAAATTTACCCCCCATTCCTTCCTAACCCACTTTCATGTTTTCATTGATATAATCTAGAATTTTTAGACTTTAGGTCATTAATGTTTAATTTTATGTTTGTTTATATTACATTCCTCTTTTCCAAGAATTGTTTTTAGATAATTGCATTACTAAGTCACAATAGTTATGGTCCTTAAAATAACATAATAGATTCAGTTCTATGTTTAACTGGTTTTAATATTTACTACCCTGACTTTATATGTGGATTTACCCATTCTTGTGTCCCCATCAAAGTGGAGTATATCTTCAAGGATTCTATTTGCTTTGTTTTTGTATTTTAGGATGAGCTCATAAATGATACACTTTTGCACATACATCTTTCTGTTGTCTTCACAAATGAACAACTTGGCTGAGAACAGTGTGGTTTTGAATCATAAACTTTTCCTCTCAAAATTCCATAGATATTGTCTTATTGTCTTGTAGCTTTCAAAGTTACAGCAAAATCTGAAAGCAATCTGATCTTTGTCCTTTATAGGAAACTGTTTTCTTCCTGTATGCCTGTAGAGTTTATTAATTCATATATTCAGCAAATGTTTGTTGAGCACCTACTGTGTATGAAACACTGATCTAGACACAGCAATGAACAGAACAGACCGAATCTCTGCCTTCATGGAGCTGAGATTCTAGTGAAGGGAGACAGATGATAAACAAAATGAAGGAATAAAATATACAGCATTTCTGAAGATGACGCATGCTAGAGGGAGGATAACCTTGACGAAGAGCATAGGGAATTGGACACGTGACAGTTTTGATAGGGTCATAGGGAACGTGCTATTGCAATAGGGTGATATTCAAGTAAAACTCTGAAGGAAGTGAGGGAGCTAGTCGTATGGATATCGGATGAAGCACATTCCAGACAGAAGGAACAGCATATGGAGAGACCCTGCATTGAGAGCATGCCTGGTATATCCGAGAAATAATAGGAAGTCCACATTGACTGGAGTAGAATGAGCAAGGGGGGAGAGTAGAAGCTGATGAGATTAGAGTTGCAATGGAGGTCAGATCCTATAGGGTCTAATTAACTTGTTTATGTACAAGTCAGCCTTTACCAAGCTGGGTTCCAAGGAAAATATGCACTGGGCATTGCTACTCTCTAAGAGGGAGATGTGGTAGACACAGTTTCCCAATTAACTTGTCTATGGAATTCCTTTAAGATACTTAGGTTGTTCTTACTCTAATTCAAAAAGCTACAAGCATCCCAATGTTCATAGCAGCACTATTTACAACTGTCAAGACATAGAAGCGACCTAAGTGTCCATCGACAGATGAATGGATAATGAAGATGTGGTGCGTGCGCGCACACACACGTGCACGCGCGCACACAGTGGAATATTACTCGGTCATCAAAAATGAAATATTAACATTTGCAGCAACAAGGATGGACCTAGAGATTATCATACTAAGTAAAGTCAGATAGAGAAAGACAAATATTATATATGATATTCCTTGTATGAAGAATCTAAAAAATAATAAACATGAACTTATTTACAAAACAGAAACAGACTCGCAAACATAGAAAACAAACATATAGTTACCAAAGGGGAAAGGAAAGAGAGGGATAAATTAGGGGTATGGGATTAACAGATACACACCACTCTATATAAAGTAGATAAATAACAAGGATTTACTGTATAGCAGAGGGAACTATATTCAATATCTTGTAATAAACTATAATGAAAAATAATCTGAAAAGAATATATATATAAATATATGTATGACTGAATAACTTTGCTGTACACCTGAAACTAACACAATATTATAAATCAACTACAGTTCAAAAAAAGGAAAAAAGAAAGAAGATAAAATACTTAGGTTTTTCTTAAGGTTGAGAAAGTTTTCTTCTAATTCACCTTCAGTTGTTACTTTATTTTTTGTTCTGGTCTCTTTTAAAATCTGTTTTTCATTTTGAAAGTTTTTTTTTTAATATTTAAAAGTATTTCATATATAGAAAAGAATATACCCAATGCTCTCTTCTTTATGAAAAGCAATGATCTCTGTGTTGGAGCACTGTTTTCTGCTTTCCATATATTTATTCTCTGCTTTTTTTCTTTATATTTTGCTAGAGTTTTTCAAGTTTATCCAAGAGTTCTAATTCCAAGTCCAATGTCTGCTTCACCTATTATTAGTTCAAATGCACAACTAAAATAAATTTAAAACCATTTATTTTGTGATCATATTAGTTTTTT
Source organism: Lipotes vexillifer (assembly GCF_000442215.2). Taxonomy (NCBI): domain Eukaryota; kingdom Metazoa; phylum Chordata; class Mammalia; order Artiodactyla; family Lipotidae; genus Lipotes; species Lipotes vexillifer. Next base: position 489,465 of record NW_006791814.1, read on the forward strand.
AGATTAGGTTTTCTTTTGTAAAAAATAATGGCTAATATTTATTAAAGGCATGCCTCACCCCCAGATATACTGCTCAGAGTTTTGTATGCTTCATTTCATTTACTGCTCAAATTGACTCCTTGAAGCAGGCACTATCTCCACTGAACAGATAACAACACTGAGGCATATAGAGATTAAGCGATTATTGGCTCTACTTTCTGCATTGCCAATTCTGCTTTGTGATACATCTAATGTTGATGTTAACTTTGTTTCTTTAAATTTAGTCTTTTATTTATTATCTCATCTTCCATTTTATTTCTAACACCTCTCAGCTTGCTCCCTTCACATCTCATGTTGGTGTATCGTCAGTTCATTTTTCATTTCTTGTATCATAAGCTGCACATTTCCCTGCATTTCACTGAAGAGACAGATTTAGACATGTTCTAAAATGATCTTCAGTTTACTATAATCAGTGTTTTTCAAGTTCTTTCCCTGTATTGTGTGCACTGTGTTGCCTGTTTTATGATGAAGACTTTCTCAGATTTCACATGCTTCCTGTTTTACCTCTGAGTACTCATCCTTGAGCCGAAAAAAAAGAAGAAAAAAAAAGAAACAAACAAACAAACAAAAGAGAAGTCAATCCAGACATAAGATTTTTCTGGTAAATAAAATGAGATTTTTCTCTGGTCCCTCTGCACAGTCCCGCCGGCTGCTGTTTGAATCACTGGACCCAGTACATATGAAGGAGAGCTGGCTCATTCGGCATTCTCTCATCCTCTCTCCAACTTTCCAGCGTTTTCCAGTCTTGTATGTACTATGACTCAGCTCATGGGGAGTGAAACGCTCATGAACTGGCCAACTGGTCATGAGAAGGTCACGTACTCCTGAAGAATCTATGTAAAGTGTAAATTCAAACTCCCACCCCTGAGCTCCTATGTCTGTCCCAGGGTCCACTCCTCCCCGAAGCCAACGTCACCTCCCAGGATGTCCACCAGCCACCCTCACGCATTTCCACCCCAGTGGCATGACAGTGCTGGGAGCCATACTGGTGGGAGAGTATTGCTGGGGTGGAGTGAAGGCGTTGAGAACTCTGACCTCCTTAGAACATAATTCCCACGGAATGAGGATGGGGAATATGAGGCTGCCTTCCACCTTATGTGGCTCCACTTTCTGCCTCAAGACTTTATCTGACTTTTGGTTAGTGGAAATTATATATATTATATTTATATATATATATATATATATAAAATATATATATATGTATAATTAACATTCCAGGGTTCTAGTGCTGTTAAACATGGCAATATTTGTGTGTCTTAATAAGCATTTCCATGGAAAAGTAGAGAAGACGAAACAGGCATGACCAACTCAAACAGAAACAGGCAAGCAAGCTCAGCGTGGGAGATGGCCTCAGCTTGCTCTCTGCCCTGGCCTCCTCCAGCCCTCTGGCCTTGCCCTTCCCTCACCTCAGCCCCAAGCAGGACAAGGAGTCTCTGATTCCCATTAGAGACAGGTGTTGGAGTTATCAGCAGAGTACAGTGGTTGAGAATATAGACTCTGGAACCAGTCTGCCTGGGTTCAAATCCCAGCCCCACCACTTACTAAATAAATGACACAGGACAAATTATTACCAAAAAAAATACTGTGCCTCAGCTTTCCCACCTGTAAAAATGGAGATAATGATAAAACATCTTACTTTCATAGGGTCATTGTGAAGAGCAAGTGCTGTAATATTTGAAAAGCACTTACACTAGCACCTGCCACATAACAAAACGCTATGGACGTAGGTGATTGATTGATTGATTGATTGAGAGTGGCCAGAATTGGTAACCCACGGGCTCCTGAGGTTTGAGCCAACTTTTCATCTCCAGGATCCTTCATGGGTGGGATTTAATGAAAATAACAACCCCCAAGCGCTGAGGATTTCTTTTGCGCCAGACCTTCAGTACTTTACCTGCATAAATCATTGAATCCTCACAACAGCCCAGTGAGATTTGTGCTATTTTTACCCGCATTGTGCAAATGAAGCTTGGAGGTTTCACCGCTATGAAGCAGAGGAGCTGGACTTCAAATGTGAGAAGTCTGAAAGGCAGAGCCGCCTCTGTTTGAAGAGGAAAGAGACTTTGGGAGTTCAGAGACAGGCCACTCCTTTATTAAGAAAGTTCCAGAGCAACTTAAAGGGCCCAAAACCCAGCACAGATCTGGTGCTCTGCAAATATTTGCAGGATATCTGTAGAGGGAAAGACTTGCCCATGATCAATGATTCTCAACTGGGGGCGATTTTGCCCCCCAGAAGCAAATGTCTGGAGACATTTTTGGTTGTCACAGCTAGTGGGGAGCTGGAGGCACGGGGTGCTACTGGCATCTAATGGGTAGAGGGCAGGGATGTTGCTAAACATCCGTTAGTGCAGAAGGACCGTCCCTCACAGCAAAGAACGATCCAGACCCACGTGTCGACAGAGCGGAGACTGAGAAAAACAGGGCTTTGGAATCAACTAGATCTGTTCACCTTCCCCTTCTATCTCTGACGAGACAAAGGAAACTAGATACCCCCGAATGCTTTAATCCCCCAGAAGGACTCCACGCCTTGTAATTTACCTCTGTAAATAGGGCTCTCTGCGTCTCTCAAGAGTTCAGCTCATCGCATTGTTCCATATCTTTGGGACAAACCCAGAACTGCGCTCGGAGACAAGGAATTGTGAATTTCAAGAGTGGGGGCATTAGGAGAGGAATCCTGTCCTTTAGAGAAAACTTGAGCCGCTGAATAAAAAACTCAGCCAGCAAGCGCCTCGGAGCTGACAGAGGATAAAGCCTGGACTATTTTACATTTCGGAGGCTGCCAGAAAGAAGTGACTCTCTGCTTCTTCCACTCAAGGGCTTTTGTTTTTGCATTAAAAGGACAAGGGAGCTGCTGGGGAGAAGCTGTTGGCCGGGCTCCTGGTCCTTTCCGAGGAGGGAAGCTGGTGCCCCCCTGAAGCGGCTGCGTTAATGTCATGTCATTACGCTGTATTGCTGCACAGGTTAATATAATTGGGTGACTATGTGTGAGCAATGATCCGTGCCGTGTTACAGCTCTGAAACAAATGACATTTAACCAGCCGGTCTGGAAGGCTCCTTGTTATCTACCCGGTGAACAATTGGAAAGGAGAAGCAGACCTCTGTACGAGCAACTGATGAATTAGTTGTTAGGTTTCCTCGACAGCCGGGATTTATAAGAGCACAATTCTAACATAATTTATTAGATCTATAAACAGACAGATCCGATGTTTTTACTGAGATTACATCTTGTCACCCTCAGATATTGTGTCACTGACAGCCCTGTTATAATTTAATTTTATTATTCTGATAAGGTGTGTGTTTTTTGTTTTTTCTTCCTGAAAAGACATTTTCATTTTAGTTGCAAAGGAATTGGAAACTTTCATGTTGGCTGATTATCTGGTGGCCCCCAAACACAGCCCCTTGTCCAGGCTGTGACTGCCAGCCTTTCAAGGGCAGGAAGGAAGTTTTAGTGTGAATGAGTGTATGGCCCTAGCCTGGGGAGTGGCAGGAGGAAGGTGAGAAATGGGATTGATCCTGCTGGAGGAGTCAGTGAGGCCAGTGCCTGATCTCTTGTCCTAGAGTTTCTCACCTTTGCGGGTGGTCGGTCCCTCTCTGCGCCCACCCGTCAGCCCAGGACACGGGCAAGTCCATCCCACGTCCAGTTCCCATTCACCTGAGGTTGAAACTGGGGCCTCTGGCCATCTGGCCAAGGGGTCTCCCTCAGAGCTATTCTAAGCCCAGTCACAGAAAGGCCCTTCTAGCAAAACCATCACAGCTCTGACTGACCAGCACCTAACAGTACAGAGACAGCAGCTGTCCCAAGAATCGCAAGGGAGAAAGGATCTGAGGCCTGTGGATCCAGCCCAAACAGTGCAAGAAGATAGAAAACCACTCCACTTAGAGGCAATCAGATGGGGGTTTATGTCCCTCGGGTAGCTGTGACCTTGGGCATTCCACTTCTCCTTTATGAGCCATTGCCCCACCTGAAACACAGGAGTAATGACACCTGCCTCATGAGTTCTGGTGAGAATAAAATGAGAAAACGAACAGAGGAGTAGACGTGAATGCCCTGTGCAAATGAAGGGTATCTTTGCTAGCAACAATATCTCTAAACTCTATTTTTTGTTTCATCTGGAAGGGATATATATATATATATATATATTTTATTATTGGACCACCAGGGAATTCCCTGTCATTATTTTATAATAATCTACATACAGCTTTAAATTTTACCAGGAACTTATATATGATATAATATAATGTGAGCTCATTTTAATCCTCCTAAAAATATGGCAAGGGTGGGTGACTTTATTATCCCCATTTGAGGCATGAAAAAAAATGCGGTTTGTGGAGGTTTCCCAGAGTTACTCAACTAGTTACAGGATTCTAACTCAAAACTGAATAACCCCATGTCCGTGACTCTGCACTTCGGATAAAATCAGGGCTTCCTCTGCTCTGGAAACCTGCTCACTCAGGATTGGAATGGAGCAGATCATGGTTCTGAAGACAGTCAGAATGAAAGTTTGTCGCCAGCTCCCTGATCTCAGGAGTTCGGCCACAACTTGCTCGAAGAGATGATTTTGGTCGGTTCACCAAGAGCCCGGGATGGGGGTACTCTCGGGTTTTAGCTCCATTTGCTTTCAGGACCAGCTTCTGTCCCCAAGGCTGGAAGCAATTCTTGGAGTCATCTGTAAAGACCCCATGCCTCGTGGGGAGAAAAGAAATTAATATCAGAAGTGGCAGTATCTGAGTGGCAGCTTCATAACAGGCTTGAACCCTGACCTCTTGGCTACAGCTGGGAGCGGCTCAGTCAAGCACGTCATTGACTCCCAGGGTCCTGGAACCTGAGATGTGCATGTGGGCTTCAAGGTCAACCCAGTCCAGCCCCCTCATTTTACAGATGAGGAAGCTACATTCCAGAGAGGGCAAGGGGCTCACCCAAGGTCACACAGCAGGTAGAGGGGGCGCAAAATCAAGGCTGGAACCAGGCCTCCTGGTTCAGAGCTCTTTTCAACAGGGGTGCCCTAACAGGCACACTCTACTGTTTGATGCTTTTCTGAGATCCAGTAAAACACAAGGTCCATCAAAGCACCGGGTAAGAAACGTGCAGGCGCACAGATCCATGAAGTCATTGTGTGCAGCAACGGGAGTCATACCTGGGGCGGTGGAGGGGGGAGGCACACCCTGTCACCCTTCACCACCTTCGCCCCGAACCTCTTGCCTCACCCCTCCTGAGTTCCAGCCCTGTCCCACTCCTATGTGCAGCCGGGTCCTACTCTTAAATCTTAATGCCAGGACACGCTGATTTTCTGGATCACTTCTCTATTCTCATTACAATTTCCCTTCCAGACAATTCTGCCTCAGGCCACTCTGGTAAATGTTGTCTGGTCTCACCTGATCCTCTGGACCCTCTTCTAGGGAGTTTGACCCCGGCCCTGAAACGGCAGCTGGATGGGAAAAAAAGCAAAGCTTGCAAAATACAATTTCAGCTCAAGCATCACATCCTCAAAGAAGCCATCTCCACCGAACACCAGAACGGTTTCCGGCATCCTTGGCTGAAGAGCTCTTTTAGCTGTAAGGAGACATCGGTGTGATTTCTTGACTGGAGTGTGTCTTCCCCACGAGAGTGAAGCTCTGAGAGGCCAGGCGATGAGTGTCTCTGTTTGCTGCTCCATCGCCAGTACTCGGCCCGGTGCCTGTCATGAGGCAGGTGCTCAATAAATATCTACTTGATAAGGGAGGAATGCAGATTAAGCACTTCTTTGCCCGCCCCCTAAAGAGAGGGGCTGCCATGGAAGATGGAGGATTCTGGCTGCCTTTGGGGAATCCAACGAGGATGTACCTCTGAGCAAAGAGATAGCACCCCATCCCACTGCGCCCCCTCTCCTTAGGGATAAGTGTCTCCTAACTGCTTCTCAAGGTTGTTCCAGCTTAAAGGGGTTCCTGCTTGGAACCTGGCAACCCATTAAGGTAGAGGAGGTACAAGGCAGGAGAGGGAGTCCTGCGGGTCAGCCAGGGAAGAGCCCAGCCACCACGGGAAGCAGGAAGAGAGGCCAGAGGGTGCCCAGAGAAGACCCTCTGGAACCTGCCTTTGGGTCCAGAGGGAGAAACATGAGCCTTGGGGCCCAGCACAGGGGCTGTGTCTCAACGCTGGAGTGACAGATCAGCGGAAACTGATCAGAGTCACCGAAGCAGCATCTGTAGCCACTACTCTTAAGAAACAGCTGGCCTGGATCCCTGAGGACCCAGTTTGACTCACATTCCGGTCAAGAGTGGAAGGGATGAGCTGATGCCTCCAGGACCTGCGGGTCCTCAGCAATAAAGGCTACTGGACAAATTTGGCTAAGGACACAGGTACAACGTCATTGAGAATCATGTTACAAGGGCTGCCCTCTAGGACAGCACTTTTTTTCCAAAAAACTAGAATGCAAGCCCCATATGTGATTTTACATTTTCTAGTAGCCACATTTTTTTAAAAAAGCAGAAAGAAACAGGTGAAATTAATTTTAATAATATTAAATCCTATTTAACCCAATACATCCAAAATGTTATTATTTCAACATGTAACAAATATAAAAATATTATTGAGATATTTTACACTCTTTTACGCAATGCACTGACTCTTTTACACTTACAATCTATTCCGTTTGGACTAGCCACATTTTAAGTGTTCGATAACCACATCTGGCTAGTGGCTACTACATACTGGACAGCACCAGCTCTAGAAGCTCAACTCAGCCTGCAGCCTGACAGTCCCATCTTGCAAGTGGACATATCTCAAGGTTATCGGGGGTCTGAAGGGCGGCAAGAGCAGGTGCAGAAATAAAGGGTTTCACAAGCCAGAGGATGTTCACTCAGACCCACCATTCCCTGTATCAACAAAACCACGCTTTGTGCAAGGTGTGGTGGAACTTTCTCTGGCTGGGAGCACCCTGGGGGCACTGGCTTGGTGGCTGCCCAATGCTCTGCTTTCAGCTTGGGAAATGGAGCTGTTTGAAACTGATCGGCTGCCTGGTCCCTGCACCCCATCTACCAAGCACAAGGAGCGAGGCAGATGTTGGAAACACATCTGTCAACCTGCCCTGATGGTTTCTGGCACTTCCCCCAGCCTTCTGGAGCTTCTGTCCCCCACTCTGGAAGAAGCCACACTTTCAGGGTTTAACAGTTCCTGGCACTCTCGCTGGAGGGCGTCCTGAGACACCCCCAGAGGTGGCTGCCCCAGAGGGCGGTCCCCCGTTCTCAGGGACTTCTGTCTCAGTCTGCTCTGCCGCTTTGTCAATGCCCATCGCTCTGACAAGCCCCCCTCTGAGACGGCAAGTGTGATGCAGATCCCAGAGGTACCCACCAACACAGTGAAGAGTCCTCAAAGGGGTTGCACGGGTGCAGCAAATCCCGACACAGAGCAGGGCTGGAAGTCTGTATGGCCAGCCACCACTGCCCTGCTTCTGCCTCCGTTTTCACTTCTAACACACGAGTTGTTTACGACTGAGATGAGAATATGTAAATACATTTCCTGATAAGCAGTATCCATCAGCTGCTGGGTAGAACAAGATGGAGAGCTTACAGGGAAAACAGCGGGTGCGTTTAGCCAAGGTGAGATCAGGGTTCCAGTCCAGGTCAGGTCCATCACTGCTTCTCCTGGCCACTAGGAGTCACCATCACTGGAAGTTCCTAAATGATTTTGACATCGTGTACTTTATGGGGGGAAAAGGTGTTCAGACGGGTTGTGCATGTCTGGGTGTGTTTTCTATGCCTGAAAAAAAAAACTGCATGGATTAGGCAATCTTGGCGAGTCTGATTCTCCCCGGGCATGCTAACCCCAGGTCAGAGCCTGGACTCGTGTAGGTGCTCAGTTAATATGCTTAAACAAACAGGTGAAGGAAACGGGGGAGGAGGGATGGTGGAGGGAGGCGGGGAGAAGCCAAGAAAATTTGGTCGGGGAGAGGGTGAGTGACAAGGAGACAGAGCTCTGAGGGCGGAGGAGGTGGACCAGAGTAGTTGCCCCCCGTGTTGTCCAGTCCTGGGTCTGTATATTCCTCTCTCTCCCTCTCTCTCTCTCTCTCTCTCTCTCTCAGCCTCTTTCTCCCAGTGCCAACTGGGTGGCGTGGCATAGTGGGTGGGGCACCCTGGCTTGAGCTAAAGAGACTTGCTGACTCTGTTTTACCTCTTGAGCCATCTATGGTTCTAAACGTGAGCTAACCGCAGACACCATATGTGGAAATATTCATTCCAATATCAATGTTTTCTGTACAAAAGCACGTTGTTTTATGTGTGGGCAGAACTCCTCCTTGTAAACTGTTAAATATGATGTAAATGCTAATTTCTCTGCATCGCCCCATAAAGGAACCCCCTGTGAAGTGCATCTCGTGTAAGACCATAAAAGAAAATGGTCAAAATAAATTAGGGAGAAATGCGAGTGGAAGCATAAGGGCCTGTTTTGCCAACACGCAGCCGTGTGTACCCTCTCCCCACACTTTGGCCCCAGCAAGAGAGGATTTGCATAACTGCAGTGACAGATGCCCCCGCTTCCCAGAGGCCACCCGGCCTCGACAACTTTCGGAAAACAGTCTGCCAGAATTTGCTTCAAACAAAAACAATTTTTTTAAAAAAATCACCAAGCATTTCTCACTTTTGCAATTCTTTTCTCTCTTTTTTTTTTTACTCTTTTAAAAAATATTTTTTCTGATTATTTTTTAATTGAAATATAGTTGATTTACAATGTTATGTTAATTTCTGCTATATAGCAAAGTGATTCGGTTATACATAAATATGCATTCTTTTTTTGTATTTTCTTTTCCATTATGGTTTATCACAGAATATTGAATATAGTTCCCTATGCTATCTTTTGCAATTCTTAATACCACCGTGGTTTTTTAGGGCTTTGGATTTCAGTCCTGAAAAGAAGAGACACCAATGAGAGAAAATGGTTGCAGGTGTGCCCGAAAAGCTATCCTAGGTTTTGGGTTGCCCAGCCAGGCTTTCAGTAACAACCGCCTTCTTTAAAAATCTCAAATGCATTTTGGCCACATTCAAAGGTGAGCACATGCTATAATAAAGGATGGCAGGTGTCTAACCAGCACAAACCTATTATTTCTCCATCAGTAGCCTTGCAGGTACCAGCACTTCATTAACCAAACCCAGCTCTGGATTTTAACCACAACCCAGATTTTGTCACACACAAAAGAATTCGAAACCCCGGGTCACAGGGCTATCTGTGGAATGAATATTAGTACATTCTTTGCAAATGCATGATGTATGAACTGTATATATTTCTTTGATAAATTGTTTTTAAATATTTCCTCCTTTTTATTAATTGAAGAGGAGCCTCATGTATCAATGCCATTTTTTCCTGTTTTTCACATAAATTATTTTCTTGCGATGTTCGTTTTTATTATTATTGCCAATATTAAGGCAAAGACTTTTTTTGCCTTGTAAACAAGATTTTGCTTACAGCTAAATGGAAAGAAGTGAAGTTAATCACATTGAAATAATAGGTTTAAAAAGGTAATTCAGCGGTATTGGAATGAAGCTTAATCTTCAGCAATAGAAGCCGTGCTGAGAAAAATGGCAGAAAAAGTTGTTCTGTAATTAAATGGTATTTATCACTGGCAGGTCAGCTTCGCTGGGGAAGAGGCTCCAGGACTCCACAGGGAAGGGGAAAGCAGCTCAGGCAGACAAAAAGGGCCCAGAGCAGAGCCTAGGGATGCAAGAGACCGCTGGGAGGAAGAGCTGGGTGCAGGCAGTACCTCCTGGGAGCAGGTGGTACCTCCTGGGAACAGGCTGTGTGACCTTGCCCATGTGTATCTCAGCTCACAGCAGTGAGTCTGGCAAAAATGCCCAGAGCATCCTCCAAATTCGTCCAGAAAGGTCCCAACTCACAGCATCCTTGATCAACATTAACCACATGAGCTTGGAATTGAGACAGCCCTGGCATCAAATCACTCTCTTCATCTGTAAAAGAAGAATAATGAGGCATTAACCTCCTTGAGTTGTCACAACCAGTAACCTGGGATGTTATGTGTCATGGACCATGCCTGGTACTGTAGCAATAATCATACTAATTATAGCCAAACGAATGAGCATCTAGACCTCAGGCAAAGCTAGTGCAGGTTGAGAATCTCCAGCCTGGTGAGGAGAAGGCTGAGCTTCTCCAACAGATGGCTCTCAGGCAGCCTTCTGCAAATGTGGGCAAACCCATCCACAAAGCACTGACCCCAGGGTAAGCTGAGGGCGTCCAGCAGCCTGCAGCGGAGAAGGCTGAGGACTGGATTCAAGACGGTTTCCAAACGGCTCTCGGCAAACGTGGCCAAGCCCAGGAGCGGGGCAGGTCACCAGGTTGGACCTCATCCCCGATATCTCTTTCCAGACCTTGATTACCTCCTGAAGCTGGAGGATCCAAGCCCCAGATGGCTTCGTTGGGCCAAGACCATGCCATCCATGCTTTTGGCCCGGGGTCTAGCCCCGATTCTGTCCACAGGTCATGACTGTGGGCAAGTGAGTGTCCTGAAATAGGAGGGAGTGACAGTGGCTGCTGGTGATGAGGATGACATTAGATAATTCAGGGAGAGTCCTTATTGTTCCAGAGGCCAAACCTACAGCTTCTCATTCTATAGTTTCTTGCTACTTGGTGGATCTTCACTTGGGGACTTTGGGCCTTTTGACTCAAACTCAAGCTCATGGACACGATGCTCCCACCACTGCCCTGCAGAGTGACAGAAAGATCCAGGGGCAGAGGACAGTCTGGATTTGGGGAAGGACCCTCCAGGTCTTAACTCTGGCCTCTCTGTCTCTTCGTCAAGACATTTGCTGGCAGGAAACCCAAGCATTTCTGAAGCCCCCTTTAGTGAATCCCTTTTCCATAGAGTCTGTTTGGTGTTTGTAGGATCCTGGGGCTCATATGCTGTTAGAAGATGCTTTAAAAATCAACCTTGTCTTCATCTGGCCCACGTGCAAAAACACATCAGCACATTCTTCATCGTTGGGGCAGCCAAACCTGGCACCGCTCCAGCCTTAATCTCCAAGAAGTTTGAATTCGGGTCCTTTATTAGCTCTCCCATCTTTATCAATGTTCTGGAGCAAAGTGTGTGCAGCCAAAGTTATTGAATTTTCACCAAAACCTAAATACATGCACAACCTTTTTGTACTTTCATGTTCAAAAAGGGTACAGACTTCTAACTGCCATCTCCTGCCTCTACCCGTATTTTTCCTCATTACAGGCTGTGGTCCAAAACCAATACGAATTAAATAAATACCCCACTGGGAGTTCCACTTTGGAGAATTGTCTTATTACGGTACAGATGTGGGCTATCTCCAAACCACACCAACATCTTGTATTTTGTTTTATACTTTTTTAAAAAAGAAAGAAACTAAAATCTGAATAGTATCCAGGAAGGAAGTGTTTGCACGGGTGAATGTTTGATTTCATTTTTCTCCCAGCACGCCCTCTTCTTTTATCCCATAATGGCCCTTCCCAGTTAATCTGTCTTGAAAACCCGCAGGTAGAGATGTTTATTGATACAAGCCCTACGTGCAACTGGGTTTACAGAGACCATTGAAAAGACATAAATAGTAAATTTCACTTGATGTCTACTTATTAATGCAACACCACTCTGAACATTTCAACAGAAAGAGGTTTTGCCAGATGGGGGATAAGTTTTACGTTATGGATAGATATGGAAGGTAACATTTGGTTTCCATTCTAAATGACTGATACAGGCTGTCCCGATGATTGCATTTTTCAGGGCAAATCACCAAATTCAACATCAATTACTTTGTCTTTTCGCAGAATTTAAGGAAAAGAAAGTTGTGTGCTTTTGTTTTTAATGACTGACATTTCATGCAAACATTGCAGCCTTCCATTTCATACAAACACAACAAATGACTTTTATAGTTTTACAAAAGCAACTTTAACCATGGTTCGCACAGCAACATCCTGTGCCCCGAAACCACAAATCTGACTTCCCAGCAGCTAGTAAATTGGAATCCCTAACGTAATGCTCAAGACGTTTCTTCCCTTGGACCCACCCCGGATCTGATGCTGGTGGACAGAAAAGCAGGACAGAGAAACTTAACATTTCCTTGATGAAGATCATGGAGAGATAGAGCAGGGGAGACGTGCACTCTACAAGGCCTTTATGGTCCATCTATGGAACTGGAATAGGAAATCAATGACTCAGTCCAGACTAGGGAGCTGAATTCTTCCAAGTAATCGTTTTTTCCTTCCTGCAGTCCCCAGCCCCTCCTCTGTTAAAGACTTTATATCGCCTTGCTCATTTAGAGCATAATTGAGACTCCACTTTTATTTCGTCATCCCTCCCCTTTCACTGATCATTGCTAATTTTCTGGCTCAGTGCCATCTGGGGAATGGGTTTCCCTAACCCCAACCAGAGGTGTGACTGGAGTCCTTTGGATAACGTTGGGTTTGTTCTTTCTCTCACAAACCCTCAGCGGAGTGAGGAGCAGACCAGGGATGCAGGGATGGCTTCTACCCTCAATCCTTCTACCCCGTTGCCTGCCCACCCAGATTTAAGAAAATATCTGCCCCACCCCAGGAGTCTGCCTAGCATCTCCGAGAACGTGACCTATGCATCCTCCCCCGCTTGCAGATAAAAACACCAGTACAATAAAGGAACGGATCCCTTCCCCCAACACAAGTGCAAAAAGAGTGGGTGGCCAAATGCAGCTGTACCTCCCAGTAGCCAGATGTGAAAACAGCACATCTGTCTGCAGTTTCTCTGTTCAAACGGAATCACTCGTTCTTCAGAACATGTGCCAAGGAGAGATTTAGAACCAGAAAGTCCCATCTCCCCTCCTCCAGAAGCACCAGGCTGGAGGCAAGGAAAATTCATAGGGTGCACGTGGCAAAGCCTTGAACTTGCGCTAACCACAAAGAGGTGGGCTTCCCTGGTGGCGCAGTGGTTAAGAATCCACCTGCCAATGCAGGGGACACAGGTTCGAGCCCTGGTCCGGGAAGATCCCACATGCCGCAGAGCAAGCAAGCCCATGCGCCACAGCTACTGAGCCTGTGCTCTAGAGCCCGTGCTCCGCAACAAGAGAAGCCACCACAATGAGAAGTCCGCGCACCGCAACAAAGAGTAGCCCCTGCTGGCCTCAACTAGAGAAAGCTGGCGTACAGCAACGAAGACCCAACGCAGCCAAAAATAAATAAATAAGATAAAGATAAAATTTTTTTAAAAAAACTACAAAGAGGAAGGCAGCCTTACAGAAAGGATCAGAGGGAAGCAATTCCCAATACAGTATCCCAACACACCATTCAGCCATCCCAGGAGGGAAAAAAAAAATGTTGCTGTGAGAAATTCGATAGAATTGTTAAAATTATATGAAATCAGCTTCATAGGTTGTAAACCACAGGTCACACATCTATTTGTTCTATAACAGGGTAGAAATTGCAATGTTTTCGCCAAGATATGAAACAGAGGTAGTGATATTACAGGAAAAGACCTATCAATGAGTCATCCAAGTTATCTGCACAGCTCCACCCACCATTTGTTTCACCATATACCCAGGACAATAGAAGCCTGCTACAAAGTTTAATGAAGGGAATCTAGCAAAGTATTTGAAAATTCAAAAGCAACAGTGTGCTGGAGACAGCTTATATACCAGCCCACAAGAGCCAAAAGTTAAATTTTCAGGAAATTTTCAAGTTGGTTAATATCATGTGGGTAATTTGAAAGTAGCCATCATTTACACGGTGGAAATGGGCAAAATGTGTCTGTTTGTTTCCAGAAAGCAGGTTGTTAACCATTTACTTACACCACTGGTTGGAAGATTCTTCCTCTGAGTTCAGTCAGCATGATGACTAGAGTTAGTTTAGTCAAGTTCTCTTTCAATGCCCCCAAACTGTTTAAGGCCCTCATTTTCTAACTAGCATAGCACATACCTGACCCACACCCCTGATTCAACAGACCACCTTGGCTTTGAGCAATTAGAGTAGATTCCCACTTCAGTTTCCTTTGTGCCAAAAGGTTTCACTGCCCAAAATCTTAGCTTAGTACTGGGACTGCTTCTGTGGATATCTGTCTGTTTCACTCTGCAGAGAGGGGTGACTTAGGCAAGCTCACACAGTGAGTCCAAGGCTTGGGGGAAAAAGATCCCGGGTCCTGAACCCAGCTTGCTGTAAACTCGTGGGACCTTAAGTATATCCCTTTCTCCTGGGTGGGGAAGGAAATGAACTTCATGGTTTATCTCTAAGGGCACTGTTGGCTCTGACATTCTGACATTCAACACTGTGTCTTTGTCTAAATGGACTTTTCAGGAAGTATGGATAATTTAGGATCTGGAAGACAAGAGATGGGCAGATGCCATCCAATTTTGCAATAGAAAACATGGAACCTTAGTCATCGACCCTGGACTCCTCCTAAGGCTGAAGATCTCCTTATTTTGTGGATGATCCATAGCCCCTGGGAAAGCAGCACCAGGAAGCCACATGAGTTCTGTAGGAACGGCCGCATCAGACCATGAGTTGGGGCATCTGAGTTACCCAGACCTGATTTCAAATCCCAGCTCATCCACCTCCATGCTAAGTGACAATGGGAAATTTACTTAACCTTTCTGACCCTCTTTTCCCTCATCTATAAAATGGGTCCTAATAACAACCACACTACAACACTTTTGCATGAATTAAATGAGATAAACCATGTATAGCACTTAGCATCACACCAACCCAGACTAAGAACTTAATCAACAGCAGCTATTAATATTACTATTTCCTCAGATAGTGGGGCTAAATTAAGAGATCAGGGGATTGTAACACACTTGGAAATCCCAGCTTTGACCTAAGTTGAGTCTACATTCAGGGCCGAATTGGGCTTGGGTTTCTAAGACAGACTGAGTACACTGGGCTCATAAGGCAAATTTGGGGGTAGACCAGTCAGGAGGTGATGCGTACAAGTCAGTCTGGGTTGAAATCAGTTAAGTCTTTTTGGTTTGGAGTGAAAAGAGCAAAAACATACACTAGAGAGGCCATGATGAATTAGTTACTCAGGTCATGGATCTGGACCAGGAACTCATGGTCAGGTCTTCTGGGGAGAGGTTTCAGGAAGAGGCTGGACTCAAAAGAGACTTGCGGGCTTCCCTGGTGGCGCAGTGGTTGAGAGTCCGCCTGCCGATGCAGGGGACGCGGGTTCGTGCCCCGGTCTGGGAAGATCCCACATGCCGCGGAGCGGCTGGGCCCGTGAGCCATGGCCGCTGAGCCTGCGCGTCCGGAGCCTGTGCTCCGCAACGGGAGAGGCCACAACAGTGAGAGGCCCGCGTACCGCCAAAAAAAAAAAAAATTAAAAAAAAAAAATTAAGAGACTTGCAACTGCCCTACTGTGAAACCCACATGACAAAGTGTGACACGCCCTAGCCTTCCCCTCACTTCTACACCAGTGTAGCTTAATCAATGGGAATGCCAAGGAATGGTACCAATGTCTGGGATACTGCACACAGGATATGGGCATTTGCATCCTTGCAGGGAGTACCAGCAGAGGTGGAAGCAGTGAGATGCTCCACCACTTTCTGATTCATGGGCAGCGGTGTCAGAAAGAAAGGAAGGGCAGGAGGGAAAGAGCTTAGCAAACTCCATCATGTGGGGAATGAGACGTATTCCTAAATACATAAGGGACTCCCCAAGAAAACTGGGAGGACTTTTCAGGGGCCCATTGAAGTGGGGCCAGAGCCAGTAAAACATGGGCAAGTTTTGTTAATGTGGTCCCAGGTTTAACCTCAACCTGGGGTGACCTAGATAGATTTGGGCTCCACATGCTGTGTCTGGAATGAAGCAGGCATCCATTGGACAAATGCTTTCGAGATGTCCTTGTGGACAGGTGGGAAAATGTGAGCTGTGGCAGTGCTCCGAGGTGGACCCATGACTGACTGAAAGTACCAGAAAGGAGACTGTCACCCTGGCTGCATAAGTCAAACCAACTGCAGAACTTCAATAACCACACTGATGTCTTGCCTCTACCTTTGATGAGTTTTACTTAATAAATCTGGAATAAGGTCTGAGCTTTGGATAGGTTATGCTGTCATCACAGGTGATTCTCTTAAGAAGCCAGGGTTGAGAACCAGCGGCCTAAAATGAAGTCCCCAGTACATCAGCCTCTATTTCCGATTCTTTCTTGGTCAATATTGAGTCAGTGGCTTCAATGAGGCTCTCAAGGTTTGAGGTTCATGTGCTGGATGACCTGAAATTAGGAGAGATAACCAGTGGTCTGGCTAATGTCACCTAGAACCAACTAGATCCCAAAGCTCTACTTTTTAAAGTAGTAAGTTACCCATTACCGGACCAGTTTGAGTAGAGAGTGGATAAGCAGTCCTTATCCAATCCCTATCTACAGAGCACTTATCACATCTTGTCTTCGCCATAAACGCATACAGACATGTACGAATAAGGTTCAGAGAAGGCAAATGGCTTGCCCAAAGTCTCCTAA
The DNA here is from genome assembly GCF_000442215.2 of Lipotes vexillifer. NCBI lineage: Eukaryota > Metazoa > Chordata > Mammalia > Artiodactyla > Lipotidae > Lipotes > Lipotes vexillifer. Next base: position 505,916 of record NW_006791814.1, read on the forward strand.
ATATGTAGCATCCCAAAAGGCCAGTCCTTTAAAGAGTGCTGGGTCTTAACCCAGATGCTCTGACTGTTAGATCTTTTCTCTGGACTCCACAGCCCCATGGCTGTCTCTGCTGGGTCATAGGATGCTCTAGAGAGGATACCTTCAGTGGAGAAAGGGCCACAGGACCTTGAAGGATGTTGCCAGCCCTGGATGCCTGTGCTGTCGCTGAGGCCGAGGCTGCCCCAGGAACGCACCCTCCCCAGGGCCTGATTCCTGCCAAGGCACACCCACCTCCTGAGGGCCTCCTCTCAGGAAGGAAATCCCAGTTATCATAAAAGGAAAATACGGAAATAAAATCTTAAGAGGATTTCATAGATGATATAAAATCCCTACAACTCTGGGTGACAGACAGTAAAAAAGATCATTTAGAGCAAAAAAGCTTTCTAAGACTTCCTGTTGAATTGGTTTTCTCAAGAAGCTCAGATGATGGTCATATATAATGTGGTCAGTTCTGGCTCTCGATGGGAGGCAGTGCCAGCAGGGTCCAGGCTGAATGGGCTGCAGGACCCAGAGAGAGTAACTTGGAACTTCAGACCCAGGAAGCTCACAGAGTCATGAGATAATCCCCAAAACATAGAGTCTTGTCTGTCTCACAGCCTCCTGCACATCCTTCAAGCCTTAGCTCAGCCAAAGCCTCTTCTGGAAGCCTTCTCAAACCCCAACAGACTGAAGCTCTCCACGTCTTTCCAAGTCCTCCGGGGACATGCTTCCCTCACACAGCAGTGTTTCTCAGAATGTGGCCATGGAACGTCAGCACTGGTGTCAATGGTGGGTATCTTGTTAGAAACAGACTCCTGAGACCCACCCCTAGACCAGCCCTTTCAGAATCTCTGGGGGTGGAGCCCAGGCTTCTGCATCTTTAAGAAGCTCCATAGGTGTAGGTATCATTTCATCTAAGACCTGATGGCAGCAAGGAGCCTGTCATGTGAAGATCTGGGAGCAGTGTGTTCCAGACAGAGAGAGTGACAAATGGAAAGGTCTTGAGATGGAAGAAGAATTTGGATAACTCTTTTTCCCACCTTCTTGGAAGAATAGCCAAGAAGGCTGCATGACTACAGAGAAATGGGTGAGGGCAAAAGCAATAGAGGTTGAGGTTGGAGATATATGAGGGGCCAGATCCTGGAGGGTTGGAGTTTAGACCATATTCTAAGTTTAGTGGAAAGCCACTAAAAGGCTTTGTTGAAGACTGAGTGAGTTATTGGTTGGTCCTAATTCTTGATTCCACTATAGTAAATTACCTCTCTGTACCTTTCCCATGGCCTCATGGTGATGAAGGGCACTTCCTTTCTTCTTGACCTTGGACTTGGCCACATGACTAGCTTTGAGCAATGGGATGTTGTTGGAAGTGTTGGGAGAGAGTTCTGAAAGGTTCTTGAAACTTTAGTGTCCTTGTTTTTCACCGTGAGAAGAACATGCCTTGAGTAGCCACTGGTCCCAGGAGGACAAGAGACACAGAGTAGACCCAGACCCAACCTACAGTCTGCAGCCAAACTCAGCCTAGGTCAGCCAAGCCTCAGCCAACCCTCAGACACACGAGCAAGAAGTAAATGCTTATTGCTGTGTAGCACTGAGCTTTAGGATGCACTGCTATGCAGAATTACTGTGAAAATAACCATGTGATAAAGCCTTTAAGCAGGGGAATGTTTTGATTTGATTTCTATTGTATAACGATCACTCTGGTCGCTATAGGGAAATTAGATTGTGGAAGACATGTGGTAACAGGAAAAAAATATTAGAAGCCTGTTGTACTTTCCTGTGTAAGATTCTGCAGTAGGTTAGGCTTTGATGGTCTTGGTGGAGATGGAGAGAATTAAAGGGGTTCTGGATGTACTTGGGAGATCAGAACCGACAGGACTTGCTGATGGACTGGATTTGGGGATGTGAGGTCAAGACAATATTGAACAATTCCAGGAGGAACCACATAGGTAAAGTGGTGCAACGTGGCACCACTGGATAGAGTGAGGGAAATAGAGAAATGGGAGATAAATGTTTTCTAGATCTTTTAGCTTATGGGACTAATTGGACAGTGGTGTCGTTTAAACCTAAGAGAAAGGAGGTTAAGGTGGGGGAATGAGGGGAGGAAGGCGGCGGAGGGGACGAGTAGCTCTGCTTTGGCCATGTTACGTTTGAGATGTCCTATAGTCACCCAAGTGGAGGTGTAAGTGGGCCACTGGATTTTCCGGTCTGGAGCTCAGCGGATTACTCAGAGCAGGAGGTGTAAACGAACAAACCGACATCTGACCCCAGTGTGACATGCCTTTGCCAACGCTGTTCCCTTTGCCCTCTCTTCACTGGCCACCGAGCTCCTATTTCTCCTTTAAGGCCCAGCCCAAATTTCACCTCCAGGCAGAGCTGGCACCTCTCTGTCACAGAGTTCGTTGTAACTATCCCACATGATTCAAAGCAGCCTGCCACCCCCAGCAGCCCGCAAACTGAGATTCTGTGTATTCCCAGCACCGAACCGAATGCTTGGCACACGGAAGATGCTCAGTGATATCAGCGTTCTTTCTTCAAGGCATCGGGTTGGGTACTTTCAGAAGCAATAGTCCATTTAAACGTCTCAACGGCGCAGCAGGTGTAACTGCCGTCCCATTTTAAGGTTAATGAAACTGAGGCCCCTCGTGGTGAGGGTCCTGTCCAAAGTGTCTGCTAGCAGAAGAGCCCGGCTGTGTCTGATTCCGCCGCTGGGGTCCTTTCTGCGTTGCCTCCGCCCCAGGCCTGCCCCCCATCCCCTCCCTCCTCCCTGGCAGGGCTCCCACGCTGCTTGCGCCTCCACACAGGATGTGCTTCCTGAAGTTCCTGGTCCAGATGGCCCGCGGAAGCTGCTCCTCATAAATCACCAGGTCTCGCAGAGCTGCACTCAGCCACTTTCTCCTCTCCATCTCCCCAGGTCCCGGTGCGTGGGCCCCGTCTGCCCAGTCAGCAGAAGGGTCTCCTCCAGCCCGGGGAGCACGTCTGTGGTCACCCTCCCCATCAAGACCGAGAGCCACGGAGCAGGCTCCTAGGAGCTGATGAGGGGACGCACAGAGCCTCATTAGGGACTTGGAGGTGACTCAGTGTCATGGGCAGGGGACAGGGAGAGCAGTGCTTGAAGCTTTGCCCCTGGGGGGAGGTGCAGGTGCAAAGGGCCATCTAACCCACCTGCCAGCCAGCCTGGTCACCACTGGATACTCAGACACAAGACACCAGGAAGACACCAAGACACCAGGAAGACACCATGCCTCCGTGCCACACCATGCTTGGCACCGTATCGTCCCCCCAAGGTATCCAAATCCAGATCAACAGCCCCAGCGATAACCCACTGAAGGGCCAACGCACCTTGGACAAGTCACTTCCTTTCCATGGACTTTAGTCTTCTTACTTTTAAACTGCAGGTAAGAATACCTGCCTAACGGCGTTGCTAAGATGTCAGTGGAGATTCATGAGGTGAGTCCTCAGTACGTGGTAGGATGTAAACTGAGGCACCTCAGGGTATTGTCCCGTTCAATGATGATGTGATCGTGGCTACAATGTAACAATATCCCACAGAATCTATAAAGACAAACACCACTATCTGACTACTTAATGGGAGCCTTTTCAGTACCATGAATCCGTTTGATTAGATTTGGTGCCCTGACCCTCTTACATACGTATGAAGGAACATGCTTGACTATCTGCTACATATGTCCCTTCACATCTTGTCAGGTGACCCATCCACCCACTGGTAGCATCAGCCCCTGATTTGCATCTGAGCAGGCACACTACTTATTCTGAGTTTATGGGTTCTACAGAGTGACACCTAAGCCTGACCAATCAAAGTTCTACATCCACTGGTGGCAGTGATGGGTTGAAGAGTGGGCACATGACCTACACAAGTCAAATCATCCATCAAGGTAAATATCAAGACATTTCCTGAGTATGCTGGGACAAACACAAGTACTCTTTTCTGCTAGACTCAACCCTAGAAAGAGACTGGCCACCATCTTGCAACCACAAGGAAACAGCCAAAGGGAGGATGTTGCCAACATGGCAAAAGGGAGGACCAAAGAGAGAGTAAGTGGGTCTTGATTATATTAGACCATGGTCTTTTTATTTCTGTAAATCAACAAATTCTCTTTTTTCCTAACTCCAACTTGAAATGGATTTATGACCCTTCCAACCAAAATAATCCTGAGTCTCAGATGGGCCACCATTTGGAGCCCACCTCTGAAGGATTAGAAGCTAGTGCAGGGACCTGACCTGAAGGATGCAACTTGGATTCAGAGTCCTGCACACCCAGCTCCCTTTCCAGTCCCTTCCCTATCTCCACTCCACTCCCGTATCCCCTGTGCCCTGTTCCCAGTCTCCACACCAATGATGCCGAATTCCCAGAGAACAGCAAGCCTCCTCATACCCTCTCATCTCTACTATTTCTGTTTCTGCCCTCACCCACCATCTTTGCCCACCTACCCTTAACCATCTTTTAAGCTTCCCTCAAACCTCACCTCCCCTGTGAACTTTTCTCTGAACAACTCGTTTTTAATTAATCGAATTCATTTTCTCTCTTTTGGTTGTTGTTCAAATCTGTTAGTTCTCTACCAAAATAAACCTGGCCTTTAAAAAAAATACCCAAAGAGGCCTTGGCCCAGTTTCAGCATGAGGTCTCATGGAAACCACTTCAGGAAGGATGACACCCCCACAGACTTCCTGGGAAGAGGAGATTGAAATCCATCTCAGAAGACCAGAGGAGTGAAGAAAATGGGCATCACAAAGTTGTTCCCAAGGTCTGGGCCTGAGAAACACTTAGAAGAGGCCACTTGCTGAAAAAATAATAATAATACCCACAGAGAGGAAGCCTTTTATTCAAGAGGAAGATTGACTCAGGCCCTCTACCCTCGTCTCTCCCTGTTCTCTACTTTACACCCACCACTTCAGCCGCATTGCCTCTCTGCAGTTCTTCAAGCAACCGGGCAAGCTCCCACCTCAAGACCTGCAGTGGTTATTTATTGCTGTAAAACAAATTAACCCAATTGTAGCTGCTTAAAATAATTTTTGTGTGTTTGTTTGTTTGTGTTTGTTTTTTTCGTTCGCGGGCCTCTCACTGTTGTGGCCTCTCCCCTTGTGGAGCACAGGCTCCGGACACGCAGGCTCAGCGGCCATGGCTCACGGGCCTAGCCACTCCACGGCATGTGGGATCTTCCTGGACCGGGGCACGAACCCGTGTCCCCTGCATCGGCAGGCGCACTCTCAACCACTGCGCCACCAGGGAAGCCCTGCTTAAAATAATTTAAAAAAAAATTTTTTTAAATCTTACAGAGCTCCTGTGGACCAGGAATCTAGGAGTGGCTTAGCCAGGTGGTTCTGCCTTGAAGTCTCTCATGAGATTGTAGTCAGGGTGTCAACAGGGCCACAGTCATCTAAAGGCTGTAAGATATGCTTCCAAGGTGGCTTACTCATGGCCCTGCAAGTTAGTGCTGGCTGTTGGCAGGAGGCCTCAGTTCCTCCTCATGTGGACCTCTCTATAGGGCTGCTTGAGTGTCCTCACAACATGGCGACCAGTGATCCAAGAGAAAGCAAGGCCAAAACTGTAATCTCTTTGATGACTCAGTCATGGAAGTCACATTTCCCCAATCTCTTATTAATTACACAGGTCATCCCTATTCCTTGTAGGAGGGACTACATAAGGGTGTGAATAGGGGGTCCCCTTGGAGGCTGGGTACCACTGAGACTTTGCAGTTATTTTCTCTAACTGGGGCATTCTTTTCCCACATATCCCTGTGGCCCATGGCTTGCTCTTTTTTTCCTCCTTCAAATCTTTGCTCAAATGTCACTTTTTCTAAAAGACCAGACTTTTAAAACTACAACTCTTCCTCCCACCTCAGAGTATCCCCTAATTTCCTATTTCCTTTCTTGACTGACATTTCTTCATAGCACTCATAATCAAATATAAAGTTTTTGTTTGTTTTTTGAGTTTTAATTTTAGACTTACAGAAAAACAGCAAAAATAGTACAGAGAGTGCTCATATGCACTTAACCCAATTTCCCCTAATGTTCGTTTCAGTTGCTTTTTGTTGTTGCTTGGTTTTGGTTCTTTTTTTTTTTTTCCTCTCTTCCCCCCATCTGAATGTAAGCTCCATGAGAGCAGAGGCTTCTGTCTATTTTGTTCACTAATGTATCTCCAGTGTCCAAAACATTGCCTCACTCACAGTAAATGTTCAATAAATATTTGTTGGATAAATGAAAGGACTATTCTATAGCAACTTAAAGAAATCCAACACTGGACTTTTGACCTTAAAGTTCTTGGCAGAACGAAAGAGAATTGTGGTTCACAGATTGTACCTGATCCATAGGACTTAGATGATTTAAATTCAGCTGGGAAAGTCTATGGGTGAGAAAGTGAGACCTAGCTCATTATAAAACAAAATGTAAAACAATAAACCTCATTTATTCAGTCATTCTCCCTCTTTACTCTTTTTGGTATGGTTTGCTTTATTGTTGATAAAGTGAATTAGCTTTATATTTGTGTCAATAATCTAGCTCCATTTACCCACATTCCCGGGAAGAGGCTTAACTGGACTAAGCAAGATGACTTCCGGAGAGTCTATGAGAATCACCCACCCTAAGAGTCCCCACTATAGCATAGTCTTCCCAGCACCCTGCTGACACCTCCTCTGTAGGATTTCCCATCTGGAAGGCTCCTCTTCTATCTCTTTATTCACTTGAATAATTATCCTGACAAAACCAGTGCAGGATGTGTGCCTGTCTTTCTTTTCCAAGTTCACCTCCACCTGTGTTAGTAAGCCTCAGTGAATTCTCACTGATGGATTGATGTCCTCCCCTGGGCTCTGAACCTCTCCAGACCCTGCAGACCCCATTTCCAGATCCTCAACAGTTCCTAAGCCATCCAATTCTGGGGCAACTGGCCAGGACAGGGGCAATGAGTGTTTATCAACCACTTTGTGACTAAGCATCACCTTTAAATAAAGAGAGGAGGTCGTTTTGAGTGAGGCTTCCAGAATTTGAAAATGATAGTTCCTGCCTTGAGGGCTGTTGTGAAGACCAAATGAGGTGATGCAAAGGGCTAGCATTATGCCCAGCACTTAGAAAACACTCTGTTGTGTTGGTTTAAAACAAGGACATTTTACAGATGGTAAAAATGGAGTCCAAGCAAGTGAAGGAACACAGCTGAGATCACATCACTGATATGATGAAATTTGGGTCCAGGTCTGCCTGGCACTAAGCTCTTGCCATGTCCACTATATTTGTCTCTCAAAGAATGGTATATAGACACCTGCATCCGAATCGCCTGGGGAGCTGGTTTAAGAAGCAGAATCCCAGACACCATCCCAGACGTCCAGAACTGGAACATCTGCATCTTTCACCCACCCTTCTGGTGCCCCGAACTTCATGAAGCCAGCCTGCCTCTCTGGGACCCAACAGAAGCTGGGAGTTTGTGATTTTGCCCCTTGGGTAGTTCAAATGCAAGTCATGGGCAGCGTTCTCTGGAGCTTCCTGGGGCCTGGCAAAAGCAGTGACAAAAGTCTAATTGTGCTTCCCTGTGAAACAAGGCCCCTATGTGCCAGAGAAAACATTTTGTCAAGGTACTCGGGAACGCAAAAGAGATTTCTTTGACACGTCTGTCAATAGGATGAGAGTCAGAGCAGAGTGTGGAACATACACATCTGTCAAATAGACCAACAGATTGTACCTGCAGAAATTCTGGGGAGCCTTGCAGGGACTCTCAGGAGGGCAGGCCAGGTGAGGGCTGCCCACCTTCCCCGCCCTGGATCTCCACCCAGATCTCAGCTTCCTCTCTGAACCAGGGACTGTCCTGGGTGCTTCACAGACAGGAACTCACCTGACCAACATCAACTCTGAAGGACAGCGTGACGCCCATTTGATAGGTTGAGACATTGAGGCTGGGAGAGATGAGATCATGTGTTCAGAGTCACACAGCAGAGGTGGTGGGACTGGGGATGAATTCCAGGTCTTAAGCAGCACCTACCCTGCACAGGCAACTGCAAGTCATGGACCTGGAGAGGAAGAAAGATGCAATTCTGGTACCTGCCATCACTCCCATTCCCCAGACCAGAAAGCCACACCTTCATCCACTAGGCAGCTGGCTCTTTTATCTCTGGACTCCAGGCTTGTTTGGGGGTCACGCAGACCCACATCAGTTCCTGGCCTTGGGTGAAGCTGAGGCTCTGTGCCACACAAAGGCATGAAGGTGCTCCATGAAATTCACTCCTGACCCTTAAAACTTTGACCCTTTAAACAGAGATCCTTCTTGTATTAGTTTTCTATGGCTGTTGTAACAGATTACTACTTAATTTAGTGATTTAAAGCAACACTATTATCTTACAGTTCTGGAGGTGGGAAGTCCAAAATGGGTCTCAATGGGCTAAAATCAAGGAGCCAGCAGCGCTACGATCCCTTTTGGAGGCTGCAGGGAAGAATTATTTCCTGGCATTTTCCAGCTTCTAGAGGCCACCTCCATTCTTAGGTTCGTGATCCCCTTCCATCTTCAAAGCCAGCAAGGGCTGGGTGAGTCCTTACATGGAATCGCTCCCACAACGACTCTTCTTCTGCCTCCCTCTTCCATCTTGTTTTTTTCTTTAATTATTTATTTTATTTATTTATTTATTTTTGGCTGCATTGGGTCTTCTTTGCTGTGCTTGGGCTTTCTCTAGTTGTGGCAAGCAGGGGCTACTCTTGGTTGCAGTGCACAGGCTTCTTATCGTGGTGGCTTCTCTTGTTGCAGAGCACAGGCTCTAGGCACATGGGCTTCAGTAGTTGTGGCACTCGGATTCAGTAGTTGTGGCTCACGGGCTCTAGAGCACAGGCTCAGCAGTTGTGGCACAGGGGCTTAGCTGCTCTGCAGCATGTGGGATCTTCCTGGACCAGGGCTCGAACCCGTGTCCCCTGCATTGGCAGGCGGATTCTTAACCACTGTGCCACCAGGGAAGTACCCCTCTTCCATCTTTTAAGGACTCTCATGATTACATGGGCCCACCCAGATAATTCAAACTGAGCTCTCAATTTTAAGGCCACTTGATTAGCAACTTTAATCCCATCCGCAGTCTTAATTCTCCTTTTCTATGTAACCTAACATCACACGTTCTTTTTTTTTTTTTTTTTTTTTTAACGTCACACATTCTTGAGATTAGAAAGTACACATCTCTGGGGACGGAGCAGCATTATTCTCCCTGCCATACCCAGGAGACCCCATTTACCTCCCCATTATGCTGGGTGGGGGAAAGGCAGGGAATAGGCTGCAGGAGTAACTGAGCTACAGGTCAAAACCCTGTCTTTGGGGCTACTAGAAGAATCCCCCGTCACCCCATGCTTGGTCCTGTGCTCCAGCCTCCCAGGCTCACCATTCAGTCTTAGCATCTGAATCCTGATTCGCCCCCAAATCTCCCCAGTTGGACCAGCCTCCCTGGCATCCTGACTCGCCCCACTCAGCCCTTGACTGGACAAGGTCCTTTCTTTTTTTTTTTTTTTTTTTT
>NW_006791814.1:515564-538101 GCF_000442215.2 Lipotes vexillifer
TTTTTTTTCGGTACGTGGGCCTCTCACCTCCGCGGCCTCTCCCACCACGGAGCACAGGCTCCGGACGCGCAGGCCCAGCGGCCATGGCCCACAAGCCCAGCCGCTCCGCAGCATGTGGGATCCTCCCAGACCGGGGCACGAACTCGTGTCCCCTGCATCAGCAGGCGGGGTCTCAACCACTGCACCACCAGGGGAGCCCCATATATTTTTTTTAATCTTTATTATTGTTGTTCATGCAAGTTGAATAATGCAGATTAAGTAAGAAAAATGTTCTTAATCTCTGCTACTCCAAGGTTTTTTTAATCTTATTTTTTCATAAAAATGAGATCATACTATAAACTTTATTTTCTAGTTGTTTATTTTCTGCTTACCCTGTTATGGAATTGTCCACCTGTCTGGCAAGCATCGTCTAACTCATTCATAACAGTTGCCTGGGGTTCCAGGGATGGAACCAGATCCTTCTTGATGGACATGCAGAATGTTCCAGATGATTTACACTTGCGGGTTCGGAAGTACAGGGAAGTTTCCACACCCCCAGTCCAGCCCTGCGGGGCCCACGTAGGTCAGCCTAGCCCCCAATGCCTTCTCTTCTCACTCAAAGAGGATGGTGGGCAGAAGCTAAAGAAAGCAGACGGTGTCTCCAGGATCAGAGAGAGGGCGGCAGTGTGGATGCTGCTGAGATGTTAAGTAAGATGAAGATTAGCCAATGCCCATCGGGTTTAGTGACCCAGAGTTACCTCTAAGTCCCTCACCTGACCTCAGGGAGTGAGTCCAGCTTCCTGGGGCAGAGGCAGCAGCATGAAAACCCAGAGCCATTTGAATTGCTACCTATCTGGCATGTGCACTTGTCCTGATGTCTCACGCCCTTTCTCATCTCCCCTAAAACAGCCCTGCAGGTAGGTTCTGTTATTCCCATTATACAGGTAAGGAAACTGAGGCTCAGGGACATGGCTGCGAAGTCACAGCACCAGGGTTCAAACCCAGATGCTCAGGGCCCAAAGATAGGCCAATCACCCCGGCTGGAGGGGTGGCCCAGCAGCCCCCTGAAGGCCAAATGTCTACACTGCTGCTTGCAAGTCAGCTGATTCCCACCTGTCGGAGTTCTCCAAACCACTGCTCACTTCTGCATTGGGTTTCTTGCAGATTTTCTTTTATTAATGAAAAAATAAAACAGGCCCATGGTTTAAAAATGATTCAAACTGGAGAGAAAAGTAGAAACCCTCAGATCTACTCTCTAGAGGTAACTGATATGAGCAGTTTGGGGGTCATTATGTACATTTTCTATGCATTGTGTGGTGTATGTGTGAGTGTATACACACGTTTTAACTGCTCTGCCCACCCCTTTTATAACCATCCTCTATGCATCAGATGCTTTTAGGAACATTGTCTCATGTCATCCTTATGACTATCCTGGGGCCTGGACACATTATTACCATCCCCACTTTACAGACGAGGAAATTGAGGCCCAGAGAGGCTAAACCACTTGCTCAGGCTCACACAGCTAGTAAGGGACAGGACTGGGATTCAAACCCAGGCCCGCTGACCTCAGAGGGCAGACTTTTCCCAGTACCCTCCCACCTACAAAGTGAGGTGACCAAGAAGAATCATTCTATGTCCTTGAAACAAAAAGGCCCAGGAGGCCCAGGGTTGGGAAGATGAATTCATCTTTCAACATTCAGCAGCTATTAAGCACCTACTGCATGCCAGGCTGCGTGTCCCTGGCACCTCAGGTCTCCCATGGTGACAGCCCCAAGAAAGGACATCCTGATCAAGAGTCACCCCTGGGCCCTGCCCCTCCACACAGAAGGGTGACTTGAATGGTGGTGATGGAGCAGTGAGAGGGGAGGGAAACGTGTGTCAGCTCCGATGGGCACAAGGAAGAATGAGCAGAGCTTCCTCGGGAGGAGGGCCCAAGGGATGAGTCCCACGTGGTGGCTCCCCTTTCACTTATTTCTTCCTTTCAAGCTCCCAAGAAAGTGCTCATGGCAGACCTATCTGGGTCACAGGACCAAAATAAGCATTATGTGAAAAATCTCAGGCTGACAGCCTTGGAGGACGGACAGGAAAACTACCCCCTGGGAAAGGTAAACACAAGGATGCCGCTGGATGCAGCCAGAGGGTTTGTCAGCCACCTCGATGGCTTCTGGAAGCATATTCACTCCCACCCAGGCCCTTAGCGTGAGGCCCAGCAGAAATAGGTAGCAAGACGCAGACTCAGAGGAGCGGGGCCACAGGCCGACACGCTGGTGGCTTCACTCTTGCCACCAAAGGAGGCAGGACTTGAATCCAGGTCTCTCCAACCTCACTCCTCTCCCACCTCCTTAGAGCAGCCATGGGGCATTGGGTGGCCCATCTCTAGAAAGCTGGATGGCTCACTCGGGGTGTCCATGGCAAACAGAGACTCTATCCCCCGTAGCAGGATGGTTTACCTGAGCCCAGCCACACTCTCTGGCCGACCCCTTGCTTCACTGGCATCAGAGGTGAGGTCACTCTCCAGGTAACAGGGCTCATCAATGGCAACCAATGATAAGGGACAGCATAGCGCTGTAGACCATGTAGATTGGAGTCCCAGCCCTGCCACTTGCTAACTGAAAGCCCTTATCATGTCCATTATCACTCCCTGAGCTCTTGCCATCTGCCAGGCCCTGTGCTTAGTCCCTTATTTGCAATATCTCATTTTAACCCATGAATCAATCACTCCTATTATTTTTCCCATCTTACAGATGAAGAAATTGAGGCTCAGAGAAACAAATAGGCTAAGGACACACAGCCAGTGCATAGCAAAGCCTAGACTTCAACCCAGGTCTTTCTGTCTCCCAAGCTCATGCTGTGTGTAACCACTAACTCTATTGCTATTGGAGAAATGAACCAGCACCATACAGCAGAAAACTCAAGTTCCACTTCTGGAAACCCAACCCAGCAGGAAACCCAAGCCCCTCCTGTGTCCACCTGGGCAGATGATCAGATGTCTCTGAACTTCGGTTGCTTTATCTGTAAAATGGGTAAGCATCATGGCTTCCATGAGGGGCAGATAAGATGAACCTACATGGAACAACCCCAGTAGTCAGAGACACCCCCAAACCTGTCAGTCCTGGCCAGCGAGCCTCTGCCCACACCCCTCCCCTCTCCCCAGCTTCTCCCCGTTTTCCCCACTGGCTGGGCCAGAGGTTGTGCAGGCTGAGTGGACCAGGCGCGGGCATTATCCCTTCTTGCTGAGCGCTGCAGATCGCACCAAGCATTTCCTCTCCTTTTGTGTGTGTTTTTCATGACCTGCTTCCAACAGCTTTTTGCTGGGCGGCTGCCACCATTTACCCAGCACAAGAAAACTGCCTTTCTTCCCCCATTTAGGGTCTGGTTTTAATTTCTACAGTATTCTCTTTAATAACAATGCCTAATTAAAACATCTGTTAAAAAGTCTGTAACATTAACTTTACAGGGAGAATTTAATAGAATTATATTGGAATTGCAGGCATTTAACAGTCTTCTTAATTAGGCTTTTCTTTAAAAAAAAAAAAAAAAGGAAAAAGAAGAAAGAAACATTCCACAAATTAAAATCCAGCCTCGTTTTTTATAGTAACGGAGGCTGATGGTCCAATGGCTGGAGAGGATGGGCAGAAGCTGGCAGAGAGAGGGGAGCCCCAGCCAACTCAGGCTATGAAGTCTCTAGAATGGAGAAAGAAAGTGGAGAGGGGGCCTACACTTAATGGCCGTCTTGTGCTAGGAGCTGTCTCATTTATAATCTCCATTATATCCTGACACCAAGCATGGAAATATTATTAGCCCCACTTTACTGATGGATAAAATGAGGCAGAAAGGGAAGTAATTTGCTCAAAATCTCTCTCTCTCTCTCTCTCTCTCTCTCTCTCTCTCTCTCTCTCTCTCTCTCTCTCCCTCTCTTTCACACACAAACATACACACACACACACAATTTGGATCTCACAGTGAACTAATTACTGCTTCTGAGTAATTGCTATCCTTGCAGAATGAGTAGCCAAACAACATTAGAGTTCACAGTAGAAGCTAAGTTTTATATATCCTCTCTGTTCATTCTAGGAAGTAAGTTTCACACAGGAAAATGAGTCCTCCTTGTGTAATCTCTCTACTACAACACCCAGCCCCCTAACTTTGCATTAGAAGGGTTTTCTAGAGCTCTCCGTGGGGCCCCTATCTCTGATTCAGTCTCTTCTCAGTGGTGAGCATCACACTGCCTCCCATGGCTACACGTGCTCTGCCCCCGGGGTCCTTTCCACAAAGTCCCTGTCGGCTTGATGCTCCTGCCTGAGCTGCCCTGGCCCTGGCTGTCACCTGCACCCCTTCAACACTAAGCTGGGGGCTGTGCTTGCTAGGAACACAGCCCAGTGCCAGCAGGAGCAAAACCTCCAAGGGAGGAGTCAAGGGGAAAACGTTCAGTCATCATTCTGGTCTAAGTGAAAAGTCTGGTCCACGGACCAGCAGTGTCAGCATCACCTGGGAGCCTGTTAGAAATGCAAATTCTCAGCCCCTCCCCCTCCCTTCCCCCACCTCCTTCAAGATCTTCTGAATGAGAATTTCTGAGGGTAGAGCCCTGAAATCTCTGTTTAAATAAGCTTTCCAGGTGACTCAAATGCCGTTAAAGTTTGAGAGCCACTGATCTGAAGACATCAGCGAGTTCTTCTGTGCCCTGATACATACCCTTATCCTTCCCCAGCTGGACCCCAGAGCTTTGGCACCTTACCTGCCCCGTGCCCTTGACCCCAGCCCAGTCTCTTCCTTATAGCGTCAGAGGAGTAAACCCTAAGGAGGGCTACTGGCCTAAGGCTGGCCTGCTAGTTACAGGAAACAAAGTGAGATTATGGGATTACCATCTCCAAGTGAACCCAATGACTTTCCTAGAAAGAGCCCCCATCTTTCTTTCAGCCAAGCCAAGTCAGCCGCTGCTCCACTGACCTCAGAAGTCAAGGAAAGGGAGTCCTCTCCAGCGAGATTTTCAGATTCCAGAACATCCCTGTCTGTTTTCAACTCCTCATCTCACTGACCCACCAGCAGACATTTACCAAAAGCTGCCAGTAGGCCAAGCCCTGGGGTGGATTTGAAGACAAAAGAGACCCAGAGCAGCCACAACACAGCTCCCAGTGCAGTAGGGGTAACAGTCAGACAGACAGACATTGCAGGTTAGTGAGGCGCTGACTGACAGTGCCTTGGGGCCCATCCCCAGCGTGTGAATGGTTTGCTCTTGTCCTGATGGAACGGCAGTGGGTGCAGTGGATAGAGCAGGGATTTGGGAGTCAAAGGGAACTGAGTTCAAAGCCTGACTCAGCCACACTTGAGCCTCGTGATCTTGGGTAAATGATGTTTCCTTGTTAAGCCTGGGTTTCCCCATCTGCAAATGTCCAAGGCACAGAGTCTGTGCCAGAGTGATCTAAATCTACAAAGGCATCAGATCTATGAAGATGGAAGGTTGACCATCCTTTCTCCCCACTGCAGGGGTCCAGAATACCTGCTGGAAGGATGGGGACAACAAAATACAGGCGTGATATGGCCGCCTCTGCTCAACACAGAACCGGAACTCTGTGACTTGGGTGTGGACTTAGAGCTTCGGGTGAGGAGAGGCTCCGAGACCACAGCCCTGACTGTGGGCCCTGAGCCTCTTGCCCTCACCTTAGGGATTTCACTTGGATTCCTCCCCCACCACCAAGCAGGCTCCCAGGCTTCTTTGTCTCTCCAGGCCAGGAATGGCCAGACCCCTTCCCTGTGCTCCTCCAGCACACTTAGGGATTCTCATAAGGCTTTCCTAACCACCAAGGGAGGACGCCACAAAAGAATAAGAAAACAAGAAGAGGAACTCTGGAGCACTGCACAGCCACCTATTGGCTGTGTGACCTTGAGCAATGTAATTAACCTCTCTGAGCCTCAGTGTCCTCCCTCCAACAAATGGGAATAATGATAGTATGCCTAACTCTGGAGTTGCTTTGAGGATTAAAGAAGTTAATATCTGCAATGTACTTAGAATAGTGGCCAGCACATAGTAAATGCTACAGAAGTGTTTGTTCAATAAGTAAGAAATGAAGGCATGAATCCAGTCTGGCTCCCAGCCCTGAAACGCCGGAGGTTATAAGTTCCCAGAACTTGAAGGCCCCTCTCCAGCCCTTTCTCCGTGCCAGACCCTAAGAGCTGGAGGCATCTCCCATGACCTGTCCACACAGAGCCAGTCCCTCACATAGGCCTGGGCAAGGTCCCTGCAGGAGGCAAGTGGCAGCTCCCGCCCGGGTCCCCCGTGATCCCTTCGGGAGGGCTGGAATTCACATTTCAGCGCGTGGGCAGATTCAATTGGACCATCTCCTTGTGTGATGGCTTCCTCTGTTCAATTACTACTAAAATTCATCAAATGGAACTGAGAGGTTTTAACGCCGGTAATTGTGGTGCAAAACGCTCTGTAATTGGTCTCTCAAATGAAAGTGGGGAGAACGCCATTGAAAATGAAGCCGGCTTGGCCTTGAACAGCACAAGAGTGATGGCTCAGGCGTGCTCCCCGCAGCCAGCTGTTCTCCGCACCCCCGTGCCTAACCCCCCACCCCCCTGCTGCCTCCACTGGGCTCCCTGGTGGGAGCCTCAGGCCTCTCTCTCCCTGCCTGTGCTGGGGTGCAGGTGTGGGATGGGAGGCGGTGGGGATGCTGGCATGCTCCTGCAGATCCATTTCCAGCCTGGTCACCCTTGGAACCTCAGGCCTGCAGACAAGGGAAGCCCGCAGGCCTCCCTGGGGTGGCCTTTTTTTTCCCCTTCAGATGTGGATAACCTCCTGCCTCCGGGCCTTTGCTCTGGCCCCTGGTCCCTCTGCCTGGATTCCGCTCCCCACCTTCCCACCCATGTTGACTTCTCATTTTATCTATGGAGTGGAGCCTTCCTTACCTTCCCCCAAGTAGAGTTAACAAGTTCAGCCTTCTAGGATAGGCCCCTCTATGATAGCCCAGATGCTACAACTAATAACAATAGTTACTCTAGTAAAAAAGGAGAGACTTTTATTCAAAAGCTGGTGGTGGAATTCCTATGGGTAGTTTGTCGGCCAGCGTGACTGCCAACAATTCCTCCCTTCCCTATACACAGGTGCTGCTCCTCCCGTCAACACAGGAGCCTACTCACCCTCCCCTTGAATCTGGGCTGGCCTTGGGACTAGTTTCCATCAACAGAATGTGGCGGAAGTGATAATGTGCCAGTTCCAGACTAGAAAACTGTTCCCAAGAACTGGCTAGGTGTCACCTCTCTCAGAGTACTGGCTCAGTTAAAACTTATAACAGCCCCATTTCACAGGTGGGCAAACAAAGGCTTGGAGAAGTTGCCTGTCTAAGGTCACCCAGTTAGCAAAAGGCAGAGGCTGGATTTGAGCCTGGGATGTCTGGTTCCAGGGCCCATGAACTTCACTCCTCTGAGATTTCTTCTGTGAGTAGGCTGGACATTCATCCTTTCTTATTTAATGTCAGAATTAATCCACAGGCCAGAGGACCAGAGCGACACAGCCACAACCTGGTCACATTCACATTGATTGGGTCGTTCCTAATGGCCCAGCTTGTGCCCCTGGGTCACATTGTCTTATTTAATTCTCACAACAACCCCAGGGAGTAAACTTTTATTATTCTCTTCATTTTATAGGTTAGGAAATTGAGACCCAGAGAAGTTAATCAATTTGCCCAAAATCACCCAGCTGGTAAGTCATGGAGCCAGGTTGAACCTTGGCCTGGAGTGAGTTCCCTAGACTAGTACGTTAATGTGCATTTGAATCACACCGGGGTCTTGATTAAATGCAGGTTCTGGTTCAACAGATCTGGGGTGAGACCTGAGATTCTGCATTTTATTCCTGTGATTATTATTATTATTATTTCTGTTGTTGTTGCATTATAATAACTGAGACTCTCTCAAAGACAGGGATGCTCATACTGCCCCCAACTGTGCCTCATATGTCAGCGGGGAGGCCTGGGAGGTTCTTAATAATGACCTGATGGGGGAAAGGAGGATGCAGGACAAGGTGAGAAATGGATGCTGCCCCTTCTTGCCCACCTCCCTGCTGCCACACCTACATCCTCACATTCCTAGTACTTTCACTATCACTAAAAAAGACTCACATGGCCAGTATTTTCACTACCACTGCTACAGCCCAAGGCAGGAGCCTCAAAGCAGTGAGGTGACTGGCCAGAGGACATAAGCCAGGGCACCCATCCAACCCCACGTCCTGCCCTCCTGCCCCGTGGAGGAGCCCGGGTTTGCTGATTCTCATCCCTCCCCAAGTCTGGGTCCAAGCTGGGATCCCGGGAAAGGACACACCAGGAAGCGCATGGTTTTCGCCCCCGTGTCCTGCCACGGACCACAGCCCTCCTTTTCCCTTGGCTCTGAGGTCCCGACTTCTCCTCTCCACGCGGGGCGACCCAGGTGGTCCGTGGCTGCAGAGGCTGAGCCAGCAGAGGGGGCCATGAGAGGTGGGAAGCTGTGCCACCGCAGGCTGAGAACACACAAACACACACAGGCACACGCTTTCCCATGGGAACCCAGCAGAGCCACCGCGCAACCTACCAGCCGGGCCCACCCCCATGCTGCTTTCTCAGGAAACCTGGATGGGCTGAGGACTCAGGGACTGGCGTGAGAGACAACTGGAGGCCTCCAACGGGTGGGGGGAAATGGACGCGGGGTGGGGGGGCAGGAACCACGGTTGGTGTTTTGTGGACAGAATAGGCTTTTGCTGATCCCAGCAGACCAAGTACCTCCTGTCCCTCCAGAGGACCCGGGGACAGGAGCTGGCAGGAACCAACCAACCCCTGGAGAGAGGGGCTTGCTGCACGGAAGTCAGAGACAGCAGAGGACAGAGAGCCCCAGACAGGGAGAGACACCAGAAGGGGAGAGACACAGAGGCTGAGCAAGACTCCATAGAGGTCAGGATGGAGAGTCACAGGCACAGAGGTGGGGACTGGAGGGAGGGAGCAGAGGGACTTACCAGGTGGGGAGGGGGGGCGGGGAAGCCCCTTACGGCCAAGCCCCCAACTCAGCAGGTACAGAAGCCCTGGCCTCCACACCCCAGGCTAATCAATACCTTCTGACAACTCAGTCCAAACTGGCCAGAGGCTGATGGATAAGCCACGTGTCAATTAAGTGATAATATCTGTAGAACCTGGACACAGTGCCTACTAATTTCCTACTAAATGCCTACTAGGCACCTACTAAGCCCTAGTGCAGATGAGCCGTGGCTCTCGGTATTGTCCTTGTTTTTAGGGAGTGGCAGGTGGCTGCACCCAAGGGAATGATGAGGTACCCCCAAGAAGCCAGCCCAGAACAAGAGCCTGCCAGAGCAGAGCCTGTCAGCTCTGAAGGGAGGGCTGCAGTTGTCCCTAGAACTCCAAGGATGTCCTCCCCCGCTCCCTCCAAGACCCCCACCCAGCTCCTTCCTTCTGCCTGGCCCACACCACCTGGGCCTGGGAGTTTGGCAGCTGCTCTCTGGCCGAAGGTGGAGCTTGGGGGCACTTCCTCAGGAAATGAGGCCCCGTGGAAAATGAAGCACACGATGGAGTGCTGCCTTCGTGGGACCCAGAGGCTTTATTTTCTCTGCCACTGAAAACACTTCATAATCAAAGGCACTCTGAATGCTTCCCCAGATGTCAGCTCAGATCGGCTCTTTATTGTCAAGTAGGCAGAAGAATTTCTCTGTTGAGCCTATTTCTTCCCTTTTTCTCTGCGACATCCCAATTAGCTTGGTAAGCGTGCCAGGGGCTTCATGCCTGTTCTGAAAGGCAAAGTGACCCATCTGAGTGTCTGGGCACACACAGGTCACAGGCTCAGCACCCACCGCTGACCCTGCAAAAGAATCCAGGGAAAACAGGCCCCAAGGGACATGCCCTTCGCACATCTCCTCCAGCTGTGGCTGGCCTGGTACCCACCCACCAACCCCACCCACAATGGGCTGAGACTTGGCATCCACTTCTCAATGAGCTGCCCACCAAGGCAGAGCCAGGTCAAGGTCACAGAGTCAAGGAGGAGGTTTGAAATGGTTAAGTGCCCTTCACCATGACTGAGGACAATGTTGGTGTCTACATGCCCTCCTCATATCACCACCTCCCCACCATCATCATCATTTATTACACACTTACTATGTGCCAGGAACTGTGTTAAGCCATTTATATTACTTAGCTCAAGTCTTCTTTAATTAGGAACTATTATTATCCATACTGTACAGATGAGAAACAGAGGCACAGAGAGGTTAAGTCACTTGCTCATAGTCACATAACAGGCTAGTGGTAGAACCAGGATTTGAACTCAGGCATTCTGACTGCAGAGCTCACCTGTTTTACCACATCACCACAATTACACGCCTTCACACGTACACAGCACTTTACAGTTTACTCCTCAAAGTTGATATCCATGACCTTGTGAGGTAGGCATAGGGTAATTCCCTCTCTACAGAAGGGGAAATTGAGATGCAGGAAACTGCGGGTGTCAGAGCTGGAGCTCTTAACACCTGCCAGTAGATCCCAGAGCCAGAGCACATGCCTGGGCTTTGCTGTCCTGTATCCTGGGATGGATCTTGTGTCAAGTCCAGGAAGGTCCCTAGTCTTCGAGGATGCAGACGGCAGCCACAGAGCCCAGCCTGTCCTGATCTCTTCATACTTGAGACTCCCGGCCCAAGCCCCCGCCACCCAGGACTTTTTCACTGGTCAGGCCCCCAAGTGACCCCCAGCACACTGCGTCCTTGGTCTCCTGGAGCAGGTTTCTGCTTCGTTCAGCATTCAGCAGATCAGAGGCAGAGCTGTGAGGACTTTGCTCCTCTGGTGGCCTGTCCCTGCCACAGTACCTGAGAAGTTTGCAGAGCTCTTAGGAGGAGGATAGCCAGGGCTGGTGGGAGAGGGACTACAGATGGGGTGCCCCCCGCCACTGAGCTTCTGAAAGAGGATCTCTTTTGCAACATAGCAAAAGCCCCAAATATAAGTGCAGGAGGAACTACAGTGACTTTAGCTTGGCCCGGATCCAGCGTCCCCAACCTGGGAGGACAGGGGCCAGGGAAGCAGGGCAGTAGGAGTGCAGGATGCAGGGTGCCAGAGCCTGCAGAGGAAATTGATTGTGGCACAGGCTTCTGACTGTGGGACAGTTTGGGGCCAAGATCCCCCTGCCCCTCACTGCCCACTGCTAACAGCAGCAGCAGAGACATCTGGGGAGCTGCAGCCCCCAAAACCCTGCAGGGAAGCATATACTAGGGAAGGGGAGGAGGGGAGGTGGTGGGAACCAGATCCCTTATGGTGACAACTGGGCCCACTGCAGCCTTCCACCAAGGTGCCCATATTTCAAAAGAGTTTGTCTAACAACACCCTAAATATTTTAAGTACTAATTCATTCATTTCCATTTTGACTAGTCATAGCCATCCAGAGCTCTCTGTCCAGCCGGGTGACCCTATCAAACTGGTACAATTTCTGCCCAAGGCAAAGCTCAGTGTTTTAGGTAACTTGGGTGGCCTGATGGCAGCTTGTTGAAATATTAAATATAGTTTGAGAACACTTCCTGGCGGGTCTGTGACCGGATCTGCCTCATTTAGGGCTATTTCTCCAGGGAAACTGGCACATGCATGGCCTCGATAAATATTTGTGGAATGAATGAATGATCCCTCCAAAGATACAGTCATCTCAGGGTCTGGAAACGCCAGATTGTATCCTCCTGCCAAGATGAACTCTTCCTTACACTGAAGGGCATCCCTGCTCCTTGCCCAGGAGTTCTCAGCAAAATCTGCTTTGAGTTTGCAGCATCATTAACTCTGCCATGGCCACAGAGAGGCACACGGGGACACGCACGCGCGATGTAGCTGGGCGCACACGTGCTTGTGCAGGACAAACACACACACACACACACACACACACACCAAGAACAGCGCCGAGGGCTGTGAGAGCAACAGCAGCAGAGCCATGGCTCCCAATTAAAATCAGGGTGTAAAAGGGAAGAGAACTTATCTTTAAAACCACAAAGGCTCGGAAAGGTCACTGAAAAACCCTCTAAACTTGTTTACGAAAATATGCAATTATGTACTAACTGTTCTGTGATCATCGCACTGAGCACTTGTTTTTAATCTCCTCACTGTTAACCATTTAAAGTCAGAAAGAAAATGGGTCAGGGAGGAAAGCAAGCAAGATACAGAGGACAAGGTCATCGAGTAAATTCTTGCCTCTCAGCTCAGCTGATGGCGCGTGGTGGGGTCTCAGTCTCTTCCTCTGAAAAATGGGGCAAGAATGCCCACCGTTCAGAAAGTAACAAGATCACCTAAACAAATGTTCCTAGCACAGTGCCAGGCACAGAGCAGTTGGTAGTTCAGGTTCTAACAGGAATCCCAATCTCCTCTCCATGAGCTGTCTGCCTCTCAGATGCTTTCACAGCAAGGGTCACAGGACCAAGTAACTCTTCTTTGGGCAAATTATGTGTTCACCTGCCACCCAAGGCCCCCAGTGGCCCCAGGAAAAGAAGTTCCCCAAAGGGAGAAATCTCAGAAAGAGGCCCTCCAAAATGATAGTGTAGGCTGACTAGGTCGGTCTGGCAGTGTATCTAGAAAGAAAAATAAATAACTTTCTCCCTGAGATGAAGTTCCTATTTCCTGGCTGCTCTCTTGGTTCTGTCTGTTTCAGGGGGTCCCTAGGAATTACTAACTCGTAGACCAGGAAGGAGCAAGAAATAAAACTTTTCTGAGTTTCTACTGTTTTCCAGGAATCACGATATCTCACATCTAAGATCATAGCTTCTTTGCCTCAGTTTCCTCAATTCTAAAGTGGGGAGAATGAAAGTAACTTTTTCATAGAGTAGTTATGAAGATTAAATGAGACCATGCCCTTAACACAGTGCCTGACACAATAATCACTCCATAAATGTTTACTGTCATTATTATTCGAAATTCTCACAACTACAAAAATAATATGTAAGGGCCCAGAGAGGTTAAGTAACTTGCCCAACTTACACAGCTGTAAGCAGCAAAGGTGGGATTCGAACTCAGGCAACCAGGGTGCCACCCTCCCCCCCATGCTGCTTCCACTTGATAAATGTCCACTGATCGGCTTCTATTACACTCCAGAGTCCTGATCCCAGGCAAGAGGTCTGGGAATGTTGACTCGGGATTTTTTCACGGTGGATGACCCAGAGCACACAAATACTCACGGCGTAAGGGGATCAGGTTTTACAAATGGAGAAACGAGGCCCAAGGAGGAGAAAAGACTTTCCAGAACCAAATGGTAAATCTAGACTCAGGCCTCTGTCTCGTTTCTTCCAAGCCTTTGCCTCTAAACCATGCCAGGGAGATCACTGTGGCTCTACCAAGGTTTGGCAGACCTTGGGTCATGAGCTCCCATGTACTAGAGGAGTGATCTTGAGTGACTTACTTAGCCTCTCTGTACCTCCGTTTTCCCATCTGTAGAGTGGGGATGAAAAGTGACTTACCAGGCTATTGTAAGAAATAATGTAATAGATGTAAAAGTTCCAGCAATATTCTAGGAGCTCCATAAAACTTAGTTTAATTGGGTTAGGTTGGTGGGGGATTACTTTTGTTTTATTTTCTTATCAGGTGGCAGATGCTCACTCCTTGCTGGATAACCACCTCAACATGATTGATTTTTGCCTTCAAATAGATACCTCCCCTCAGCAGGGAAGTCACAGGCACTGGAGGGATCAGGTTGGGCTGTGGCTCACACTCCCTCGGCCTGCCCTTTTCTCCAGTCTTCCCTCTTTTCTTCCTTTTCCCATTGCCGCCTCATTTTTCTCACAAGCAAAGACCTTTTCTCTCCAGGCCCACGGCACGAACCCTGCACTTCCGCCCCTGCACTTCCGAAGGAAGCAGGCGCTGAATAGATTTAGCAGGTTCTGATGAATGTCACGTTTATTTTGGTGCCAATGGAGTCACTGCATTTTAATGAAGACCCCATCCGGCCCCCACCCCAGCCCCAGATGTTGGTGCTGGTGGGAACACCTCACGTTCCCACTGCGGCCGCACAAATGAGGTTGGGATAAGCAGGCGCTGGAAGGTGATGCCGGGTTTGGCCTGCCAGCTCCCTTCCTGGCTCAGGGATGGTGTTTCTGGGGGTTGGCTTTGCCAGCCCGGGACCTCGCAAGCCCCTTTGCCAGCCTCAGTTTCCTCATCTGAAGATGATGTATGTACAATAACACTCCCAGCTGGGGGCTTGGCGCCATGGAGACCTTCAGTGCCTGTCTGCTGAGGCTAATTGATTCCAAAGATCCAGGCCCAGGGACGGGGCCAGGAACGGAGGGCTGGGAGAACCGGCTGCATGGGAGGAGCTGAAGTGGGCGGCTGAGCCAGCCATTTTCCCGGTCCTGAGAGTGCGAGCCATAGATTGGACCCCATCTCCCAAAAGCCCCACCCAGCAGGGGGACGCTGGCCTGGGAGGGAGGAGGGTACCCGGAAGGGCGGAGCCAGAGCGCAGACCTTCGTTTCATCCGAGCCCGAAGTGAAGAGGGAAATAATGACAAAAGACCCATAGACCTGGCTCCTTCCGTACCCCCACACCCTGATCGCTTTCAAACGCCTCTGGGCTGGAGACCTCTCCAAGGTGATGGAGTGACATTAGGTGGCAGCCCCTTGAGAATGGCTCCCACACACACTGTAAAATAAAATCCAGCCTTTCTCTGCGTTTTGCTGAGCCTGGGTGTTCTCTGGGTTCCTATTGTCTGTGGCTTTTATGCTCCAGAAGATTTTTTTTGTCATAATCATGAACCAAAGCCTGCATGAAAACACAGAATGGCTAGAGGCACAGGGGGGAAGTGTGCGAGGGGCAGGAGATGTCAGAGCGAGACACTGGGGAGCAATGCCTGGCGTCTGTCTCCTCCTCCTGAGGAGACAGGGAGACAAGGATTCGAGGGCAAGTAGTATGTTTAGGAGGTGATCTCAGAAGCATCAGTAGGGGAGGGGGGGGTGAGCCAGGGAGAGGAAGGAGGGCGTGGTCGAGAAAGTTGCCACCGTGGGAAGTCGGGAAGCCAGTGTAGACGGCGCACCTCTAAGTTATCCCACTTCAGGAACAATCCATCACTAGCTGAGGTCCCTCCTGGGGCACTAACACCACAGCACCCCTGACCCACCCTCAGCCAATCTGTAAAATGGCCTGAAGGGGTGGCCAGGACACCAGTTACCATGTTTATCCCTGAGACTCAGTGAGGCAAAGAGCTGGGTCCACTCTCATGTAGCCAGGCAGCTGCTTTAAATGAAAGCTGTTTATCCTCTAAGACCCAACTCAAACCGGCCTTCTCCCTGAAACTTTTCTCTGCTTGCCCCATCCTCCAGAAACCACTTTCCCATAATATCTGGTCTACACGGCAGTTAATCTGGTCTACAGATATTATGTCCTAACGGCAGTTAGGACATTTGTCATGCCACATTGTACTGACCCTTTGCCTGTCTGTCTCCTCTGATACACTGAGGGCCACATGGAGAGTGGCCAGCACATTGCAGGAATCTAGCAAATGCTCTTCCCTCTCTTCCACGCTCCCTCCAACCTCGTTTCACCAAAAGCTAGCACTGTGCAAGAGACATGCCAATGCTTTATTGCATTGTACTGAACAACAATGTAACTCTAGTAATAAAATTGTCCTCCATGTTCATACCAGGAGTAAAAAGAGTTAGTCTAGATCTTAATGCATGGAGAGGAAAGAGGCAGTAAATCAACGCAGAAAGTGCATTCCAGCGAGAGGAAACTGGTTGTGCAAAGGCCCAAAGGTAGGTTTTGAGGGGACCCCAAGTAATTGTGTATGCGCAAGTGGGGAGACATGAGAGGTGAAGCTGGAGAGGTGAGCAAGGGCCAGACAATACAGGTTTCCAGGCTAAGGAATGGCGTTGCCATAATGCGCACAGAGAAGGACTTTCCCAAAGGCTCCAATAGACCCGGATGAGTCTTTAGGACTTTGAGTGGGAGAGGATGCTTCTGGCCAGAACAAAGTCACAGCAGTTCAGAAGAAGAGACACCGTGCTGGAATCCTGAGCAGATGACAAGACCAAAGCCAGAAGCTTCTGTGATCACTGACCTCTATAGAGGGTGGACAAAACACCCAGAGTGGCAAGTTCTAGGAGGGGAGGGGAAGAATTCAAACCATTTCATGGTCACCCAATGCTCAAAAAAAGAACTAAGGACTAATGAAACTTAAGGACCAATGAAACAGAATCTCTTAAAGGAGGAACCCAGGCCTCAGCAGCTACCCGGGGAGGATTTTAATTCACTGAAAGTGAGGGCAAAGGGCCCAAATCAACTTTGTTCCCAGATTCTAGATCTATAAATGGCAAAAATCAAATCAAAAGAACAGGGAGAAACTTTTTTTTTTTTAAATACATTCACTTTGTTTTTCAGACAATTAGGTGATGCATATTCACTGTAGATTTGGAATGTACCAAAAACACATGAAAGAAAATAAAAATCACATGTAATTCCACCAGTAGATTTTCTTCTATTCTTTTTCTAATCATTATAAATAACATATATAATTTTCTCTAAAATGGGGATTATGACATAAACACAGTTTTACTGGCTTCTTTTGCCATTTAGCAATACATCACAAATGTCTTACCCATATCTTTAATTATTAATATATGTTGATTTAATAGTTACACAGTTTCCATCACATGGGCACCATATTTGATGTGTTCAATCCCCTGTTGCTGGACATTTAGATTATTTCCAGTTTTCATTATTATCCATGACAATGCAGTGAACATTCTTCCACAAACAACTATTCCTTAGGATAAATTTCAGAAAGCAAGATTACTGTCAAAGTGTGTAAATAGTTCTAGGGCTTATGACACATGCTTCGAAATCACCCTCCAGAAGACTCCTGCTCTCATGAAGCACATAGTCTAAGCCCATATTGTTTAAAATGGCAGCCACTGGCCATATGTGACCACTTACATTTAAACCAATTAAAACTAGACTTGGAGGCTGCAGCCCAAATGATGGAGGCGGTAAAATTGATTGAATTCTGGAGGCAGCTTGAAGGGATCCCACAGGATTTGCAGGTACAGTTGCAAACTATTCTAAATGCTACAAAGAAAAAGCACACGGGTGGCGTGTATCACCAATGAATCTGGAGAGGCAACCGCTCTACGAAAGTGACCTTGGGGCCAAGATCTGAGATCTGAATAGGAGTTGATCTGGTGAAGACTTTTACAAATTCCTTGTCCATTCGTCCACAGCCTACTGACCACAAGAAGAGGGAAGGGAAGTTGAGTGGGGGCCGCTTCCTCCTGGGAAAAAGGAGAAACTTTGCCGCAATGAGCTGGAAACAGCCCAAAGAGCCGCGTTGGGTTACGTACGGATCTGCAACCCAAACAGCTTTGCTGTTATGGGCCTGTTTGTCATAGATCAGTTAGTGGGTAGATTGCTTTGGCTGGAAATGGAGATTTAGACAATGCCGGAGCGGATAATGGTGCCCAAACGCTGCCAGGCGCTAATCAGGACTCGGCAATGACTGCAGTACGGATTGAAGTGCAAGCATTCGGAGTTATTACCCAAGGCTTGTCTCTGCAATTAGATGATTGCATAACCTTAATATGATCAATCTTGCCGGATGTGAATTGTGCAGCTGTAACCACAAAATAAGGTGGCATTTCTGTTTTCTTGTTGAACGCAAACATTATATATGCGCAAGCCATAATTTTATAACGGTCGCTTGTGGCAAGAAAGAGCTTTGTCAGTCAGAAGATGCAATTGAAAAATGTGTGTGTGTGTGTGTGTGTGTGTGTGTGTGCACGCACGCAATACAAGTGCTTAAAGAGACAGTCATAATGTCAGGCTTCGCCTCAGGAAATAGTGCTTTGTGGGTTTTGCTTCTCTTTTTTGCCTTGGTACACATCAATTTTGAGGGCAGGAAGTTGGGAAACTTGGACCCCTCTGGAGCCCTCCTGGGACAACACAGCTTGCCTCTCACACATGCATGGCTCAGAGAGTCCTAGGGAATCAGTTTGATATTCATCAGCAATTGCACAGCACACCCCGTTCATCAAGCCTCATTGTTCGGTGGGGACGTGAGCTACGACTTAGGCTCCTCCGATTCAAGATCCTTGCAGAAATCTTAGCCCAGCCCCCGAGGCCCGGCTTGAGGGACTACAGGGACACAGCCCTCAAATGCCCTCTCCACCTCAGCGGCTCTGGGGGCCTGGAAGGAGTCGTGCTGAGTGGGGAGACCAGTGTTGGTGATGAGGTATCTCCTCTGTCTGCTGGCCCTGTGTCCAGGGGGCACAGACTTCTGAGAAAGGGAAAAGCCTGGAGGCTGGGAGTTGTCTTGTTATGGGTCAGAGCTTACTCACGTGGAAGGAGGGAGGGATAGAGAGGAGGAGATGGGGTGGGAGGCATGGCACGAAAAAGATATATTTAAGAAAGAAGCGCTATGATGGGATGTCAGGAAATAAAACCTAGCGGCCAAATGAGCAAATGCCTACAACTCTGTGTGTGTGTGTGTGTGTGTGTGTGTGTGTGTGTGTTAGAGACATTGAGAGAGAGAGAGAGAGAGAGAGAGAGACCTAACTGCTTTATCTGACTGGGGCTGTGATTTCATGGCTGGAACTAACAACAAAGCCAAGTGTCACAGGCCGAGCTCCCTGGGAGGCAGACAAGGAGAGGAGATTAGCGTGCAGGAGGTTTATCAGTGAGGACTCTTGGGGCCAGTGGGACCAGTGCCCATGGGAAAAGGAAGGTGGCAGGAGGAGGAATGGGCTGCGATGCAGTCCCAACAAGATGCCCTCCCCAAGGGGAGCTCTGAAGCTGGGATGACCTTTCAGAGTTGTTTAGAGTTGGGGCAAAGGGACCACGCCTTCATCCCCTGCACTGACCAGTCACTGGCTGTGGGCTGCCCCAGGGAGGGGGCGTGACCTTGCATGAGGCAACACTCCTCAGCCAGGGTAATTCCTGAAGAGGGTGACGGCCGGCCAGCGGAGAGCTAACAGCTGACAACCTCTCCAGCAGCCAGAAGAATAGGTCCTTTGGTACTGAATACGGGGTCTGGGTGGTGCAGACTATCACCAACACCGAGAATTTAGGAGTAATAAGAACAAATTGGGTGGAAGTCAGAAATGGTCCTGTGGGCCAGGAGGCAGGGGTTAATAATGGGCAAGCCGATGAGCTGCTGACTTCCAAGGCGGGGCAGAGTCTGATTGGATACCTCAATTCCAAGCCTCAATTTCCCCCAAATGACCACCTGTCTCAAACCTTTCCTAAATGGCCAAGCTGGGTGAAAGCAAAAGTCTAGGACTGGAGTTACCCCACCCAAAATCACCCAACCACCCAACCAGCATGATTGTCACACATGTGCAGAGCTCCAAGGTATACACCACACGTGTGCCCTCACTACAAATCTTTAAGACAGGCTTAGGAGCTAGAAACCTCAGGAAGGTCTACTGCAGTCAAAGGCATGGCTGGGCTTCTCCAACACCAGGGAGTACCCAGCCTCTACCTCCAGCCCACGCCTCTCTCCTGAGTGCCAGACCCACCTACCCATTCCCCTGATGGACACCTCTGCTCAGATGTCCTCAGGACACTCAAAGTCACATGTCCTATACTGTCCTCATCTTCCACCCTCAAACCTGGGCATCCTCTTCTGTTTCCCATTTCAGTAAATAACATGGTATCTACCCATTTGGACAGGGCAGGACACCACATCCTTGACTCCTGGCCCCCCTTTATCTTCCCACATCCTACAAGTCCTGTGGGCTCTACCTGCTTCTCCAGTCTAGAATCCATCCACCTCTCTGTGTGCCCATCATTCCACCTTACTTTAAACCCCCCTTATTACCAGGAAGCAATTCTAGTTAAGTCTTTCTCCAAACTTGCTTCCCTGCTCAAATGCCTTCTCTCTGTCCATGCAGAAGATCTTTCTAAAATGTGAATCTGACCCCAACTCTCGTTATGTCTGCCCCATTGCCTTCCGGATAAAGTCTGCCTGCCTTCCCACAGCAAAAACTTTCTGCTCTTCCTGTGGTTCCTGTATCACTCTAAACCCTCATCTCTAGATATTTCTCTCTCTCTCTCTCTCTCTTTCTCTCTCTCTCTCTCTCTCTCTCTCTCTCTCTCTCTCTCCTGCACAAACAGGCATTTTACATAGGCATTTACACTCTACATTTGTACCACCCAACACAGCATCCACTAGTCACACATGACTGTTGGCCACTTAGGAATGTGCCTAATCCAACTTGAGATGTACTGTAAGTGTAAAACCTCCACCAGATTTTGAACACCTAGTAAGAAAAGGAAGGAAGTAAAATATCTCACTAAGTTGGTATTGATTCCATGTTCAAATGATGATACCTTAGTTCATTCATAGTAGTTTGGGGCAATTAATTCATTTTACCTGTTTCTTTTTAAATGTGGCTGCTAGAAAAATTTTCATTATACAAGAGGCTCTGATTATGTTTCCATTAGATGGCCCTGCTCTAGCCCCTTCGGGATGGGAAAAACTTCCTCCCATCCCACTAACACCTAGAAGTTTCTTCAGCTCAAAGGTCAGGGTCAGGGTCAGGTCTTGTCTAAGAATTTTAACTGACCTAAAAAAAAAGATCATTTCAGATCTTTGGCCTCTGTCTTTGTGCCGGTAAGAGGTAGCCAGCAACAGGGCCTCCATTTTTGGGGTACTGGCAAGCCCTGGGCAGACTAAAAACAGAAGAACCAAGAGAAGCTTCTGCATTTAAATGTCAGGGACAGTCCCTCTTATGGGTCAGGGAAGCTGAGCAGAGTGTGCTACAATGAGGAAAAAACTAGCCAGTTCTGGCTCTGAGAATGATGCGTTTGGGTAAAATAAGTGTTATGAGGGTGTGGGTTCTGATTGCATTGGGGGGAAGGGAAATCAACCCCTACAGGTCAGAGGCATGGGGTCGCCCAAACATGGGGAGTAGCTGATAGCAGACTCGAGAGGATTAAAGAGAATGGCCCTTTTTCCCAGAGAGAAGGAAGAACAGACCTTCAGAAAGAGAGCAAGGCTCCAAAACCCCTTCAGAGTATCTTTTTTATTATTATTCTTTCTGGGACTCCCTGAACAGTCATACCTTACAGAGTTTTCAATATTTTCTCCTACATTGTCGTTTCTATCAGGTGCCGTCCACGCTGCAATCATGTCTGCCGCATTCTAATTGCCTTGCATGGTGGGATGGGGAGGTGGGGGCAGGGAAGGGAAGCCTGGTCTACCCGTCAGGATACTTCCAAAGAGCAGCCTCACATCTATGGGGCCAGACCTCCCAGGACTCTGGGGATGAGCAGGGGTCCATGGTGGCACTGGGAACAGCCAGGAGGAAGACTGGGCAGGGAGCTGCAAACTGATGAGAGGTTCAAGAGCAGGTGGGAGACAAATGTTTGTTTCTCCAGTTCACCCTGGAAGAAGATGATCCTGGGAGGGGGACTTGCTCCTATCCCACCTTGCCGCCCCATCTTCCTGGGCTGTGCTTCCCTCCCTGGCCACTCTCACTCATCTTCAGGACCGAATTCAGGCATCACCTCCTCCAGGAGGTCTTCACAGATGCCCTCAGACTGGACAAAGTATCGTTCCTCAGTGTTCCCATAATACCCATTCCTGACTCCAATGTCGCTGTCTGTCTGCTTGACTCAATTCCTCAACAGAGGGCACCATCCGGGCAGAAAGTTGATGTGATTTATCTTTGTTATATGAATGCCTATCTCCGGCTCTAATACACAATAGGTGCTCAGTGAATGTTTTCTGAATAAATGAAAAGTACAGGAAAAACGTTCTACACTTGTCCACTCTTCAAGCCCCATCTGGGGTTCAGCACGCTATTGGCTCCAAGCAACTTCCCATCTCCAGCTCGACAATCTTCAGTTTCAAGAAGTAAACCCTGTTGTCTTCAAAGCTCTAGGACAGGAGGGGATGATGGGCGTATATCTGGAGCCCCTCTGGTGAGAGAGTTTTTCCTAATTCTCCCATCATTTAAACAAACTGGGATCCTGATGGATAGAAGAGCCACCTTTAAAAGACTGGGAAAAATGGCTTTTAATATCAGTTTTTAAGAAAAAAAGTATGGCCCCTATAAACTGTTAAACTTCACTTTATTGACCATAAATCTGTATTTTGCTCAATGCAAAAGTTTTTCATCTTGTACAGAAAAATGCTGAAACAGCGACAACTGCCGAAAACAAGAAGTTTTCTCTTACGGACAATTTATATGAAAAAGTTATTGAATTTCTAGTTAGGGAGGCCAGGCCAGGCATCTATCGCAGCTCCCCCAACCCAGGTCCCAGCCACCAGGTGCCAGACGTGACCCATTGCTGATCAATGTCAAGAGAAAATTACCCAATTGTAAGTCTATTAAGTTGTGGACTCCAGGGATTTCAAAGCCCCAGAGCAAAGACACATTTCTCCCTGAGGACATTAAACTCAGGCTTTCTTTGCTGAAAGTGCAGCCAGCCTTTCTGCCAAAGGAAGGGAAGGAAAAGCTGATCTGGGGGAGCATCTACTAGCTACGAGGTGCTTTCACAATTATTGTCTCTTTTAATTCTGGGAACAACCCCAAGAGATAGCTTTAACAGGGTGGAGAGGGGAAGAGGAAAGATAGCTTAGGGGAAAGAG
>NW_006791814.1:538116-552690 GCF_000442215.2 Lipotes vexillifer
TGAAAGAGTGAAAGTAATTCCATATGCTCAATATTCAGTGAGCAAATATGGTGAAAACTGGAGCAGAACTGTTAGCAGCTTTGAGTTAAGGCGCTGCCTAGGAGGCTGGTCAGAGCAGAGATTTGGATTCAAATCGCTGGGTCATGAATTCACTCAGTAAACACTGGCAGACGTACTTTGTTCTAGGTGATGTGCTCAGAGCTGCCTTTAAAGAGCTCAGGGGCCGGGGGGAGGCAGAGCTGAAACCCATCACTGGAGGACATGGTGGTGAGTGCTGATTAAAGCCTGTCAAGAAGGATTCGGAAAGGTTTCCCAGAACAGATGACAAAGACGCTGCTCCTACAGGATGAACAGAAGCATTTCAAGTGGGCAGAACAGTGGTGAACAGAGGCCACGAGTACAGTGGAGCCAATTATGTGTATCTCTTCCCAATACCACTTCAGGCACCATTTTAGTAGCTTGAGATCGACCGTGGTGGGAGTATTCACACCATGGAAATTGGAAAACGCTACAAATCAGGGTGGTTTTTTCCTAGAGACTGAGGAAGTCAATGGGTCAAGCCTTATGTCTGATTGGACTTGGAGGATGAAAGCCAGGGATGACGGAAAGGCAGGATGTGGAGACCAGAGAGTTCCTGGCTTAAGAGAACAAGTGGATGGTGTTATCATTTGCTATAAGATGAACAGAGGAGGAGAGGCAGGCTTAGAGGGAAAGGGACACTGCTCTGAGGTATCCGTGAGATACCCAAGTGGACGTGTCCAATAGGCAGTCGGATAGAGTGTAAAAGCTCAGGAGAGAGGGTGGAACTGAAAGCACTTACCTAGGACAAGTTCCCCGGGGACATTTGAGCGGTGCACTCCTGCATCCCACTTATAAATGCCCCTCCATGAAATAACAAGCAGAACCCCAAGAACCTGCTCCCAACACTGTATTCTCTCCTCCTTCCAGATGC
The DNA here is from genome assembly GCF_000442215.2 of Lipotes vexillifer. Taxonomy (NCBI): domain Eukaryota; kingdom Metazoa; phylum Chordata; class Mammalia; order Artiodactyla; family Lipotidae; genus Lipotes; species Lipotes vexillifer. Next base: position 539,069 of record NW_006791814.1, read on the forward strand.
CCCATGGAGAATGGCATACATTACCTGAAGCCCCAAGGTCTTACTAAGAAATCTGAGGAAACCCAGAATCCCAGAGGCCACATCTGTGGTACCTTCATTTCCTTGCATCCTCACACACATTTATAGTCGTTTCTTTTCCGAAAAAAATAAATCAAGGGGAAGTAACTCAGCAGTTAGCTTACGTAGGGGACCATCCTGGGCATTTCACATGTGTTAACTCATTCACTCCTTACAACAATCATACAGTCTTATTTTCTCCATTTTGCAGATGAAAAGTTTAAGGGTCAATGAGGTCACTTGGTTTCCCTAAGGCCACAAAGCAAATAAGTTGCTCAAGTATGTTTTGTTTTTGTTTTTGTTTTGTTTTTGTGATATGCGGGCCTCTCACTGTTGTGGCCTCTCCCGTTGCGGAGCACAGGCTCCGGACGCGCAGGCTCAGCGGCCATGGCTCATGGGCCCAGCTGCTCCGCGACATGTGGGATCTTCTCGGACCGGGGCACGAACCCGTGTCCCCTGCATCGGCAGGTGGACTCTCAACCACTGCGCCACCAGGGAAGCCCTCAAGTATGTTTTGAAGGCACATCTTCTTCCTAGTGCCTAAGCCTTAGCCGAGACTTCATGGCACCTGAATGCCTGTTACAAACTGCTGCTGGCGTGTAATGACATTGTCACTTTTCCACAATAAAATGAGCCTCATAATTTATCCAGACATAATTGTCAGCTGCCTTGCTTAGGATGGACTGTTCTTTATTTTGAAATCAAGCCCTTCCTATGGACATGGGGTGTTAAAATGATTCTGCGGGAAGATGGTTATTTGCCTTCTTTTTTCACTATGTCCTCACTTGACAAAATAAAAAGTTGTCAGCCTTGTTCTGGTTCTCCAAACTATTCTTTTCAACATTTCCTGGTCTGTGGGATCCAAAATATTGGGAACAACTTTAGCACCCCATGCCAAAAACTTGATATTTTAAAAGGCAGGGGCAGAGGTAATTCAACCCATCACTTTCGATACCCTTTGAAGGTGCATGGGAACAGCAGAGACACTTAGGGATCCTTGCTTTCCTCCCAGTGGCCACTTCACACCTGCCATCCCAGGGTTCACACAAGAATGAATAGGCAAACATCTTTACATGCACCAGTGGCTGGCTCTGGACCCCTAACTGAGAGACAGGAAAGCTTATCTTACAAAGACTGTTTTTTTAATTCTTTTTCCAGCTGTTGAAACAAGATAGAGGGAATTAAGAGATGAATACTAATGGTGGAATCTAACAATATACCATTTATATCTTCTCTTCCCCAGACAAGTGCTCTACCCAGAGCCCAGGGGAGGGGAGCTTTTCTCTAAAATCTTTGAGATCAACAAACAGAACTGTTTAGGGATCCAGGTCTGCAGGCTGCTTTTCTGCCTCCCCAGCCAAAAGGCAGGGGCCCCACAGCACCCTGAGGTCTTCCTCCCTCTGTCTGGTAGTAGTTTTCTGTGCTCAGAGCTTCTCCTCTTCATCTCCCTCCCTGGAGAAAAGAAGCATCTGCATCTATGAAAAAGAAAATGTATTGAGTCTTGCTATGTGCCAAGCCTGTGCTGGGCAATTTCAAGCATGCTATTTCATTTCATCTTGTACGGCCACTGTGGAGAACAGTATGGAGGTTCCTCAAAACATGAAAAATAGAACTACCATACGATCCAGCAATCGCACTACTGGGTATATATCTGAAAGAAATCTCAAAGACATATTTGTACCCCTGTGTTCATTGCAGTGTTATTTACAATAGGCAAGACATGGAAACCATCTAAGTGTCCATTGATAGATGAATGGATAAAGAAGATGTGGTACACCTGTATAATGGAATATTATTCAGCCATAAAAAAGAAGGAAATCCTGCTATTTGCAACAACATGGATGGACCTTGAGGACATTATGCCAAGTGAAATAAATCGGACAGAGAAAGACAAATACTCTATGATCTCACTTACATGTAGGATCTTAAAAAAGCGAAACTCTGGGAAACAGAGAGTAGAGTGGTGGTTGCCAGGGGCTGGGAGGTGGGTGACATGAGGAGATATCAGTCAAAGGGTACAAACTTCCAATTATACAATGAATAAGTTCTGGAGATCTAATGTTCAGCACAGTGACTATAGTCAACAACACTGTACTATATATACTTGAGAGTTGCTAAGAGAATAGATTTTAAATGCTCTCACAACAACAACAACAAAAAGTAATTATATGAGGTGAAGGATGTATAAACTAACCTTATTGTGGTAATCATTTCACAATATATATGTGTATCAAGTCAACACACCATACCCCTTAAACTTATACAATGTCATATGTTAATTATACCTCAACAAAGTTGGGGGAAAAGAATTGAAGTCAGAAAGCCTAGGTTTGAATACTGACTCTATCACTTCTACTAGTTTATAACCCTGGCTATCTATACAACCTCTCTGAGCCTTAGTTTTCTCTCCTGTAAAATGGGGATAAGAACAGTGGCGTTTCATAGCATTACTCTCAGGGTTGAATTAAAGAATACATGTAAATTGCCTGGCACATTTGAGAAGGTCCTAACAGAGTCTGTGTCATACACTGTGCGAGACTCTGGAGATCCAAAGACAAGTAGGACACAGTTCCTGACCCCAAAAGATTAACAGAGGAGCATCAGTGTTTAACAGAGGGGCACCTATGTGCCTCAAAGTGTCACAAGGGCCGAGGTAGACACTTGGATGGGGATCTTTGGGGGCCACAAAGGAGGGAAAGGTCAGCATCAGGGGAAGGGGTTGGGGCAGGTTTTAGCAAAATGTTTTGAGAAGCACATCTAGCCAGCAAATTGCTTTACCTGCTATAAGGAATGCACATGCTAAGATATACAATAGAAAAAAATTATTCTTTTCTTTAAATACAATGGCTGAATATAACCTGTAAGTATATTTTCTCACTACAGGTAGCTATTCATCAACTATTCTCAATCACTCCCTAACTAAACAAATTATCTAGGTCTCAGCTAAGTACTCAGACAATGGAAGGACAAAGGCAGCAGAGCTGAGGACCCCAGTCAAAGGACACCAAGGACAGTGGCCCCAGCTGAGGACAGGCACCACAGACCACAGAACAGCCCAGCTCACAAAACCTCAATAAAGAAACCCCAGGCCAAGGTGTTAAGATTAGGTTTACCTCTGTAAACCTTAATAGCAAACCCAAAACAATGGCAAAGATAGAAATTTCTGCCCCTCTCATAGAAGTCCAGGTAGGTAATGCAGGGTTGGTTTGACCCTTTACCAAGACAGGCACCTAGGCTTCCCTCTGTTGCTCTGCCATTGTGGACTCATCCTTGAGTCCACTGGCCAGAGATGGAGCTCCAGACATCAGGTGTATGATGCAGGCCGGAACATAAAGGAAGTGGGGAGAAGAACTAAGAACGTGCCCCATTTCTTTTCCACCTACATCCCATTAGCCAGACCAAGTCACATGACTAAGTCACATGTCTGCATCTAGCTTCAAAGAATGCTGGGAAATGTAGTCTTTCTTCCAGGCAGCCATGTGCCCAGTCAACAGTTCCATTAACTATTGAAGAAGGGAGAACAAGTTGGGCTCAACTAGCAGTCTCTGCCAGCCAAGGATTTCTTGGCCAAAGAGAGATTTAAGGTCCCAGGCCCAGGACGGCTCTGGCATACAGGCCTCTATAGGATGGGGTTGCCAGCATTTCTAGAAGTGGCCCCCAACATCCCATGCCCCCTAATCCCTGGAACCTGTGAGTGTGATGAGATATCATTCATTATGTTCTATTTTATGGCACAGCTTGACTTTACTTTCAAAAGGAAATTATCCAGGTGAAACCTAATCGAATCACATGACTCCTTCAAAGCAGAGAACTTTCTCCAGGTGAGGGCACAAGAGGAAGTCAGATTTCAAGATGGAGGGGCCACATGAGAAGCAAGGTAGATGGTCTTTGGAGCACACAGCAGTCCCAGCTGGAAGGGGGGACACAACTCAGCCCATAACAAACATACACTCTGCGAAGTGCGTCTGCTGCCTGTTAATCAGAATGGTTGTCTTTCTGGTCTGTGCCCTCTCTTGCATCTCACTGTTTTCACCCTCTCTGCCCTCCTTTCCCAACTGAGGCAGTAAGGAACCCTCTACAGAAGATTCCAGACTTTTTGCTCACTCGTGTCATGGTCCTCCCTGGATCTTCCTAGCACACACCAACCTGCCAAGAAGAAACAGCCCAGATGTCCACTGCTGACACAGGTCACGGCCCTCCATGTGGCTTCATGATCAGGCAGAGATGTGGATTTGGGGAAGGGGGTTTCAACAGAGCAAAACAGATGCCTTCAGGGAGGGGACTCAAGAGTTCTCAAGCTGGATTATTAGGTAATGGCTCATTGCATCTCAGTAAAATTTCCCGAAACCCAGTTACCAAACTCTCTTGTCTACAGTTTTCAGAATAAAATCCAAACTCTTTACCACATCCTCCAAGGCCCCTTCCCATTTCCCCCAAATTCAATCCCTGCTTTGTCTCTCTCCCTGAGCCTGTTTTTACAACCACACACTCCAATTTCATCTGAGGGCAAGGACTGTGGCCCCCCAGTTTCCTAGCACAGAGAAGGCCATGGTGGGGGATTAAGCGGATGAATGGACAAATGAATGAATGACAGCAGAGTGAGGTGAGTGGTCCTGGTTTGCCAGTGCTGTAGGTGGTAACTCAGGGCCAAGAGTCCTTCCCCCTGCATCTCCAGCCTCCCCTATATCCTCGGAGTCCTCTCCCCCCAGCCAGGGGAAGGAGAGAGAGAGAGAGAGAGAGAGAGAGGAGAACCTGGCAGGAGGTTTCAAGGCCTGAGCAATGTACATCACCGCCACCCGTAGTCCATCAGCCAGAATCAGACAACAGCCCACCTGACAGCAAAGGAAGCTGTGAGCCTAGGAGAGAAAGGAAATGGGATTAGGGAGGCACGCTGCAGACCCCGGCGAGGCCCCAGAGTTTCCCATCAACACCTAACACTGAAATTCACAGAAACCCCCCTCAAATTGTCACCTGAGTGGACTCTTCCTTCCTCGTCTGTGCCATTCCTTCAGGCCTCTAGCCCATTTCTGCCACATCTTCACCCTTCTCCATGCAACGCTAGTCTTCTCTTTAGAATAAAGGTGGAAGGGTGGTGGCATCACTGTCCTTGGAGGGCAGAGCATGGACCATGGCCCCTCTGGCCCCTCCACCTGCTGCCCCAACGTCGTCAAGCCAGGGGCTGGGCACACGGAGCAGCAGTCTAATTCTCTCACACCAAGGTCCAGACGTGCCTAGGCCATGTCACCAGATTGGCTGTGTCAGCGGAGATCTGGTCTCTGCTCCACAAGAATGTTCCTTTTCTCCTAAGAGGCCTGGGAGGTTGGCTCACACCCTCTCCACGTGCCCTGACAGCCCGGCGGGTGAGGGGAGGGTGGAGAGACTGAAATTTCACTTTCTCAGAAACAGCAGATTCAGCAGCTCTGGCTGCTATGGGAGACGCAGATCTGCACCGGCTGGATTTCTCTGGGTCTTTATCGCCACACAGAGAGCAAGAGCTATTAGGTCCTGTCCGGCGGCCAAGGACTCACCTCGTCTGGCAGGGGTGACATGATACCCCAGCCTCCAGCGGGGGCAGACGCCTCCTGCCCGCAACAGTCACAGCGCTGGGACCCACCCTGCCCCTGGAAAGCAGTTCTTAGCAACAACGGACCCCCGTCGTGGCCACCCCGGGCTCCCAGAGAATCAAGTCCCTTCTAGAAACTGAGCCAAGTGTGGACCCCGTAGGACAGGCTGTCACAGGGGCCCAGGGCTGCCGGAGACTGAGGCTTGCCCTCCACCTTCACCTGGGTTGTGAGGAGGGAGGGAACCTTTTCCCCTGACTCTCCACTTCTCCCTCCCATCCGGGGGGATGCGGAGGGGCAGAGGGGCCCGGGCAGTGGGAGCAGCTGCGGAGAAGGAGATGGGCAAGAAGGAGCTGCTGCTGACCACGGATGACCTCCTACCCCCAGGACTCCATCTCCACCTGCAGCTGGGCTTCTGGCTCCTTCTGTCGGGGCTCCATGAACAGAGCTTCTAGGATGTCCAGCTCACCTTTGCCCTGGCCCCTCTGAACACCCGCAATCCACCCTGCCACCCCGCCCAGCATCCTTTCCCTGCCACCTGAGAAAGGACCCTCAGGTCATCTGGGGCTGAGACAGCCTCCTTTCTATACCCTCAGGCAAGGATCCACAGGGTCTGTCTGTTCAACCTACTTGCCAAGTCCATGGAAGGTCCTGGAATGTTCTTCCTTCCTTCCTTCCTTTTATAAACTCTGAACAGCTGATTTGTATACAATCCCATGCTCAGCTCTTGAGGCAAAAGCTGACCAGCGCTCCCTCTTTGCCCCCCACAAGCTCTTAAACTCCTAGAGAAAAAAGATAAGTGCCAAAATAATGACAATGACAAAGTAGCATTCAACAATTTTTGAGCACCTGGGCTCTGTAAAATGAGTGCTATGATACAAAGATGATTATGACCCCCTCCCTAGGAGAGAAAAAGAAATATCAACACAATTTCTCACTCAGCTACAAATTCACCCCAAGAAACTATTGAGAGCAAAGACCCCCTGCTTCAAATCCTTCCAGGAGTTCACTTGGCAGACGAATGAAGGACACGCGTACTGATGGTTGGGAGTTTGTAGCAGGTGTGTTTGGTACGTTACCCACCTCTGTAAACACTGGAGGCTTTGTACTGCAGGAACTAGAGACGCTCTTCTGGAGCATCTTCTCTGGCCCCAGAGCCCACTGAGGACCCTGGCGCCAGGTAGGGCAGGCCAGACACACCAGGAAGCTAACGCTCTCCCACCCCCAGGTAGCCCTCCACAGTGATGGAGAAGAGCTTCTCCATCCAGCTTCCTCCCTCCTGGGGGCAGGGGCAGTGGGGAGCGCAACTGGGAGGTGGGTCCCATGTGGTCTCCCAGAAGTTCCCAGAAGGATCGTGCCTCAGCTGCCCAAAGCAACACCCTGCTCTGTAACGCAGGCTGTATAGACCTCCTTCCCTTCCCTAGCTCACGCTCAACTCCTGGCCAGAGCCTCCTGGGCTCACCTCCCAAGGTAAAGACTTGCCCCTGACGCCTTGTTTCAAGTGCTGCTTTGGGAGGATTTCAGTATAAAGCATCATTCAAAGCCTTTCCCACGTCCTGGCCCCCCATCCTGCTTGGCGCCCCAGGAGTCCTCTGCCCAAGCTGGCTATATCCTCCTCCTCAGACACACCAAGATCACTGCCCTGACCTTGGTCCAGGCCATGGGTCCAACCCGGGACCACCATCCCAACCCTTCCCTGTGCCCCTCCCAAATGCTGTTCAGAAGATGGCTTTATTTCCTCCAAGGCACATTCGAGTGTCTCTTCCATGAAGTCAACCCAGCCACTCCTGTCCTGGAGCAGTAATGCAGTGTGTGTGTATGTGTGTGTGTGTGTGTGTGTATGTGTCTATATATATATATGTATATTCATGTATGTGCATTCACTGGGTCTCCGTCCCTGCCTGCTGAGGAGAACTCTTTCTGTGCCAACTGGGTCCTGAATCCTCGTTGTGTAAATTGAAGAAATGCATGAGCGGGGGGTGGGGGGGTTATTCAAAAATGCTGACAAACACATTTCTTTATTTCTGAAATCCCTTCTTGAGGAGGAAGAAAGGCTAGATTCAGGAGAAGGATAGAAGTGGCCCAAGTCAGCAATGGCTCAAGTTGGAGAAAGTTGGGAGGTGGTTTGTGAGGGGAGGGAGAGAGAGATGGGGAGAGAGGGAGGGGAGAGATGAAGAGGGGGGAGGGGGAGGGGAGGGGGCAGGGGGAGAGGTTACGGACAACTCAACCTGAAATGACTGACTCTTGAGGAGAAAATAAATAATAATTCTCTTTTTTGTGAAGTTTCACATTTTGCCTTGTGGGAAACAAACCTTTCTTTGTTATTCTTTCAGGCTTCCAGAAAAAGATTCGTGTTATTTGTGGATATTGGCAACACCACGGCCACAAAACGGGTCAGCTTTATGCGACGCTGCATCTTAAAATCTTAAAACGGAGGTTAAAAATCTCTATTTTAACCCAGAAACAGAGGCCCCCATTTGGATCCTTTCCTCAGCCCCCAAGGACAGGGCAGTGTCCATCCCGGGCCCGGGTCCATGGTCCCCAGGCCAGAGCTGGTGACACCCCCACCCTCCCCGCCCCATGGTCCCAGCCCTCTCCTACCTCATCCCCCAGTCTGACGAACCAACCTAATGGATTGACCGTGGCCTTTGCTGGAGGGGCTAAATATAAAACTTTGCTGCGCTCCTCTTGTCAAAGTTAAAAGCTTTTCATGTCTGTGTTAATGTTTTTTTCTGTCTGCTGGCTCCAGTGACAGATGCGGCATCTTGAGCTGAGTAACTGGAGAGTGAATGGCTGGCAGGGGCTGGGGAGGTAGGGCTAATTTATCTCAGAGAGTTTAAGCAGGATGACACGGCTGGGAACAGGAAGGGGGGAGGCTGTCACCTGATTACTGATTCCAAGATTTCTCCTCTGAGAGGGAGAAGGAGTGAGCGAGGATGAAGGGAACAAAAAGCAAATCAATAAACAGGTTAGCGTCTGCGTTATTATTAACTCTCGGCCTGTCAGCGCCACATTGAAGCGATCGCTCGCTCGGGGCGGCCTCGGATTTAATGGTCAGTGCGATAGATTTACTGTAAATGTTATCAGAGGCAGGGCAGGGGCAGGGGCGTGGGGAGGCCTTCATTGACAAATCACTGGATTGTGCCTGGATGCACGAAGCCATTTCTGAACCTGCATAAATAACCCAGAGCTTAGGTCCTGGGTGGCAGTTCCTCTGTTTGATGTCAATGCTGCCACCTGCCTTTCTCTGCTTCCTTCACTTCTGAAATGTTCCAGCAGCCAGGTTTCCCCTCAGTCTTTCCCAGGGCCTCCTGGTCTGGCCCTGGGCAAATCTGAAAAAGGCCAGGCAGGAGCTCTGCCCCGGGAGCTTCTGGGATCCAAGGAGAGTCAAAGAGCCAGGAACAACCCCAGGCTTCAGAAATGGGACCATGGTTCTGAGGCTGCGCTCAGGAGGTGAGAGACCTCTGAAAGGTCAGTGCTAAAGAAGCATTCCCTGAGCTCAGCTTCTAGGGGCTGGGGACATCTTCTTGATGTCCCCTTCTGATCACTCTCCCTGCTTCCTCTGATCCTCCCACCTCCAGTACTTACCAACAGCAAATGCTTTAGACCCCAAGGCTCAGGGGAGGATTTTGACTAAGTCCAGTCAGCAGAATGTAAGTTGCTGTCCTATCCTCTTGCCAGGAGCCACAAAGAGCAGGAATCCAGGCATAAGTAGAGTAGAGATCAGAGCCAGAGAGCACAGTCAAGCAGTCTGCTGTTTTCGAGAGCAGGGACGCTATGTACAGTTGTTCAGGCTGTACACTGTACAAGTCTAGGGGCTGTCATTCATGTCACAACTTTCTGGAGTTGTGCAGCACGCAAACTTCACAGGCCTATGTAACAGTCCTAACAAAGAGGCAGCACCACCATGGAGGGTGCAATGGAAGGTAGCAGCCACCCACACAAGTGAACTTTGAGCCTTTCCAGTAGATCCCAGCTGGAATCAGAGGGGACAGCCAGGCAAGGGTATTTGGGAGGGTTTTAAAAGCCCCCTAGGAACTTGGAGCATTGAGAAGTGTTTCTGCTGACACTTGGATGAGAACAAGCCTGGGAGAACAGTCGCCTTGGGGGATGCAGACTTAGTTTTAGCTGCACCGACCGTATTCTTTCAAACCAAGCATGGAGACCCAAGTCTAGCAAAGGGATTTTGTTCTACTGATGGGGACAGAAGCTCGGATGCAAAAATGTCCTACTCTCTCAGGTGTTACCATTCCTAGGATCAGAAGAAGAACACCTGGCACCTGGACTCTCAAAAGTAACACAGGGACTTCCTTGGTGGTCCAGTGGTTAGGACTTCGCCTTCCAATGCGGGGGTGGGGGTGGGGGGTGGGGTTCAGGTTCAATCCCTGGTCAAGGATGCCTCATGGCCAAAAAACCCAAACGTAAAACAGAAGCAATATTGTAACAAATTCAATAAAGACTTTAAAAGTGGTCCATATCAAAAAAGATTATTAAAATTGTTTCAAAAAAGGTAACACAAAGAGAGGGAGTCAAGGGAGGAGCAAGTTCAGGACCTCCCTTTCCTCCCCTCAGACTTGGAGCACAGAAGGTCTGTCTTAGCTTGGGTTCCCCCAAACAGAGTTCCTAAGACAAAGACACACAAAGAAGTTGTTTATCAGGGAGGTGAACCAAGAAAGCAAAAGTGAGGGAGGAAAAACCAGCCCCCCGCGTGTCATTGAGCAGATTACTGGACCCTCCAGTTGGAGTGTAGGCAGGTTCCTGTAGTACCAGGGAGAGCCTCAAGCCTAGAAAAAAAGAGATGTGGGGCTTAAGGGACCAAGGAACTGTGTGCAGCTGCAGGTGGACTCTGGTAGGCTCAGGGGATACGGGGCAGGACATCAATAGCATCCTCTATAGGACTGGACTTCAGCATCCACCAGACCCCTACTCTTGTCCCATAGAAAAACCAAGTGCCTCAAAAATCCACTGCTCTGTTCACGTGGACCAGCTTCCATCACCCATGGAAAGAGCCAGGTGACTCCAGAATACGAACTGAGTGTCCTCTGAGGATTTCCACCAAGCTTCTGCCAAGGAAGAGTTTTTGTCCAGGACTGTCCCATGGTGGCAAGTTCAGAGGGAGGTTAGGGGGCACCTGCCATACCTAAATGGGGGGGGGGGGACCCTGAAGGTTGATTTCTCTTTTATTCCAGGCCACTCTTGGTGGCTGACTGAGAGGACAAATCCCTGATTACGTATGCAGAGTTTTATTATTGGTCAAATGGTGCAGTTTTCATTCCACAATTACCTGGAGAGGTTCCCATCATAATCTAATACAGACGTGAGTGATTTGGGCAGGGCACAGCCCAGGGACCTTCAGTCAGTAGCTGGTGGCACCCTCAAGCTTCCTCCTGGAGGAAGGCCACCTGCCAAACTGGACAGTGAAATCCACCCCTGGGACAGCTGTCACCCAGGATGTTCCCTGCAGGCCTGAGGTGTGGCATCTTCCCTCTGTGGCTAATCTCCAGAGGGCCTCACATACCCTGTTGAGTGTCTCAGCTCTTTCCTCCGTGTAACCAATTCCCAATTTCAATTCCCTTAGAGGAGCTGAGAACCAGAGTGTTAGAAACAACTAACGTGGTCTCTGTTCTGTCTGGCCCCTGACTGATCCAGAATGCTGTCGAAAATATTACCCTGGCCCCAACATTTCATGTCTCCGTCCCTGCTCTGCGTGTTCTCTTTAGCAATGATCATGGCCCAACAGACTGTATTTTTCTCTCATTCATTGTCTCCTCCACTAAAACAAGGGCCCAGAGTTTCCTCTTTTCGTTCATCACTATATCCCTAGTGCCTTATCCCTGGCACCCAGAAGGTACTCGATAAACACTTGTCAGTAAATAAATGTGGAGCCTGCTGGCCACTCCATCTTGGACCCAGAGGGGGCCTGGGGACGTCTGTGCAAATCCCCAGCTGGGGAGGCCCCTCCGCCTCCAGCCTGCATCCAATGCCCAGCCCTGGCCACCCACCCACCGTTAGCCTCCCGACCCCACCATCTGTGTGCTTGCCCAGCGAGCACAAGTGAGCAGGCCCAAGCCAGGCACTCACAGGGGGACACCCAGGGGATCTCCCAGGGCAACACCAGTGGCCTTTGCAACCCTGCCCTGAAGGAGACACACAGAAAGTCAGAGAGCAGTGGGACAGGCAAGGCCTGTGGGAGGTGAACAGGGGGATGCTGGGCAGCTCCCCGACCCGAGGGGCCCGATGTACACACACGTGCAGACATACACACACCTCTACATGCAGGCACACACAGACACAAACACACACACACACACAGAAACCCATCAAGCTCTTTCTCTCTGCTCACCTGTGTCCTCTTCCCTTCTTAGGTGAGCTGGGCTCCACTCCACACACTGGTTTTATCTCTGTCTGCAGTCCCAAGCCCTCCCTGCCCTTGGCTCTGAGAACAAGTGTCCTTGGGCCCCTCCCAAAGCAGTGACCTCAGCCCTCGGCCTTGTCTGCATGGGAAGAGTTGGAGGCCCCGGAAAGAAACCCGTCCTCCCTCCCAGCAGACCTGGTAGATCTCGTGTTCTGTCCGTGTGTTTGTGTGGCTGGGGAAGGTGTTTAGGTGATGTGTATGTGGTGTGTGACATACACATTCACATGTGCGTATGTGGTGTGTATTATTGTGTGTTGTGTGTACGTTGTGTATCGTATTGTGTATGTGTGTGGCGTGTGTCTGATCTGTGTGTTTGTGTGGTTTGTGTATGGTATATGGTCTGTGTGTCTGTGTGTTTGTGTGTGTGGTGTTATGTCTGATGTGTATGTTGGTGTGGTGTGTATGGTATATGTGTCTGTGTGTGTCTGTGTCTCTGGTGTGTGTGTTTGGGTGGCTTGGGTGGTGTGTGTGGCATGCATAAGTATGTTTGGATTGATGCACACAAGTATGTGCAACTACCTGCGACTCATAAGATCCCAAGGGGACTCCACTAGGAGAGCCCACCCAACTGAGGGCAGAACTGGGGTCCCAGAGCATCCCCAAATTGTTCAGTGTGTCCTGGAGCAGCTAAAGCTGTCATGGTGGTCTGGAGCCACGAAGAGAGCTGTTCTCTAAAACGGAGGGAAAGACACTTTGGGGGGTGTCCAGGACTGTCCCATGGTGGCAAGTTCAGGGGGAGGCTAGGGGGCACCTGCCATACCTAAATGGGGGGGTACACTGAAGGTTTATTTTTCTTTTATTATGGACAAGCTGGGGTCCCTAAAAGGCAGGTACGGGGTGCCACAGGGGTCCTAGAAGAAGATGGCTGTCTAGAAGAAGGGCAAGGCCAAGGAGGCCCATGAGACTCCCACTCAGAGGCGCTTCTCCTGGCTTCCCCAGGGTTGGCACACAGCCGTGCTTGGTTCACCACCGGCGTGTCCCCACCTGGCCCTGTGGCACAGACAGTGGGCAGTGCTACCCCAGCTTGCACTGGTGTGTAGGTGAAGGGGGGTGGCAATGGGGAAATGAGACTTGCCCACAACCCCCTTTGCCGGTCCCCAGGCCAAAGCATCCTTTGGAGGGGATGGTGTCTGGGGGGTGTGCAGCATCCAATGAGGGGGCCCATTGCAGAGCTGGGAGGCACAGGGAAAAATGGACACTTGGGTAAGAAGATGTAAGACCCAGGTCTTGGCTGGCACATGGAGGCAGGCAGTGGCTTCCCAGGGGACAGTGAGCCAGACGGGAGTACCGGAAGTGTTGGACAAGGTGACCTCCCCCAGCTGGCACTGGGCTCCCAGCCAGCCCAGGCTAACGCTCGCCAGCCTCCCAGCCCAAGTGGGGCGGCGCCTGAGCCAGACCATCCATGGGGGATGTGGCAAACAATTACTTTCCTTATTGAATATCTGATTAATTATTCAGGAGCTGAATCAATTATTCATAGCTCATTTAAGCGAAGGGGGAAAAGCCACTGCCCCTTGACAGAAGCTTCTCAGCGCCTCCCAAGGCCCTGGGGACTGAGTCATCAGCAGGAGAAACTGTCACAGCAGGAA
>NW_006791814.1:552844-554499 GCF_000442215.2 Lipotes vexillifer
CAGGAATGCGGCGCTGCTACGGCTGCTACTGCCACAGCCCTCCTCCTACACACGCCATCACTTGTGTGTGCACACACCCGATCACACTTTCACATACACATAAACACTCTCACACAGCGCCCACTAGATGCCAGCCAGGTACAACTGGAGAAACGGTGAGTGGAGACGGTCACATAGATGTGTAGATATATATCTGACCCTGTGAAAAAAGCGAAGAACATGTGATCACACAGAGGAAGAAGCCAGTTCCTGGGTCCATCAGGGCAGGTCCCAGGTAGGAAAGGACATTTGAGTTGAGTTGACAGAAGACAAGGCAAGGAAGTAGGAAAGAGCATTCCAGGCCAAGGGAACTGCAGGAGCAAAAGTATGGGGGTGTGAAAGAACACGGGATGCTCGGGGAACGGGCGGTGGTCCAGAGTGGAGAACTATGGGGATGGTGGAGGGGGTGGGACAGAAACTGCATGACCCCGAACCTCGGGTTACCCAATGGGAAGCCACTGAAAGTGCGGGGATGCCTGGAGGGATGCAGCTGGAGGGTTTGGAGGTCCACTGGAGGGAAGGGGGTCCCATTCCAGACACTGGTTTACCGACTCCCTCACCCCAGTTTTGTCCAGGTTGTCCCTTGGCAAGAGATACTTCTAGAGATCATCTTGGCTGGAGTCATGAACTATGAGGCTTTTGTAAGTGGGGTTTCCCAGTCAAAGGGGTGGGCATGGCTCCAGAGAAACTTAGATTTTCAGTGCAGGGAGTGGGACTTACAGACCACTTTTAACAGATGGAGAAAGTGAGGTCCAGATCGGGGAGCTGACTGGCCCTTGGTCACCCAGAGCCGGGCCCAGGACTGCAGCCTGCAGCTCTGAGGCTAAGTGGTAGCAATGCCAACTGGGGGTAGGGGGTGGGGTGCGGGTGCCTCTGGCTGGCTGTCCCACCTCAATCCAGGCCCTCCCTAAGCCCCGGGCATGTGGTCTGCCCAGGTGCCTCTGCAGAGAGGTCTGAGCAGAAGACAGGTGGGAGCTGTCTCTCCGCTGTGTCTTTCTTGGCCTCTAGCATCTCTGTCTTCCTCTCCCTCATTGTCTTTTGCTCGCTCCTGTGCTCCGTGTGTGTGTCTGTGTGTATCTTCTCCCTCCCTTTGTATGTCTCTCCCTCCGTCTCTCATCATGTCTCTCTGTCTCTCTCTCTGTCTCTCTGCTTCTTCTCTCTATAGTTCTCTGTCTCTTCCTCCACCTACTACCCATCTTTGCCTTTCTTTGTCTCTCTCCCACTCTCTCCTTTTCTCTTTCTTCTCCTTCCCTTTTCCCCTCTCTGCCTCATTTTTCTCTCCCTCGCTTTCTTCTCTCACCTTCTTTCTCTCCATCCCGAGGTCCGTCCATGGCTGGGACCCAGCCCCTTTCTTCCCCCAGCCCCTCAGCCTGGCCAGACCCCAGTGCCCCACGCCCACTAATCAAATCTGTGACCTGATTCAATTACACCAGCAAAATCGCAGACGTGTAACCTTGTTAATATCACGTTTATTAGAGGGAGGGGCGGAGAAAATTAAGATAGACTTCGTGTTGCTGCTAATTAGAAAAACTGAGACTTTACATCTGCGTAGCACTGAGCAACACGTGGTGGTAACAGATGTGGGCTCATTACACAGCTGCACGGGGGGGGGGGGG
>NW_006791814.1:554665-575041 GCF_000442215.2 Lipotes vexillifer
CGTGCAGAAAATATTCCCAAGCCAGCCTCTTTCCTGAGCGGCAGCCCCCGCCGTGCAGCGACCCCAGGCCTGACGACACCCTCAGAAGCAAGAAGCCCAGGACCTGGGAGGAGAGGCAGCGCAGTCCAGCAGCTGAAAGCCCAGCCCTGGACTCACACCTGAATTCAGACCTCCTCATCTCTACTACATATCGGCTGTGTGACCTTGGGCCCGCCTTTAACCTCTCTGTGTCTTAATTTCCTAATTTACACAGATACTGTTGGCGCCAGCCTCACAGAACTGGGGTAGGGCAAATGAAATAAGGCAAGTCAAGTGCTGAACGTGAAGTCTGCAAAAGCTCAGACCTCTCGTGCTGGCTGCGGTGAGATGGGTCAGTTGTGCCGTCGTAGCCCCAGAGTCTCTGCAGTGTCCAGCCCCATTCCACAGGCCTCCACCTCCCCTAACCTGACAAAGGCCAATAGGAGTTAGGGCTCAGACTACCAGTCCCGGTGGCTGCGTGCATCTGAAGTGGCCCCATTTCAGAGCTCTTCAACCTCGGATCCTGGATTTCACTTGTAAGGAAACCATGGAGGAAAGGGAGGATGCAGTGAAATCCCTGCTTCTGGGGGCCAGTTGGGGAAGGGGAGTAGGCCAGAAATAGTGCAGGGACAGGGTTATCAGATTTAGCAAAACAAACAAACAAACCAAAAAAGAAAACAAAAAAAAACAGAATACCAGTTAAATTTGGATTTCAGATAAATAACAAGACATTGTTAAGCATAAGTATGTCCCGTGCAACATTTGGGATACACTTATGCTAAACAGTGATTCATTGTTTATCTGAAATCAAATTTAACTTGGCATCCTTTATTTTATTCAGCAACACTAAGTGGAGACAGGACAAGCTGGACCTGGGAGAGTGCCCAGGGCTCCCAGGAGCCCACTAGACACAGGTAACCAGCCATGGGTGGGGTAGGGGTGGGTGCCAGGCCCAGGAGCAGAGCCTAGGCCCCCCACCTGCAGTGCCTCTGTCAGAGCTGAGCAGAAAAAGACTCTGACTCCCACTCACAGCTTCCCCAGATCTCTTCTTGGTGATGGGCCCTGGGACCAGGAGAAGCCTACCTTCCACCTGCAAGGCAACCCTCAGTCAGAGCCACAGTGGATGAAGCATGAGAACTCATGAGATGCTGCCTCCTGTCTCCCTCTGCCTCTCCCTGCTTTTGTGGCAACCCTTTTGGCCCTGGGTCCCTTGAAGGGGTATCCCTGTAGGCAGCTAGGAGCACAGGCCCCACGGGAGCCAAGGTAGGGGTCCCCATCCCATATCTGCAGGGCTGCACGAAAGGGACTCACAAAAGCAGAGGAAAATCCCTTCAGTGCATCATGAACACCTCAGAGCCGAGGAGACTGAGGGCAGGTCAGAGGCTGGGTCACCTTTTCCCCAGACAGCACCTTTCAGGCCTCCCAGGTCCTGGCCCACTTGTAGGGTCAGAGCCAAAGGGAACCAGGGGAGGTGAGGGAGACAGAGCAGGACCGAGGGATGCATGGGTGATCCAGATGGCTGTGTCAGGCACGGGTGCAGAGGCCCAGGCTGAGCTTCCACGGCTGCGTCTGTAACAGGGATGGGGGTAGTGGGGCAGCATGGGCTAAAGTCTCCCAAGGAGGGGCCACACCACAGCCAGCCCAGGCTGTCCTCACAGCTCCAAAAGGAAGAGCCTGGGACCCTCCCAGAGGCGAGCCCTGCCCTGGGTCCAGGAGGGGCTGCAGAGATTTATTAAATATGTGTTGTACCCCAGAGTCTAGCACAAGGTTTCATTTAGCAGACACTTACTATGTGCTGAGGACCGTTCTAAGCACTTTACAAACATCCATGAGTTCATTTCCCTAACAAGTGTCCTCGCCATCCCCACCCACTGCCAGCATCTAATCTCCGACCTTCCCTGACACCCTCGAGGCCCCAGGAAGCTGACCTCCACCTGCAGCATCACCTCAAGTCCCTTGCCCTCCAGCTGTGGGCTGGTTTCTGGCAATGGAAAGCACCTACACGAGATTAGGGATTCTAGCTGTGGCCGCATCCATTCCTCTATGTCTACCAATCTAGCTGGGGCCCGGAGTAGGGGTTCCAAGACTCTGACCCTCACAGGCCTCTGGAAACACCTTTCCCTCCCTCACCCCTTCACCCTGGTGAGGGAGGAGGGGAAACTGTTTTCTGATTTTGCTAACCCACGTGACCACACCATCCCTTACTGCAGGGCTGGGAGTCCAGCTGTCAGGGTTAGACCTTATCTGATCATTGAATAAATGAGACCTCAGCCCCTGGAGCTGGAAAGACTTGAGGCTGAGATTCCACTGCCTTGTGAATCTAGGATAATGCAGGCCCAGGCCCCATGCCTCAGAATGAGATTTATAAGACCCACGACCAAGTCCGAGTTCACTGTTCACTAAGACAGTTCTGGGAAAACCCCTGGCCAAGGCATGTGGTGAGCTTCAATCATCATTCTAGACCAGTCGTTCTCAGCCAGGGCAATGTTGTCCCGTAAGAGACACTTGACAAAGTCTAGAGATATTTTCGATGATCCAAATTAAGGGATGGGGTGTTCTGGCATCTAGCGGGTAGAAGCCATCAATGCTGTCAAACATCCTACAATGCACAAGACAGTCCTCCACAACAAAGAACTATCCAGCCCAAAACGCCTGAGAAACCCAGGTTTCCCCACTCAGAGAGCCACAGAATCTCAAGACTCTCAGAGAACCACTGATCTTATTACAGATGAAGATACCGAGAATCCAAGAAGACCTGAAAGTCACTGCCCAGTTAGAAATAGCCAGTATTCAAGTCCAATTTTACCTCTAGAGTAAATATTAGAGTAGATACTAGCCAATATCCAAGGCCAAGCTTTTACATCTAGAGCCTAACACAGAACCTGGCACCTGGACCCAGCCTCTCTCTGTTCCAAGTGGGCTCTCAGCTGGTCCTCAGCTGCCTCCCCAGACCAGGATGAGGTGAGATCTAGGATGGTGGGTCCTAGGGACCTCTTTTCCCTGGAAGATGGGTCCAGAGAGCTTTTCTTTGGTGAGTTCTCCCCTTCCTACAAGTGCTCCTGTCAAGAACACACACTCGTGCACTCATGCACACACACACACACACACTTTCAGGCACATGTGCGAGCTGTAGTTGCATCGTCAATAGCCACCAGCTCGTCCACATTCCTCTGTTGGCCTCAAGGGGATCTCCTTGGAAATCCCTGCTCTTTTTCTGCTGTCAGAAAGCCTTGTCGAGGGCAAACATTGATTCTTTGAGGGTAGAAGTGATTTCTGAAACAGTTCCCAGCCAGTAGTATTAATTCTGGTGAGCTCAGACCGGAATGGGCCATCTTAGGAGAGGTCTAAGAGGGAGCTGCATATGGAGGTGAAGGTTTTGCAGAGTGGTTCTGGAGATGACCAATGGGGAGTCAGGGCCATTCCCAGCTGGGACCACAGGCACGGAATCCCATGCTGGGAATAGGGCTGGAGAACAGGGGTGGGGTGAGGACTTGTTTGAGGAGAGTCAGTCCCCAGATGGCCGGAGACAGAGTGAGCCCAGGGCCAGCCCCCACCCACGGGAAAGGAGAAGCAGACCCATGGCTCAGCCTATGGCCAAGAGTGGGACCAGAATATGAAGGACAGTTGAAGCTTTGGGGGCCATCCGGCATCTGTTCTCCTTTATTGGGATAACCACATCAGGATCTCCTTTCAGGGAACTGTGGTCATCCTCCACTGTCATCACTGGAATCAAAGCCGTAGCACAAATGAGGAGTCTTTTTTTTTAATACTTATTTATTTATTTGGCTGCGCCGGGTCTTAGTCGCGGCATGCTGGATCTTTCGTTGCAGTGCGCGGGCTTCTCTCTAGTCGGGGCATGCGGACTTAGCTGCCCCGCGGCATGTGGGATCTTATTCTCCAACCAGGGATCAAACCCGCATCTCCTGCATTGGAAGGCAGATTCTTAACCACTGGACCACCAGGGAAGTCCCGAGAAGTCTTTTTTGACAGTTGCCAAGGTACAGACGGTGTAAGGAAACAAACAGGCTGATAAGACAGCAGTGGAATGCCATTCCCCTCCTTAGGGCTGAAGGGAGACCTGGGACTATGGAGAGAGACTGTCCAGCAGGAGACAGAGTCCAATGGGGACAGTGACTGCCAGAGGAGTGGGAATGGGGTATGGAGGAAAGACCCCAACCTCCCTCTTCTGCCCTCTGATCTCATCCATTGCTTCCCATTGGCCAAACCCAATGGGAAGCCCACATGCAAATCTGGAGGTCAGCTTTCTGGGGCCCAGAGAAGGGCAGAGATAGGAACTGGGGAAAGAGACAGGGCAAATGGAAAATAACCAGTGTACCTGTCCGCTTTGACCGAGAGATGGGCACTAACCCTGAACTAGGCCAATCAGACTTTGCTCTCCCATGACTTTAAATTCCACCAGAAAGAGAAAAACAAGAAAAAAATCCATTCATTCCCATAACGGTGCCTGTACCACAATCACACCCAAACCTCACAGAGGGGCCACAGTGAAGGAACATCAGACAAAGCCCTCATCCTGTCCCACCCATTCTCCACCTTTAAGACCAGGCAGAGCTTACCAATGAGCCATGGATGTCTCCAAGCAGCTCCTGCTGATGGCTTTATAACGGGGTCACCTGGACACCTTAAATCACACTAATAAGCCACAAGAACCCCCATGTATGGTGCTGGCAGGAGACCACGCCATCACAATGGCCAGAGGGGAGACATTTTTATTTCTTTTCCCCAGAAACAACTCCATAACTGCTTTTAGCATCTTTTTTAAATAAAAGAGGAATGAAATGTAAGGGGCATATTAACATTGCTCTCATTTTCAATTAGTCCAAATGATTGTGTTAAAAGCTATTAATAAACCACCATGAATGGAGGCCACTGGTGGAGGGATTCATCAGGGAGCAATTGGCAGCCCACAGTGGAGTCTTGCGCCACTGCTGAGGACCCCTCCCTCGTCTCACCTCACCTCCAAAGCCGTAGGGACTGACCATGTTTCCATGATGCAGAGAAGGGTAGGATGAGGGACTGGAAGCATCTGCTAAGATCTGAGAAAAGGAAAGGATCCCCACACCCACAATGCTGCTCAAACCTGGGAACAAAAGAGAGCCTGGTTTGGAGTTATACAAATAATTGGCTAGTTCTACCAGTTACCATAAGGAAAAATGGCCACATGGGCCAAGCTGGGTCATCCTGGGTGGTCCTCCCCTGTCTTCCAGGGATACTCCAGATTACACACAATTGTTTGCAACTCAGCAATCAATGCAGAACTCTCCGGTGCCAGCTCTGGTCCACTGGTCCACTAGTGGTGGCTGCCTTCATGCACTGTGCTGAAAGGATCCTAAGGCTTTTGTCTCTCACTGGGAAAAGTGGCTTAACTGATTAGTGATGTCTGCCAGGGCAATGATTAGTGATGTCTGCCAGGGCAATGATTAGTGGACGGAAGCATGCTTGTCATGTGTCCAGCATTCCTGTTGGGAGAGTGACTATGTTCTTTGGTCCATTCACCAGCTGGAGGTGGCTTCCCTTCCAACTATGCTCAACTGAACCAAACCCCTCCAACCTGCCTCCTCTCACCCTGCCTCCTTGATCCCGGGTAGACAGAGCCCACAGGACAGGGATCCTGGATCATCATTGTCTGTTTGCAGGTCATCTCCCCCACATGAGTGGCCCGTGACACAAACTAGCATCCAGAACAAAAAGGCCAGGGCTTCCCTGGTGGCGCAGTGGTTGAGAGTCCGCCTGCCGATGCAGGGGACACGGGTTCTGCCCCGGTCCGGGAGGATCCCACATGCCGCGGAGCGGCTGGGCCCGTGAGCCATGGCCGCTGAGCCTGCGCGTCCGGAGCCTGTGCTCTGCAACGGGAGAGGCCACAACAGTGCGAGGCCCACGCACCAGAAAAAAAAAAACAGAACAAAAAGGCCAGTAAGTGACCTGGCTGGACCTCAGAAGCAGGGCTCGCACTAACCCTCAACCCTGTTATCTCACAGTCTGAATTTCATATCCAAGACTTCCACAGACAGCCAGCAGAGCCCTCAACAAGAAGAGATGCCAAAGGATCCCGAAAGGTCCAAAGAGATGTTTCTTTGGATTAGGATCTCCCTAACCAGGGCGACCAGGGCATTTCACGTGTTGTGCTTTGGTTACGTCCCTAAGAAGGAGGAAATAGCCCCTGCATGCAGCACTCAGACCTCACAGTTCCTGCATCCCTTTCTCCATCCCTCACTCCACTCCTCAAACCAGATTCTAAAACTGAAAGAAGTGCTGGCCACAGACCAAGGATTGGGGGCCATGATGGAAATAGATAGCCAAGCAGTGTAGTCCTCTGATGGACCCAGCCCCGGATGAACAAGAGCTCCATTCTTGGTTTCTAATAACTCCCACCTCCACCCCATGATTGATGGTGGACCCATGCATCATGCCCCCCCTTCTTCTCACACGGAGGTTTTTTTGTTAGGTTTTGCTAAAGCAACCTGCAAATTAATTTAATATCCTCCTTTGGTTGGGAGCTATGAAACCAGGCTCGAGGCTGATGATGCATGAACCATCGGTGGCAAGTATTTAATCTCTGGACAATGGATAGAGATGTTAGTGCATGCCACACTAAATTCTATTTACGCTGCCTATTAAGGGCAGTCAAGCTGAAGGGAATCGGTGCACATTACAGGCCCTAATGGGAGAGGAAGCTCCACAACAGTACATTAAAGGCGGAAAATGAATTAGGAGAGGACTGCGGAGGAGAAGGCAGGCAGGCCGAGGGGCTGCCTGCAGATAACTCTTCCTGTCAGCCCAGCGCACACACCCAGCCCCACTGCTCAGATGTGCCAAGGAGAGAAGCCACACTGGTCCCCCTCAAAGACCTGATCTGGGGCTTCCCTGGTGGCACAGTGGTTGAGAGTCCGCCTGCCGATGCAGGGGACGCGGGTTCGTGCCCCGGTCCGGGAAGATCCCACGTGCCCCAGAGCGGCTGGGCCCGTGAGCCATGGCCGCTAAGCCTGCGCATCCGGAGCCTGTGCTCCACAACGGGAGAGGCCACAACAGTGAAAAGACCTGATCTGTGGGTACCACCCACCCAGGGCTCAGGGATGTGGGAGCCACCATCCTGTGGGTAAAGAAAGAAAAGGGGGCTGGAATCATCTCAGGCCACCAACACAGCCTCCCTGCCCATTCCAGGTGGGTCCACTTGGAGGTCTGGGGCACCCTCCATCCCTCCAGGTTCACTGATACTTTGGGTCCTTCCACAGGCAGGAGGAAGCAGGCAGTGGCCGTGGAGAATAACTCTGCACGCTGCTGCTGCTCTTGCTATGACATTACTGGGCAAACCTTGGGAACGGCGGTTGTTGTGCAGGAGAGGAGACCTACAGGGACTTTGGGTGAGTCACGTGACCTCTTTGAGCCCCAGGTTCCTCTCACTTTTTCAAGTAAGGTGAGGGCTTGAGTCTTCCTGGGCTCACACAGTACCTCGGTCCTCCCCTTTTCTGTCTATCTATTTCCCCTAGAGTGTCTTGTTTCCCCAGAACCCAGCATACAGCTGTGCACAGAGAGGGCATCAGCCAGTGCTTGCTTGTTAAAGAAAGAATTTGCCCAAGGTCACCCAGCAGGTGAGCACCTCAGCCAGGATTAGCACTAGATCTGTCTGACTCCCATCACACGTCCATTCTCAACACCCCTCTTGTAAACAGGTGACTCCTGGGGTTCTTGGGAAAAAATCTAAGCTGGCCTTCTCTCCCCAAATCCAGACAGCAGAGTGGGGACCACAGTGGGTCCCAGCCTCCTTCTTCCAGCAAGGTAGAGAGTGTGGAATGTAATTTAGCCAGCTCAGATGTTGGGGCCTCAGAGAGAGGATATCAGCGGGAGGATAATATTTCTGGGCTATCTAGTTAGGGAGAGGTGGCACAGGCTGCCTCTAATAGGATGAAATGTTAGGACCCCACCATCATTGGAGGATGCCCACAACCAGCCAAGCCCTATACCTCGGTCAGCTGCAAGATCTCCAGAAAGACATGGGGTACTGGGATGAGGGGTAATGACTCAAGGAACTGCCCGAACTACCAGAAATGGATGGGTAAGCCTTCAGAACAAGCCCCCAGTTCCTGAATATGTCCACAATCCTTAGGGTCAGAGCTTCCTACTCAGAGCTTCCAGAATACACTCTGGCATTTCACATTATACCTCTTCACATGTTGTTTCCTCTATTTGAAATACCCCTTCCCCACATCTCCTGGCCTATTCCTACCTGTCCATTAGGACTCAAACTTCTCCTCCAAGAAGTCTTCCATGAACCCCAGAGGCTGAGTTAGATGCCCATCACTTATTCTGCCATAGTTTCCTGTGCTACCTTCATTGTAGCACTTACTGTCCTATGTCATTATAGTCAGGACACATCTCTGATTCATTCTGTATGCCCAGTTCCAGGTACTTGGTAGGGCACAGGGAATATTTGTTGAACTGAACTGAAATGACCCACTGATTCTAGCCAGCCATTATGTGCAGATGTATTATAGCCCCTGTCATGAAGATTACATTCATACAACACCCTAATCATACACAAAAGCATTGGATTATTATAGGCTGTTACATATCACATGCATATCACTATCACTAACGGGCTATATTTATCACAAACAGAAAGGATTACATATTAACCATGGGGAAGGGGAGGTGGCAAAGCAGTACTCAGAAGTAAATGTGTAGTTTTGATTTTGCATCTTTAAGAGAACAAAGAGGACTGAAAAAAAATTATCTTGGATGATTTCTGGGTAAATATGACAGATTAAAAACATATCCAACTTCCGCAACTTTGTTGCTATTGCCTTTCCTATTCTCTCCATCCTTGTGGGTTATGTCTTTTAAGAAATGCCCTTTGCTGGGCATTTCTCAATGCCCTTTGGGGGCTGGGAGGTAATTAGCACCTCTGATGTGGCTACATGGCAGCAATGAGAATGTGCCTTTCAGATCTCCAACTTCAGGGTAATTGATCAACTGCCCCAGCTACTATGCCCAGAATCTATCACCACATTCACTCCTAGCCCCCGGATGAACAGAGCAGAAATACTAAGGCAGATCTATTCCTAGAATATGTATATGTGAGACTCCCTTGACAGTTGCTTTAGGCTCAAGAACTCCCCTTGGCTTTGCTGAACCTTGGAACTGCATAGCATTCTACTACTTTTAACTGCTCAACCATCCTTCTTTCCCTCTCTCCTCCAAAATGGTTAGAACTGCATCATGGTCTGACAGCCCTCCCAGCCTCCTCCTTCATAGGTGCTTTCACCAATAAATCTCTTGTACCTTTAATCCAATCTTGCTGTCTACTTCTTGAAAGAACCAAACTAACACACTTGAGAAAACTAGATCCTAAGCCAGCAGTGGAGAAAACTGGGAACCAACTGATTCACCTTGGAATTTCCAGAAGACTTCGGAATTGAAGGCATCAAGTACCACTGTGAGTGGGGAGTGAAAGAATAGCTAAAAGAAGGGGAATCTGTACAAAGCTTAGAAAAGTGCCTGGCTAGGAATGTAAAATGGTGCAGCCACTATGGAAAACTGTATGGCGGTGTCTCAAAATATTAAACCTAGAACTACAGTATGATCCAGCAATCCCACTTCTGAACGCATTTCCAAAGGAATTAAAATCAGGATCTCGAAGAGATATTAGCACTCCCATGCAGCACTATTCACCATAGTCAAGATATGAAAACAACCTAAATGTCCATCAATGGATGAATGGATTTTTTTAATGTGATGTATACATACAATGGAATATTATTCAACCTTAAAAAAAAAGAAAAACCTGTAATATGCAACAAAATGAATGGACCTTGAGAATATTATGCTAAGTGAAATAAGCTAGCCACAGGACAAATACTGCATGATTCCATTTATATGTGGTATATAAAAAAAGCCCAATTCGGGCTTCCCTGGTGGCGCAGTGCTTGAGAGTCCGCCTGCCGATGCAGGAGACGCGGGTTCGTGCCCCGTTTCGGGAGGATCCCACATGCCGCGGAGCGGCTGGGCCCGTGAGCCATGGCCGCTGGGCCTGCGCGTCCGGAGCCTGTGCTCCGCAAATGGGAGAGGCCACGACAGTGTGAGGCCCGCATAACGCAAGAAAAAAAATAAATAAATAAAAATAAATAAAAAAAGCCCAATTCATGGAAGCAAAGAATAGAACTGTGGTTCCCAGGGGCTGGAGGAAGAGGGAAATGGGCAGTTGCTAACAAATGGGTATAAAATTTCAGTTGTGCAAGATGAGTAAGTTCTAGAGATCTGCTGTACAACATTGTTCCTGCAGATAACAATACTGTATTGTGCATTTCAAATCTGTTAAGAGGGTAGATCTAAAAAATGAATAAATAAAAATAAATAAAAAAAGCCCAATTCATGGAAGCAAAGAATAGAACTGTGGTTCCCAGGGGCTGGAGGAAGAGGGAAATGGGCAGTTGCTAACAAATGGGTATAAAATTTCAGTTGTGCAAGATGAGTAAGTTCTAGAGATCTGCTGTACAACATTGTTCCTGCAGATAACAATACTGTATTGTGCATTTCAAATCTGTTAAGAGGGTAGATCTCATGTTAAGTGTTCTTACCACAATAAAAAATTTTTATTTTAAAAATTAAAAGTACCTGGAACATAGTAGTGGTTATATAAATGTTTGTTGAATAAATATAAATAAAACTGGTTTAAAATATCTTTAAGTAGCAGTGAGATTCCCTAGAGCTTCTCCTCTACTCTTCCACAAAGAAGCAATTGCCCCTGCCCTATCTCAGCAGATGAATGGAGAATTTTCCTCCAGAGAGTATAAGACAGAGAATCTCTAGAAAAAGGACACCAGGCACTGCTGAGAGCAAGGTTCCTTACTGAAAATAGGGGGAAAAAAGTGAACTTACACACATTAGATTTTTAGACCTCCCTACACTGTCCTCCCACTTGGCTCTCGGAACCCTGACAGTCAAAACTTTACCTGCAGGTGGGAGACTGAAAGAATCCCCTCTAGGGGTCTACTTATCCCAAAAAGAGAGACCTAAAAATGATGCCCTCTGAGGCTGCTCTACCAAATAAGACGCAGATCACCCAATGGAGAAGCTCAGAGACAAGTCCCACCCAGATACTCAAAGTGTCCAGTCAGCTGGTTAGTTCCCCCTTCTTCAATAAGAATAGACAACTAAGGATCAACAGACATCTGAGAAAGGCCCCTAACATGGAAGATGGAAATAAAAGCAAATACATGCCGGGTGAGAAGCAACTAGGAGAAAACAGAAACTATGCTATTCAAAAAATGTATATGTTATCCTATTTATATGAAGTGTCCAGAACAGACAAACATAGAGAGACAGAAAGTAGATTAGTGATTGCCTAGTCCTGGGTAGAGATGAGAGGTTGAGGGGTGATAACTAAAGGGTACAGAGTTTCTCTTGGGAGTGATGAAAATGTTCTAAAATTGATTGTGGGGATGATTGCACAACTCTGTGGATATACTAAAAACCCTTGAATTGTATACTTACATGGGTGAATTGTATGTGGTCTGATTTATATCCCAATAAAGCTATTACCAAAAAATTACATGTATACTATCTTATATATAATATATACAGAGAGATAAGAAAAGAGAGTGCATCAAACAAATGCAGAATAATATAAAAAGGAACATTCAGAACACATACAAAAGGGCCTTAGAAATTTAAAATGCAGCAGTTTAAATAAAATACTCAAAAGAAGAGTTTGAATATAAGAGGGATACTCCTCAGAAAATAGAGCAAAAAGACAAAATGGAAAATAGAAAAGACGAGAAAATTAGAGAACCAGCCAAAGATGTCCA
This sequence comes from Lipotes vexillifer, assembly GCF_000442215.2. Classification (NCBI taxonomy): domain Eukaryota; kingdom Metazoa; phylum Chordata; class Mammalia; order Artiodactyla; family Lipotidae; genus Lipotes; species Lipotes vexillifer. The sequence goes on from NW_006791814.1 coordinate 566,509, forward strand.
GACTCCAAATGATGAGCATTATGAAAAAGCAGGGCAGAGACAATAGAGGAAGAAAGTTACTAAAATTATTCAAGAGAATTTCTGAGCACTGAAGAATATGAGTTTCCATAGAAAGAGTTTAGAGAACGGATGAAAATAGTCTCACACCAGGCATATTTTAATGAAATGTTAAGAAAATATCAGGTCCCTGGATACAAAGAAAAGATCCTTCAAGCTTCTAGAGGGAAAAAAACAAAGCAGATCCAAGAAAGGATCAGAAATCAGAAATGCTTCAGATGCGTCGACAACTAGAAGACAATGGGATAGAATGTATTAGTTATCTATTGCATATAACAAACTAACCCAAAACTTAGCAGCTTAAAACAACAATAAACATTTATATCTCACACAGTTTCTGTGGTTCAGGAATTTAGTAGTGGATTAGCCGGGTGGCTCTGGCTCAGGGTCTTTCATGAAGTTATAGTCAAAGTGTTGGCCAGAGTCATAGTCATCAGAAGGCTTGACTGGGGCTGGAGGATCTACTTCCAAGATGGCGCACTCACATGTCTGGCCAGCTGATACTGACCACTGGCAGGAGGTCTCAGTTTCTCATCATGTGAACCTCTCCAAAATGCTGCTTGAGTGTCCTCATGACACAGCAGCTAGCTCCCCTCAGAAAGAGTGATCTTAGGATTAGAAGCCACATGTCTTTTATGACTGTCATTTCCATAATATCCCACTGGTTACGAAGATCATCGCTATTAAATGTGGGAAGGGACCATACGGGGCATGGCTACTAGGAGATGAGAATTATTAGGGGCTGTTTTGGAAGCTGGTTACCAAAGACTTCCCTCAAAATTATGAAGGAAAATGAATTACAAGCAAAAAAAAAAAAAAAAAGATTGCTACCAGCCAAATATTCATCAAGTCCGAGAATAAAATAAGGATATTGTCAGACATGAGAAGTCTTTGTTTTTTTACCTCTCATGTATCTTTTTTTAAGACACAGCTAGAGAAGATGTTCCACCAAAATGAGTATATAAACCAAGAAAGAGGAAGACAAGATTCAGAAAAGGGGATATCCAACCCAGGAGTGAATGACAAGGAATCCCCAGTAGGATGGGGAAGGGAGAGCCCAGGATGACAGTTGTGTGTCAGGCTTAGAAGGCATCCAGGCCAGATGTGATAAAGGCAGAGCCACCAGAGAGACATCTTCCAGAAGGAGATTGATAGAATATCTGTCTGTTTGAGTGTCTTCATAGGTGATTTAGGCAATTAGTAAGGAACTAGTGTTGAACCAAAGATGAACACATAGCAAACCAAGCCTCAAAAAGACCAAGACAAATACTAACTCCAGCAAAATTAGAATTTTTGTGGGGAAGGAACAGTAATAATAGTTTACTACCTAGGTCAGACCTGAAGAGTGTTTACGTAGCCATAATAATGTAAATATTAAATATGAATCTTAACACAGTTAAGATATATCTATGCTGGCGGAGGGACAGGTGAGAAGTATGTACGAGTGTGGAAGGAACGGGTAGAGGAAAGTTCAGTCTTCACCTTCCATGGAGAGAAATGAAGATATAATGCCTCCACCTGAAAAAGCAAGAAGTACACATTTTGTAGAGACACAGAGGTAAATATCTCAATCTGCTGAAAGAGGGGAAGCTGGTTGCCTCTAGGGGAGGGAACATGGGAGAGAAACTGCTGGAGGGGTTTGCAACACACCTTGTAGAACTTCTTGACTATTTAAGTACAGGTAAAACTTGGACCAAAAAAATTAAAACTAAATAGAAAACTGAAACTACTTTCAGAAAAATAACAACAAACCATATCACAAAAAATCGATACACAAAAGTAAAACTTGTTCATGGACACCTCCTCTTCCTATACTCTCCCCTCGACAGGTCCTCATTTCATTTCCCCCTCCATCAACCAAGTTTTGGAGTAAGACAGACTGGGATTCAGAGCATGACTTGGCCACTAACTCACTGTGTATTTGTGTATTGTTGGGTTAGGGCAGTTCAGTCCTATTTTCTTAATATATATTTTTTCCTTGTACTTAGAGAGAAATACATAAACATATATTTTTCTATATATGTATGTAATATATATGTATATAATATATATATAATATATATGTATGTATAAAGAAAATAGACCTGCCCAAACATAAGAATGTATATATTTATGTATGTATTATAGAGAGAGAAAATATAATAAATTTATAAATATATTCTATATATACTATGTATAACCATATATGTATATATATATATATATATATATAAAACTTTATATACATATATAAAGGTATACACAGAATTTCAACTGTCTGGTTGAAAGTGCCCCTAACCCCAAAGTTGTTCACGGTGAACTGTATTTGGAGATAGGGCTTTCAGGAGGTAATTAATGTTAAATGAGATCATAAGAGTAGGGCCCTCATCCAATAGGATTAGTGTCCTCATAAGAAGAGACCCCAGAGAACTTGTTCTGTCTCTCTCTACCCACATGCAGTATAAAAAAGGAGATCCTTAGATTGAAGAAATCTGGAGTCATCTACCCTTACATGTTAAATGTGAGGAAGCAATGGTAATATCGACATGCGCTGAGATTTTATTCTGTGCACTTTGCATACATTTTCTCACCTAATGTTCACCAAGACGCTATGAGATTGCCACCATCATTATCTCCGTTTCACAGGTGAAGAACTGGGGCCTCAGAGATTAAGCAACTTGACTAAGGCCATGCAATGAGTCAGAGGCAGGGAAGGAATTCATGACAATCATAACATGGTAAGAGGTGTCTAAGTGAGAAATCTTACTATCCTGAGACCACAGTGCTGGAGGCCATATGTAGGTCCTTCATGACAGTCCCATCTGAGCCAGGCCTCCAGCCACTCCAGCCCAGGCACCAGACATGGGAGTAAAGAAGCTATCTTGGAAATGGATCCCCCAGCCCTGGACAAGTCATCCCAGTTGAAGCCCCAGATATCATGGAGCAGAGAAGAGCTGTCCCCACTGTGCCCTTCCAGAATTCCTGACCCACGGAACCTGTGAGCTGAATCAAAGGTTGGGTGTTTGACACCAGTAAGTTTGGGGTAAGACTCAGCAATAGAAAGCACAAGCAGCGGGGATGGTGGTGGTGGGATGAATTGGGAGATTGGGATTGACATATATACACTAATATGTATAAAATAGGTAACTAATAAGAACCTGCTGTACAGAAAAATAAAATTCAAAAAAAAATTGAGCTTCCATAGAGAAAACAATGAATAACACAAAAGATAATTTAGACATAGAAGAAAGGAGAAAGTAAATAAAGGAGAGAGTAAAAAAGATGGAGCAAATATGTTTTTCCAGTGATCAAGGGCTTGAACTTTAGGTAATTTTTATAAGATGTTAGTGATAATTTCGTAAAGAAAATAGATCAAAGTATTATTTCAAATTGAATTCATGGAAAAGCAAAATGCCTTCTATCTGATTCTAATATTTTAATTGACTTTGCCTTTAAATAAAATGTTATTAAAATAAAAAAAGAAAGAAAGAAAGCACGAACAGCGTCACGGGAAGAGGGACCAATCAAAGCCAAAAGAAAATGTATGACATCCTCCTGGGTCTATGTGGCTGTGAGGATCTGATCAATCTGCCATGTAAAATCAGGGGCACTGAAATGTAGGAGGCTGTGGAGCCCTGTGCTGTGCCTCTGTCCTCATCGAGGGGAAGGGCTAGCTGTCTCAGGAAGCCAGTACTCTCTTGGAACTGAATTCAGGCTCCCTTTGATGTAGACAACTCTAGAGCATCCCAGGGTGACCCAGGCGAGGGCAGCAGGCATCCCAGAATCAAGCCACGGGGAGCGGCAGCAGCTCCCCAAGGCCTAGCTCTCCCTGGCTCCCAGGTGGCATCTTCCTCAGGTGGTTTCTCCCCACTCCCACGACCCCATCCTAGCCTACCCCTGACCTTCAGTGCTGACCTTGTTGCCTCATGCTCCCAACTCCCCTCACTCTTCTGGGAAATTAGTAAATCTAGAAATGCCCTGGTCATTTGGACCTTGTCATCCCTGCAGCTATTTCTTTCAGGACTTGGCTCCAAGTGTCCTCCTCTCTGAAGCCTTTCCTCACAGCCCCCAGGGAAACAACCACTCCTCACCTTGCACCCCCTGCTTTCCATCCATCATAGAAATGCAATGTTGAATTAATGCAATTCAACAAATATGTATTGAGCATCAACTAGGTGACAGGCACCATGCTGGGCACTGGGAGTGGAGCAGTGACCAATCATGGTCCCCACCCCTATAAGGACAGACTGACAATAAACATATTATTACATACAGTGTGAACACGCTAATGCCATCAAGTCCTCCATGCTGTCAGCCACCCGAGGGGGTCATAAGTAGCTACAGGGGTCAGGGAGAATACCCTGATCTGATGAAGGGACTTCTGAGACCTACACAGTGGGGAGAGAGACAAGCAAAGGCATCAAGGGATAGATGATGGGCAGCATGGAAAGCGTTCCAAGTGGAAAGGACATCTTGTTCAAAGGCCTGAAGTTTTGGTTGTTTTTTTTTTTAATCTGACTGGTTCCAAAAGAAAGAAATTGGTCCCGAAGTATGCACTTGAGAGTGGTAACAAATGGGGCTACAGGGCTCAGTGGGGTCTCGTAGACCTTGGGAAGGACTTTTGTCTTTATCTAAAGGAAGTTGAAAGCCACTGGAGAATTTTAAGCAAGGGAGTGACAGAGGTACATTTCAGAAAGATCATGCGGGGTGCTGTGTGGAGAGAGAATTATAGAACCAAGAGTGCCAGTAAAGAGACCCAAAAGATGGTGATCGAGGTCTTCCAGGAGAGAGATGGTGGTGGGCAGCAGCAGGGTTGCTGGAGGAGATGGAGGCAAAGTGGGCAAAGGCAAGGTATGGAATGCTTCAGAGCCTTAAAGGTGGAAGAGGTGATGGACATGAGGTTGGGGGAGGTGAAGTGGAGGAAGATGAAAAATAATGATGGAAGTTTCCAGCTTGGGCCTTAAAGGGGATGGAGTGCTCTCCCTGAAATTCCCTTCAAAGAACTTATGGGCATTATTGTTTCACTAAACTGGGGTATTCCCACCCACAAGGCCAAGCCTAGAGAGACAGGGAAGGGACAAAATGGGGAGGGAGAGAAGAATGCACCAGTATGAGGTTCCTGTCTTTGAGCACCCTCCCTGCCCTGTCCCACTTCCAACCACCCATGGCCTATTCCTTCAAGGACAACCTCTGTCACAGCTGCTGGCAGCTCCCACCCACCAGCTGTAGCCCCACTGCTAGAAATTAAGCTGTAGTGTTTACGGGACTTAATTAACAAAATCACTCATCATCCCAGGAACTCTGTGACTATCTGGAAGTGACAACAGTTGAAATAAATTAGCCCAGTGCCTAGTGAGGTCATCTTCAATCCAGTCTGGGGTCCTAGTTTACCCCAGACCCCCTGGCCCTCCTCTGGGGCCTCCCCTCCAACCTCCAGTCCCCAGGAGCCCTTGCAATTAATAGCTAATTAACAAACAAAACAAACCTACCAGGTGGAACAACAGAAAGACATTCTCAGCCCACAAAAGCAAGTCATTACGTGGTGTGGGCAGGTCTGGAAAAAAAAAAATCACTTACGAGATAAATCAATGGCTCTCCCCAGTCTTGAGGGTCTGTTAGGGTGGAGGAAGGCTCCTCAAGATCAGGAAAGTGATTTAAAGGAAAAATTAAGCCTCACCCATTTCCTCTACAGCTAATCACAAACCAAGACATTACTAAGTCTTCATTTTTCCAGGCTTGCTGTAGTCACTTTAAGGATGAAGGTAAAGGGTTTACTTAAACAATACTTATTGTGCACCTATCATGAAACGGGGGCTAGAGAACAAAGCAGGACAGATGTGACCCCTGCTCTCACCCATCTTTATATTCCAGGGGTTTGGAGACAAACAATAATCAAGAAAACAAGAGCAAGATCTTTCAGAGAGTGGTAAGAACTATGAAGATGATGTGATGAGGAATATTGGGCTAAGGGCTATTTCGCAGGTAGGATGGTCAGAGAGGGTTCTCCAAAGAGATGACACTTGAACCAAGCCAGCCGTGCTAGGAGCAGAGGGAAGAACGTGTGTGACAGGGCGTACAGCTAGTGCAAAGGTCCTCAGGTGGGAAAGATGTCAGCAGGGGGAACAGAGAGAAGGCCAGTGTGGCTAGACATAGAGAGTGAAGAGAAAAGTGGGTAGTGGGTAAGTTTGAAGAGACAGGATCTGGTTGGGCCATATAGGCCACCATAAAGGGTATATTTTTATTCTGAATGAACTGGAAACTTAGAGGGGTTTAATCAGGTAGCAACATGATAGGCAGAAATATAAGTGGAGGGTGCAGCACACACTCAGGGCCTTTCACATCCCTCCACGTTAACTCCTGCCTGACCCTTAAAGTCTCTAGCGTGTCCCAGGCCTTCGTGAACTATGACAGAGTATTCATTTCCAGTAGGCATCGCTGTCACCTCCTACTCAAAATTTACTCATTCCACAGGTGGAGAAACTGAGACATGGCCTGTTAGTGAGTTCTTTCCCAGTATGAGCCAGGGCTTTACATGCACGGTCTCATAGAAGCCTCACAACAGTCCAGTGAGGTGGGTGGTATTGTCTCAGGTTAACACATGAGGAAACTGAGGCACAGAGAGAGAAGTTAAGTAAGTTGCCTAAGAAATTAGAAAGTACTGGAGCTGGGATTCAGACACCGGAAGTCTGAGTCCAGAGTCCAGTTCTGACACTACACCATATAGGCTTCATGGATTAAATCACTTCCCTGAGATTTCAGAGCCCACTCAGGCCTGGAATTCAAGTCTCTTCATGGTCACCTGCATGCACCTGTCCAAGATAAGCCTCCCATGTGTCAGGAATTCACCTCTGAGTGTCATAGGGTGGCTGTGAGCATTAAATAAGGAACACATGCAAAGAAGCCAACACAGCGCCCAGCATGATGCCTAGCATTTAGCAGGAACTCCATAGATTTTTCTTTTTTTTTTTTTAAAGAAAAGAAAAACACTTCTACTAATGTTAAAGTGAAGCCCCATTTTCTCTGAATTGAACATGGGAGACTGGGCTGGGAGGAAGGAAGCCTATTCTCTAGTGTGGACCAGCAGTATATACCCATCCCCAAAGATAGACCTTACTTTAACAAATGTTTTAAAGACTTGTTTTTAAACATGTATGCTTAATTTCATCAGTCAGTTGGAAACTGATATTTTTTAAAACCTTTGAACAGGGTCTCTTGTAGTATCTTAAAACTCCAGGGGGCCAAGCATTATGGTGCAGCCAAGTTATTGCCCTCTGGGACCAGAGAGCAAGTGTCCTTCCCACCCCCATCTGTGAGGCAATGCTGGCCCATGACCTTGGAGAAGCAGAGAGCAGCTCTTAAGGAGCAGTGAGAGGCTCTCCCACTCTGCTAGAAATGTCTTGACTGAGAGCCTGATGGCTTGGTGAGACTCATGCCACCAATGCGGTCCAGAGAGAAAAAGAGGAAAAGCTAGGCTCCCAGGGTTCACGACTGAGAGCAGGGCAAAAGCTGGGCATGAGACAGCTCTTATGTGTCTGGCTCACGGGTTTGCAGAAAAGCCAAGAATCTTCCTGCCAACCTGGCAAAATGAAGAGGTCTGTTTTCTGTCATTTGAAGGCTCTTCTTGCTCATGTGATGAGTCCCGATTAAATTGGCACATCCCTCACCTTCCTCCTCCCCTCTGCCCTCCTCCTCCTTCCTTTCACCCCCATCTCTGGGCTCCATTCCCTTCCAGACCCTGCCATCCAGCCCCTGCCTCAATGCCTCCTTAAAAGGTCCTTCGGGGGCTGAACCAGTGCCTGGGTCAGTGGCAGAAGGCACAAGAGGCCACCAGCCCGACTCCCCTACCTCGAGGACAAGTCAGGGACTGTCACCATATGCAAAACAGCAGGCTGCTGAATTCATAATTGGACGTTCCATAATGTAATTATGAAAGATGAAATGCTCCTCTCAATGAGAAGGCTGTAAATAGAATAATTAATTTTGTGTTTGCTTGAACAATTCTGTATTATGGACCTTACAGTGGAACTGAAATTAATTAAGTGCACCGGGATTTATGGAGGAGGTGAAGAGAGAGGGAAAAAAAGGATTAATCCGAAGTAAAAGATAGATGAGTCTGGGAGTATAATGATGTGTTAGCCTGGGGTATTCTTTAACAAATTTACCAGGCACATTCTGGGTACAAAAGGCATGTGCTGACAGAATTATCTCAACTAATACAGCTGCTGGTCAAAAAGCCAGTGAGCCAGAGGTGGATGGATTGGGACAGCAGAGTCCCTGAGCGGAAGTAGAGACAGGGACAATTTGTGACCTGGCCAGGAGGGGATATGAGCAGAGCGGAAAGAAGGGCACCTAAAGCAGAAGACACCCCACCCACAGCAATGCAGGGGACAGTGGAAAGGTCTTAGGGGTCACAGAGAGGGAAATCAGGAAGGCCAGGATGCAGGGCCTAACCAAAGAAGGTCCTCAGCATCCCCAGGGCCCCTAGGTATGTTCATTC
>NW_006791814.1:575211-596790 GCF_000442215.2 Lipotes vexillifer
ATTCCTGCTCAGGTGTACTGGGCGGGCACCTGAATGTTATTCACAATATTTCCTAGAACGAGTTATTTGCATATGTGTCTCTTCCACTGACCACAAGTTCCCTAAAGGCTGTGATGCAGTGCCTACCTTGATAGATGAATGGAGAAAGAATGAACTTGCCTAGTGAGCTTAGGGATGAGGCTGAATTCCACTTTGACAGAGGCCGGCAAGTTAGGTGGTGATTTGACTGTTGATTAATGAATTGATTGGTCTTCAAAATGTCACCTGTGTGTCAGGCCACATGTTATGGGACAGCTTTCTAATTACTCTTTGGAACCCCCGGGTTGCTCAGGGGCTGGAGAGGGAGGAAGGAGGTCAGTTGCCCAGCTCCTGGTTCTGGACATGTGGCAAATGGTATTCTCCAAAACTAGCTCCAGCAGTATTGCCAGTCCCACATGCTCTTCTAGTCTATCTTCTCCCCTTGAACCCAGACAGGAAGGGACATTCTGGGCCAGCTCATAAAAGGCATCGTGGCTTCTGCCTGCCTCTCTCTCTCTTGGGGTGCCTGCTGTTTGAACCCAACCTCCATGCTCCTCCAACTCTTCCTCCATGAGGAAGCCCAAACTAGCTCACAGGGAGAGACCGCATGGGGAGGAACTGAGGCCCCCAACTAAAAGCCAGCATCAACTGCCAGACATGAGAGTGAATGACCTTTCAGCTTCCAGCCCCAGTCTTCAAGTCTCCCAACAGATATTGTGGAATAGAAGCAATCTATCCCCTCTGTGCCCTGCTCAAATTCCTGACTCACAAAAACCGTGAGACATAATAAACGATTATTGTGTTTTAAGCCACTACTTTTGGGGATGATTTGTTACACAGCAGTAGATAACTAGAACAGGCCTCCACTTAACCAGAGTGGCACGCACTTTTATCTGCTCTTTATTTCAGAATCCCAAATCAGATTTTTCCTTTTAGGAAAAAAGAGGGTCTGTGGCTACAAAGATTTGAAAACACACTGGTCTGATGGGAAAAAAAAGTGTACACACAAACACACACACACACACACACACACACACACACTAGTTTGGCATCTCACAGACCTGGGTTGAAGCCCAGCTCTGAGCTTTCCAGCTGTGTGACCTTGCACTACTCCTGTCACCACTCTAAACTTCCTTCTCTTCATAGATAAAATGGGGGGATGACAGTAATTCACAGTTATTGGGAGGATTTTAAGAGAACTATGAAAGTAACCAGCCCTGACGCCAAGAAAGTGTTCCAGTTAAGAGTAATGCTTCAGAGTCAGACAGACCCAGGCTCAGATTCCAGATTGGTGCCCTCTGGTTTTGTAATTATATACAATTCACTTCTCTGGACCTCAGTTTGCCATCGCACAATGGGAATAATAATTGCACCCAGCTCTTGGTCTAATGTAGGCAAAATGCACATGGTAAGTGCTCAGTAAACAACAGCCTGTCATTTGATTGATGCTCATCAACTCAAGTTCCCTCTTCTTCCTTCCCTGAGCCCAAACAGGCATCAAAGCAGCCACTAGTGCCTCTCAAATGCCTGTCTTTGAACAGCCAGATGTGAGGACTCAATGACTCTCCCAGGAAGCCTGAGCATCCCTGACCCTGTGTCGAGGCAGACGTGTGGGACCGAGCAGTGGGGGCAGTTCTGGGCAATAGACACCTGTTCCTACTCCATCATTTGTCCTCTGCAAGCACTAAGACAGCAAACGGGAACTTCAGTGCATCTACTCCAACTGTGCCTTGAAGCTGTTTGTCACATCACAGCCTCACGGCCCACAAGCTAAGTGATCTCATAGGGGCCCAAGCCAGACAAGCGGAGCCTGGTCCCGGGCTGCGTTTGCATCTGGGCTGCTGCAAGGTTCCAAACCACAGGCAAGTTCCTCCTGTCCTAGACCATGACGCCAGGTGAGCATCGTGTTGCAGGTTCCCACCCCCCAGGGTGGTATTAAGCAGGCATTTAGATACCTGGCATGGAGAAGGGTGATGGATGGCTTTATTAACCCACTGAGCGAGGCTGCTGACAGTGAAGGACTCTCCTGTCAGGAGAAGCATCCCTTGCCTGCAGGCTCCCTCAGCAGCCTGCCTGACAGCCTGAGCCCCTGACAGATGGGCAGCTCCTATGAGAACCAATGGGAAAGCAGTGTGGGGACAGGCCAGCATCCCTCCAAATGCCAAGCCTCCTTCCAGGCTTCACCACCATAAAGCTGAGTATCACCAAGTCACCTGGTCCTGAAGACCAGGGTCTCCTGACCTTAATGTCTGAATCGAGTATCAGAAAGCAGCAGTCACCTTGTTTTCCATGTAGAAGACGCCCCCTGGACTGGCGCAACGCAGCAGTCCTGCTGGCATTTCTAAATGGCATCCTAACTCTGTGCTAAGCGTCTATGCCACTGACCTCTCCCCACAAGCTCTGGATAATCTCAATACTATTTTGGGTACCCACTTTGTAGATGAGGAAACTCAGGCTCAGAGAGGTGACTTGACTGACCCAAGGTCCTACAGTGGGACCAGAACCCAGATCCACCCAACTCCTCGAGTCCCTCAGAGGAGAGAACAAGAGTGAGGAATGTTCTGCCCACTCCTATTTCTCCAGAGCCCCCAAGAACTCCTCCAGCCTCCAAGACCCCCCTTGCCCTAGGCACAACCCCCTCTGAGGCTCCCTCAGGGTCCCAGTGAACTGGCATCTCCCCGCCCAGGCCGGCATCTCTCATCACTGCTGTTCTCGGTCTTTTCTGCACGTGTCTGGACTCCAGCAGCAGCTCTAGTTTCCTCACCCCAACTACCTCCACATGGGCATGACCAGAATGGTCCCAAATCCATCCTACCCCACCCTCTGACACAGCAGGGCCTTCCCCAGCCCCAAAGTACAGCTCAAACCCCTCAGCCAACCCAATATCCTTCACAAACATGGCCTGCCCCTTCCCAGCCCAGCTCCTGCCCTGACACCTCACCACATCCCAGTCACACTGACCCTCAGGCCACTTCTCACATTCACGTGGGCCACTCAGACCCTCCCCTCCACTCAGAAGGCCCTTCTCCTTCAGCACCTGCCCTACCCGTTCACCTTTCTGACCCAGCTCCCCTCCCCTGGACTCCCACCCACCCAGGCACTTCTCACGCTGCAGGACCCCATATTGTGTCTGCAATTCCCTTCATCACACCCCTCAACATGCACGGTCACTCCCTCGCATCACCCACCACCTCCCCACTTTTCTGTGAGTCCTCCAAGGACAAGGACAATGTCTTTTTTTTAATTAACTTTTTTGGAGTAGAGTTGATTTACAGTGTTGTGTTAGTTTCAGGTGTACAGAAAAGTGAATCAGTTATACATATACATATATCCACTCTTTTTTAGATTCTTTTCCCATATAGGTCATTACAGAGTATTGAGTAGAGTTCCCTGTGCTATACAGTAGGTTCTTATTAGTTACCTATTTTATATATAGTAATGTGTATATGTCAATCCCAATCTCCCACTTTATTCCTCCCCCCCACTTTCCCCCTTGGTAACCGTAAATTTGTTTTCTACCTCTGTGACTCTATTTCTATTTTGTATATAAGTTCATTTGTACCATTTATTTAGATTCCACATATAAGCGATATCATATGATATTTGTCTTTCTCTGTCTGACTTACTTCATTAAGTATAACAATCTCTAGGTCCATCCATGTGGCTGCAAATAGCGTTATTTTGTTCTTTTTTATGGCTCAGTAATATAAAGACAGTGTCTTATTCTCCATTCCACCACCCAGGAGCAACTAGATACTCAGGTTAGAACAATCGTGATTTACTATTACAATTATTGTTTCAAATAAAGTCTCTACTCCTGGCAGGGCAGCTCCAGAGCAAGCCTGGCTGGCCTCTGCCACCTCCTTCAGCCTCATCTCACCCCAAAGCCTCTCTTGCCATGTTCCAGCCATGCTGTTCTGCTTCTAGTTTCTTGACTCTATCCAGTTCGCTCCCACTTCAGAGCTCGGCGAGTACATGCTCTCCACCTGGAATGTTCTGCCTCTCTCTTCACTTGGCTAACTCCTATTTATCCTGCCTAGCTCAGCTGAAATGTCACATCCTCAGAGGGGCCTCCCGTGACCACAGGGTCTAAATCAAGTGCCCTATTCTACATGAACAGGATAGGCTGCAACAGCTTGATTGCATCAGTGTCCCAATGCTTCATCATCTTCTCTCCCCCTTCATCCACAGCTTTTGCCTATGATTCTGCAGCCACTCTCACTAAAGAGGTGACATCTATTTCCCCACCACTGAAATCTAGGCTGGCCTTGGGACTTACTTTAGCCAGTAAAATAAAGCAGAAGCGATGCATAAGCATCAAGAAGCATTGTGTGTTTACACTTACCCTCTTGCTCATCTACCTTCATCATGAGAATGTGCCCAGGCTGGAGATAAGATATGTGGACAGAAAGGAGCCACCCCTGTCACCTCAGCTTATACCAGCCAGATCAGCCAACCCACAGCCAACCACCTGATACAGGAGTGACCGAGGCAAGACCAGAAGAACAACCACACTGAGCTCTAGTTAACTGCAGACTCATGAGCTAACTAAATGCTCATTGTTTTAAGACACCAAATTTTGGGATGATTTGTTACCCAGCACTTTGTGGCAATCGAAAACTGATATCTGAAATTTCCCTTCCTAGCAGGTCACAATTATGACTATGTATTTATTTGTGCATTTATCTTATAAATGTTTTTTCTCCATTAGACTATGAGCTTCGTGTTGGAATGTAGCATGTCTATCTTTTACATTACTGAATTCCTTGGTCTGACATAGTATCTGGCATATAGGAGGTGCTCCAAAAAAATTCACTGAGTAAATTAACTGAGCTGAATGGGAGAATAAATGAATGCCCCCCATTCACTCCTCCTGTGGCCCTTTTTCTTCCACTTCCCTAACAGCCAAGCCAGAGCTGCTTTCCAAAGCAACTCACAGCAGAAGGATTAAGTCAGAGCAGATGACACTTCACCCTTGAGCCCATCAGCCATGAGAACCTGAATCCCTGTGAGCCAATTAGAGCCTCTGACACAAGCTTTTATGATTCTGAAAGTAATGCCCATCTGTGAGAGGGCTCCCTGGAACACCTCGTTTTAGTCTTGGCAGCCACCCTATGCCACCAGCTCCAGGGAGTGGAGCGAGGGGAGCTCAGACAGCACATACTTCCTCCCCTTCAACCATTAAACTAGGGGCATAGGGGAGAGAAGCACTCCTTTCCCATCCTCTCAAAGCTGGTATGTAGTGTACCCCTCTCAGGAAGGCTTGTGCAATACCTTCTCCTACATTGTCATCAGAGGTCAACCCCTTCCCTCCTGCCACGCCCACTGAGAAGCTGGTCTCTGCAATCCAAACCACCTTCCTCCCTTCCAAATCTTTTTTGCAATGTTCAGAGATCTTACATTGAATGATAAGGCACCTCTCTTCATGGATGTCCCCCCACTCATTTGGCTACAGTTTTAAGTCCTCCATATAAGCTATTCTGGAGATGGACTGGCCCAGTATTGCTCTCCTGGCACCTGTACAATCAAGCAGGGGTCAACAAAGAAAAAAGCAATTTCATTTATTCTTCTTATTCTCTTATTTATGGATATATTCAACAATTATTTTATTAAACACCTACTATGTGCCATGTTCTAGGGATATAATGGTATGTGAGAAAGACATGGGCCACCATGAAGTTTATAATCTAGTGGAAGAAGCAGGCAATGAACAAACAAGCAAATTTTTAAAAGGAAATATCAGATAATAAAGGAATTAAATTTAAATAAGGTAACATAATAGGACAGAGTAGAAAAATAAAATCCAGGTCAGCTGCAGAGACAATAGCAAATCCATAACCCACTTGGAAAGTCTGTTTGGCAGAATTTTTATCTCCATAAGCCAAAGAGAGAACTGAGTTTGTCAGTGAACCCAAAAGGAAATTACGCTTTCACTCAACATACATTTACAGAGCACCTACTGTGCCTGGCTGCTATAAAGTGGCAATGTTAAAACTTGACTTAATGTCTTCTGGCTCCAAATGAGGAAAGAAGGAGAATAAAGGGAAATTAGCATTTACTGAGGACTTAGTATGTGTCAGAGCTGTGGGATTTCACTCAATCTTCATAAGGCATCAGGGAGGTAGTGACTAAGGTAATTCCCATTTTTCCACAGCTCAGGAGTCATCCCCACAACATTTAGAAAGCGGTACAGCTGAGATTTGGACCTATGCGGGTGTGGCTCCTTTCCCCACAGCACGCTCCTTCCCCAACCTCTTTTTAATTGAATCAAATCATCAGAATGAAAATCTTTATTTTTACCAGAATGTGAGAGCTTTATTCCAAGAAGAATTTATTAACAATAATAAAACAGATGATCGCTCTCGGGCTTCCCTGGTGGCGCAGTGGTTGAGAGTCCGCCTGCCGACGCAGGGGACACGGGTTCGTGCCCCGGTCCGGGAAGATCCCACATGCCGCGGAGCGGCTGGGCCCATGAGCCATGGCCGCTGAGCCTGCGCGTCCGGAGCCTGTGCTCCGCAACGGGAGAGGCCACAACAGTGAGAGGCCCGCGTACCGCAAAAAAAAAAAAAAAAATAGACGATCGCTCTTAAGAGTTAAAGGAGCTCTCCACGCCCCTCTCCATCACCCAGCCAAATCCACCCCCCATGCAGTTTCCTCTTCCCCCGACAATATCTAGTCCTCAGGTATGACCAGTCTAGACGCCTTGCCAAATGTTGCCAATCAAGGAGCCAAGGTACATCGTCTACAGGGCACCTGCCTGAGTCTTTGGGGCAGATATTTTTTATGCAATGATTCGTGCCATAAAGAGAGCAGGATTAAAATATCTTTTACAAAATGCATTAATTCCCAGGCAAAGATAAAAATTCCATTTGACTCAAATAGATTTTCCATGGTGAGTTAGCACTGCAATGAGGGTAATGAATGGGGGAGGCGGAGGCTTCCATCTCATAAATCAAAGGGGAGGTGGACAGGGGGAAGGGAATTGATGCAGGACGGGAGAGGTGCTAGTGAAATCTCAACCTGTGAGAGTGACGCTCCCACCCCTTCCGCCAGTTCTTAATGATCTCATCAGGGGTCCAAGATCAATTCCCAGCCTTTTTCATCTATCCCCTTCTGCATTCATTATTTTAATAGCATCCACATAGGGCCATTCAACATTTGTATCAGGCAAACGTTAATGAGAAGTTTGTTTGGGAAGCTCGGGAATCAAGGAGAAGCAAGCCTCCATGGTTGGGACCAGGACAGCCAAAAAGCGAGCAAATGTGGAGATTGGAGAAATATGGGAGGAAAAAAATGACAGCCAATGGTTCTGTCCAAATCAGACCAACGTGACTGAGTTTCGCCTTCTCCCTACTGGGCCCCTCTAGCCCCCAGAACTCTTAGCAAACCAATGAGCATAAAACTTAGCCATGTGGGTTTGAATAAAAGGAGTCCAGATCTTTGAGCTGGATCAAAAAAACTGTCATTCTAATTCACCCCACAAATATTTCCTAGATGCTCATCTGAGCCAAGCACTGAGCTAGGCTTGAGGGATGCAGTGTGAATGAAACCAGGCTGGCCCTTAAGGAGCTCCAGTCTAGATAAATGGAGAAGCACCTTCAGTTCAGGGCAATAAGTGTTATGCTAGAAAGAAGCAAGGGAGGACATGGTCAGGGGCTTCCAAGAGGCAGTGATGCTTGAGATGCTTGAGATGAAACTTGAAGGTCAATGGGAATTTTCCAAGCGCCACTTGGGTAGATGCACTTTCTGGGCAGAGAGAACAGCACATGGAAATGCATGCATGAGACAGGCTGGTGTGTTTGGGACCTGCAGGAACGTTGGGAGTCCCGGAAGGCACAGAAGTGGCAAGAGGGTGGGAGAAACTGAAGAAGCTGACCAGAACGTTGTGTGCCAGGCTGTGGGGTAAGGCTTCACCCTGTAGGTCCAATAGTGCTTCAAGCAGAGTAGAGACATAAAAAAAGACTTGTGTGTTGAGAAGCCTCATACAAAATAGATGAAAGGACAGCGATTCAGTTGGGACAGCAGTTGGGACACTTTCAATATTCCTCTTGGGAGAGGACGAGACCTGAACTAAGACAGTGGCTGAAAGATGAGAGAGAAGGGGTGAAGCCCAGGGGTATTCTGGAGGGAGATCTGAGAGTCAGGCCCCACTTGTGCTCTGGCACTCCTCTCTGACCCCCAGGCATCCAGAGGATGAGAAAAAACAGAACAAAAGAGGGGCTGAGGAGTTGAGTCAATGAGCCTGGGGCTGGAAGCTGAGTCCTAGGAGGAGTGGTTGAAGAAATGAGGGACATGACAGACAGTTTCAAAGCTCCTTGGGCTTTTGCCTTAGAGTTCCCTCAGAAGCATAATTTAAGACAAGGACTTAGATGCAGGTAGTTTACTTGGGAGGTGATCCCTGAAGTGAAGATTTGGGAGAGTAAAGCACAGAAGGATGGAAAGCCAATATGAGGTGGGTTTGGTTAAGCTGGTTACCACTGTGGGCAAATGGGGCTCATTCCCACTGGGGACCTTCTGGGGATGGTGAGAAAGTACCTCAGACCTGTCCCTCCAGAGAACAGGAAGCTGGGTATCTACCCACCGACTCCTGTGGGCTGCCCCCAGTGGTGTTCTCTCTCTTGTGCTTGCAGGCTGCACCTGGGCAGGGAATGAGGAGACCCTCCCCTACTCCCCCCACCCCAGGCTTTGGAGAAAGGCCTGAAACCGGAGAGTTGGGAGACACGGTGAGCACTGAAAATGGGACTTTCTTGACAAATACCATATGATATCACTTACATGTGGAATCTAAAATATGGCATACATGGGGACTTCCCTGGCGGTCCAGTAGTTAAAACTCCACGCTTCTGCTGCTGGGGACACAGGTTCGGTCCCTGGTGAGGGAAGTAAGATCCCTCATGCTACGTGGCACAGCCAAAGAAAGTAAATAAAATATGACAAACACAAACTTATTTATGAAAGCGAAGCAGACTCACAGACATGGAAAAAATTTATGGTTACAAAAGGGGAAAGGGGGTGAGGAGGGATAAATTAGGAGTTTGGGATTAGCAGATACAAACTACTATATATAAAATAGATAAACAACAAGTTCCTACTGTATATCACAGGGAACTGTATTCAATAACCTCTAATAAACCATAATGGAAAAGAATAAAAAAAAGAATGTGTATATATATGTATAACTGAATCACTGTGCTGTACACCAGAAACTAACACAATCTTGTAACTATATGTCAGTAAAAGAGGGGGGCGGGGTAGGGGACTTTCTCCACATGCATGGAAACCTCCCACAATATATACAGCTCAAGTCAGAGATGGGATGAAGAGGTATATATCATGGGGCACCAATGGCATCTGCCACAGCTGTCCACAGGCAGAGGGAGCAAACTAGTCAGGAATGGACCCAGAGGTAGAGTCAAGAGCCTCATTCACCATCCCAAACCTGGAGAAGGCAGAGGCGGTGTCAAACGCCCTTATTGCAATGCATGGCACTCTACAACAAGGCATCCCTATGCCATCAATAACAAGAGCTACAATTTATTGCATGTGGATTGGCTGCCAGGCACAGGAGTAAGTGCTTTCCATGCATTATCTCACTTAATTCTAAAACAATCTTAAGAGGAAGGTCCTATTGTAATTCCCATTCTATAGAGGAAGAAATCAATGCTTAGTGTGGAATATGTTATTTATCCAAGGTCCCCAGACTAAAAAGGGAAGGAGCTAGGATTGGAACCAGGTCTCTTTAACCCCAGCCCCACAGCCCCATGTTCCTCCTTCAAGGGCACTTTATCTACGTTACTGGACAATTGGTGAGATTTGGATTAGGTTTGTAGATTAGATGATGTACTGTATGAATGCTAATTTCCTGATTTTGTAAGTTCTACTGCGATTATGGTTATATGAGAATTTCCTCATTTTTAGGAAATACACACTGATATATTGAAAGCAAAGGGACATCATGTCCACAACTTATGTCAGACAATTCAGGGAAAAAGTTATATGTTTACACACACACACACACACACACACACACACACACACAAAATGATAAAATAAATGTGGTTAAATGTTAACTGTGAGGGAATCTGGGTTAAAAAGTATACAGCAATTATTTGAATTATTTTTATAACTTTCCTGTAAATATGAGATCATTTCAAAATGTTTAAAGTTTTAAAAAATCACCTAATCCCACGGAGACTCATCTGTCTTATTCTTCAAAAGAAGGATTAAAACAAATTTCAGTTCATTGCAATGAACAACAAAAAAAAGTTATTACTACACAGGAAATGCCTTTGAAGAACTTATCAGAAAAGGGTCTTGGCCCTGAAAGTTTTCTTGGATATTTGGATACTTTCTTCTCCTCAGGATCTTAAACTCCTTTGGTGGCTAAGCCTTGGGATTCAATGCTGACATCATGTCCCTGGCAGGGCAGGAAACAGAGCTGGCAGGCATGCCAGGCATGGCCATTGGGAGAACAGAATTTCAACCCACCCTTTCCTGCCTGCCCCATGCATGGGCACTTCAGCTCTTGGAATCATGTCTCCTGTGGATCGCAAGGCTGAACTTGGCCTCAAGGTTTCCCAGGTATGGTTTCAAAGGGATGTTAATGCTGAAAATGGCAGAATGCCAAGGGTTTGGAAAAGGGGCAGAAAGGGAATTATGGCTGGAGGGCATTGGGGGTGGACAGCTGGGTTCCAGCCCTGACTTCACCAAGTGGACAATTCCCTCAGATTCTCTCAGCCTCATTTTCCTCATCTGTGACAGGAGGAATCATAATACCTCGCTCACAGCCGTCATCTACTCATGCACTCGCTCAACAGCATTTACTGAGGACCGTCTGTGAGCCAGATATTGGGCAAGACACTGGGAGTAGAAAAGTTAATTGAGAAGGCATGGTCACCCCCTCCTAGAATTTACCACCCAGAGGGAGGTGATGGGCAGCAAGCAAGCAGATAAGTGATATCCTTACAGATTGTGATAAGTGCTGTGGATGAAACAGACTGTGACAAAGTATAAGGGGATGACGATCTACTTGGTCAGGGAAGGCTTCTCTGACGAGGTGACGCTTTACAGAGACTTGAAGGCTGAGGTACCAGCCGGGTGAAAAGACATTCTTGAGATAACTAGAAATGATCCGGAAATGATCGTGAGATGATTAGCACCCCTTCCTTCCTCTTTTCCCCTTCCTTCCACCTTCATCCAATGCAGGCAGCTATTCACAGAGGGGCAAGACCTCTTTGTGCAAAAGGTCAGCAGCTCCCTGGGCAGGTTGGGCTGGGCCCTCTGCAAGGACCTCCTCCCCCTCTGTCCCCCCACACACAGGACCTGTGCCAGAATTCAGAGAGAAAAATGTGAAACTCCCTTGTCAGATGGTTGTCTGATCCTGCCAGTTCCCAGTGGTGACACTGGGAGGGTGTCAAGCAAACTGCCTTTACACTCACCCCTCCCACGCCACAGGCAAGGGCAGCTCTCTGAATTGTCTCTCCAAGCGACTGACAGGAGTCATTGGATAAATACCCCAGCTCCCTCACCCCGGGGGTAGAGTCAGTCTGAGGTGTACCCTATGCTAACTCAGCACAGTGGGACTGAACCCCAGTCACCCAGCTCATGAATGCTTCCTGTACGAACCTCCTCCCCTTCCCTGTCTCACCTCCCCACTCCCACCACTGTTTGCTGGGATCACCTCCCAAATAAACGATCTGCATTCACATTCTTGTCTCAGGATCCACCTCAGAGGGAAGCCAACATAACATAGTACCCAAAGATTATTCAGTAAACTAAGTGGGATTGTGAGCTATTAACTTTGTGTGCTGCTTAAGGGCTGGGGCAACCTGTCTTTTAGTTCATATCTGTATCCCCAGCCAACATCTCACCTAGGGCCTGGGACAGAAAAGATGCACAATAAATGAATTGTGACCTCGCAGAACTAGGCAAGTCCCTGCAAGGGCAGACGCTGGACCCAACCCTTCTTAGGAGAGCCCTGGGGGATGTTTGCCAGCCTACCCACCCCCACCCCAGGGTCTCAGACACCTGGCCTAGGCATGAAGATGAACCCACTAAGGAGACCTAAGTGAGAGACACTGCCAAAAACCAGAAGAGTGCCATGGATGGGCAACACAGAGCTTGCTGTGCTGATGAAGCCCCTACTCTTTTCGTCTCTGCAGAGGCACCCGGCTCCACCGGGCATGCTCACCATGGTGAGTGTGCAAGCAGCCACAACATGGGGGCCATCGCAGTTAGTTCGGGAAAGGTAGAAGAGCATGACAAGTATATGTAATTTGAAAATTGGCCAGTCTTTTGCAATAATTTAGAGGCACTAGTTAGGAGCAATAGAAACCTCCCAATTACTGATGTTTAAGGCTGGCACTGTTGCTGGCTGAATATTTCATGCATAAATGAACTTCCACTAGGCCACCCGCTGCTTCTGATGAGGCTCTTGCGAGCTTTATTGCCCGGCGCCCAGCAGGGTCCCGCCAATGGGCCCCATGACGGATGATGCATCGTTTTGCGGCTTAAATAATGCAGTGCAGGACAGGCTCAGTGCTGGTGCACTTTATTTACATATCAATTGAGTGGCCACTCTGAATATGAAGAAATATGAGAGGGAAAGTCGCTGGCACTGAATATTTCATGGCTATGAGCCCCGCAGGAAGCGAATGTCCCCAGCCCAGAGCTGGGCCTGGCCACGTGGGCTACGGAGCACAGGCATTAATAGTCTAGGAGACGAGGCAAGAACAGTCTCCCCAGCCAGGAGGGGAGCTGCTAACTGGAATTGATGAGCCCCCCTATCATCTGGACACAGCCCACCACTGCTTTTTCAAGTCAGCAGAATATCTGCTTCCTGCCTCTACCTTCTGGTTCCTGGAAACTTCTACAGAGAGGGAGTTGGTTCAAGCCATCACACACTGACTTCCCAAGCTGCAGGGATGGAACAGAAGTAAGCAGGGGGTGGGAAACGTCATGGTCCACTCAGGAAGGCCCTCGCCCTTTCTGAGGATACACAGGAAGATGAATCAGGAGACCCTGCCCAGCCCCTTCTCCCTCAGAAATGCCTCTGGGAACTCCCACTCCTGCAATCATTCACTTACCAATCATCTTATGATTCTCCACCATGTGCCAGGCTCCGTGTTAAGTGCTGAGGATACAGCTGTGAAAAAGACACAGCCTCTGCCCTCACGGAGTTCACAGTCAAGCATGAAAGACAGAAAACAAAATGGAAAATTATATTGATGGGATGTATTAGCTGTCTATTACTACTTAACAAATGACCCTCAAAACTTAATGGCCTAAAACAATAAGCATTTATTATCAATCACAGTTTCTGTAGGTCAGGAATATGGGAGTGGTTTAGCTGTGTGGTTTTCACTCAGGATTTCTCGTGAGGTTGCAGTCAAGATTTCATTAGGGCTAAAGAATCCAATTCTAAGGTGACGCTCTCATGTGTGTGGAAAGATGGTGCTGGCTGTTGGCAGGAGGCCTCAGTTCCTCTCCAAATTGATCTCTCCGTAAGGCTGCTTGAGTCCCCTGACAACATGGCAGCTGGCTTTACCCAGAGTGAGTAACTCAAGAGAATAAAGTGGAAATGGCAATGTCTTTTATGACCCACCCTCAGAGGTTGCAAACCATCATTCCACCATATTCTGTTGGTCACAGAATAAACCCTGATAAAATGTGGGAGGGCTACACAAAGGCATGGATACCAGGAGGCAGGGATCATTGGGGGCCATCTTGGAGGATGGTTACCTCTTAAGGGCAGATGAAAGCATAAAGAGGGGCAGCTAGTCTGCTACAAGGGAATCTGGTAAGCCTTCCTAGAGGCAATGACATGTGGTTAGAGACTTAAAAGACAAAGTTCTCTCAGCAAAGAGGCAGAGAGAAAAGCATTCAGCAGAGGGAACAGCCTATGCAATGACCCAGAGCCAGGGGGATGGGGAACCCAGGGAACTCAAACACAAAGTTCAGTCTGGCTGGAACTCAAAGGGCATTGAATACCAGGCTTCATCTTGAGGGACCTGGGGGAGACTTCAGTGGGTTTAAGACTCCCCTCTGGGTGTGGTGGGCCCCCAAGTCTGCTACATCCAAGCAATGGTGGTGAGTCTGGGTGGGGTTGAGAAGTTGCTCTGGAGACATGGGGACAGAACCCTGAGTCAGCCCCAGGATATAGCATACTCTAGAGGATCCAGCTTAGGGCTAGAGTTAAGTTAGACATATGATTAGAACTGGAGAATTGGACAGAGGTTCTGTTTCAAATGCCAGCCCCTCCCACCATTCACTTGCTGGCTGTGTGATCCCTGGGCAAGTTACTAACAGTGGGCCTCAGTTTTCTCATCTCTAAAATGGGGATAATAGCAGCACCTACTTCATAAGGTTGTTGTAGATGTTGACTGAGAAAAGGCATCTGGCACGTAGTATCCACTCAGTAAATTCTTGTGGAGTGAATTAGGCCTTCACTGTGCCTATTACCAAAAGCAAGTTCATGTGCCCAACGCACAGTGAGGCCAAACAATACCAAAACATAGGAGTTTGGAGCAGAGAAAGGTTCATTGCAGGGCCATGCAAGGAGAATTTGTGGCTCATGCCCCCTAAAAAAACCAGAACTCTCCAAAGGGTTTCAGCAAAGCATTTTTAAAGGCAAAGTGAGGGAGGCGTGTAGCTGGTTGTTGCAAACTTCTTGGTGTAGGAATCCTTTGCAGCTGTCCATGTAGGTCAGGTCACAATGTTCCTGTAAACCTCCAACAACACAAATGTTCTCTTTTCTGCAACTTTTTATCTCTATATGAATAGAAAAGTGTTATACCCTTAAAGGTCAGAGCCTTGAGAATGGGCTATCCTGTATATTTCAGGCTACAGGCAACATTCTTAACTCTAAGCAAAAGCAATAGAATGCAAAGGCTAAAGTAAAAGAAACAGACCTAATATGGAGTCAGATTTGTTCTTCCCTATTACACGTCAAAGTCCTTCTCTCGAGGACCTACACTGCCCCCCACACACACACCTCTCCCCCCCCACGAACCTTCTCCCCAGATTTTAAACATGACCCAATATTCTGCGCCTAAGAGTCTTGCTGCCAGTCTCCCCGACCGAATTAGAAGTCCCCAGGAGTGGTCAAAGCCAGACTAACTCCCTGCTTTTGGACTGACCACACCCCAACAGGGCTGTGCTCAGCTAGGTGAGTTTTCTGACTTCCTTATGATGTTTACTCTGTCAGTTTCCTTCATAGCAATTAACGCGACTTGGGAGTTACTAGTTAGTTGTGTAATTATATGGGGTTTTGCTGTTGTTTTGCATTGTTTTATATTTTGCTCTTACCCTTCATCTACCCACCAGAATTAAAGCTCCATGAGGTCAGGGACCTGTCGGCCTTGTTTATTGCTGTAGCGCTAGTGCCGGCACAGCAATTGACAACAAAGCCTAGCAGATGAAAGTGGAGAGTCTGGGCCAGACTGCCTGGGTTTGAATTCCAGCACTGATACTCTCTGGCTGAATAGCTTTGGATAACAGAATGATATGATTTTTCCCTCTATAAAGTGGGGCCAATAATAGTACCTATCTCATTAGAAGAATTAAATTATAGTATATGTAGAGCACTCAAAGGATTAATCTCCAAATTTTACAGGCAGCTCATGCAGCTCAATAACAAAAAAATAAAAAACCCAATCCAAAAATGGGCAGAAGACCTAAATAGACATTTCTCCAAAGAAGATATACAGACTGCCAACAAACACATGAAAGAATGCTCAACATAATTAATCATTAGAGAAATGCAAATCAAAACTACAATGAGATATCATCTCACACCAGTCAGAATGGCCATCATCAAAAAATCTAGAAGCAATAAATGCTGGAGAGGTTGTGGAGGAAAGGGAACACTCTTGCACTGCTGGTGGGAATGTGAATTGGTTCAGCCACTATGGAGAACAGTATGGAGGTTCCTGAAAAAACTACAAATAGAACTACCATATGACCCAGCAATCCCACTACTGGGCATATACCCTGAGGAAACCAAAATTCAAAAAGAGTCATGTACCAAAATGTTCATTGCAGCTCTATTTACAATAGCCCGGAGATGGAAACAACCTAAGTGCCCATCGTCGGATGAATGGATAAAGAAGATGTGGCACATATATACAATGGAATATTACTCAGCCATAAAAAGAAACGAAATTGAGCTATTTGTAATGAGGTGGATAGACCTAGAGTCTGTCATACAGAGTGAAGTAAGTCAGAAAGAGAAAGACAAATACCGTATGCTAACACATATATATGGAATTTAAGGGAAAAAAATGTCATGAAGAACCTAGGGGTAAAACAGGAATAAAGACACAGACCTACTGGAGAACAGATTAGAGGATATGGGGAGGGGGAAGGGTGAGGTGTGAAAGGGCGAGAGAGAGACATGGACATATATATACTAACAAACGTAAGGTAGATAGCCAGTGGGAAGAAGCCGCATGGCACAGGGATACCAGCTCGGTTCTTTGTGGCTGCCTGGAGGGGTGGGATAGGGAGGGTGGGAGGGAGGGAGACAAAGAGGGAAGAGATATGGGAACATATGTATATGTATAACTGATTCACTTTGTTATAAAGCAGAAACTAACACACCATTGTAAAGCAATTATACCCCAATAAAGATGTTAAAAAAAAAAAAAAAAAGAACAGTTTTGGAACATAGCGCTATACAAGGATTTGTTTTCTACATGGATACAGATAGATGTAGAGAGAGAGAGAGAGAATAGTAGATGCTCAATAAATATTTGATCAATTAATAATGTGCTGAGTTTAAGAGAGGGACAAAGTCTTAATTGGAACAGAGTGTGAGATAGGGCTGAAGACCCTCACAATGGTAAGTTCCTTGATCTGAACAAAGAAACCTTAAACTTGGAAACCTTAGAATTTGGTGGCCATGAGGAAGGGCAGCTGCAAGCATAGGCCTGGTGGGATGGGGCAGGAGCCAAAACAGAGCCTCGGTGGAGCCTCCACCTGAGATTGCCAGCCTTTGTACAGCTAAATCATATATTATTGATTTGTCAAGCGTATTTGCATATAAATAAGCGTGATCATTCATGGAGGCCCAAACAGCACCGCCTTCCCTCAGTGCCATGATTATAGATGGATGGCCCTAGTTAGACACGAGCCAGGGACACTGCTACTACCCCTGCCACCAAGTGAGCGGCTGATTTAAAACATTTATTGGAGCATGTAAGTGTGACAGCCTAGTGGTGAGTTTGGGATAGCTAGTCTAAAAGACAAGATAAACGACTCCTAAAACGGGTATTGTGACGAAGATGTCACCCCCCTCATCCCCCTCCCCCCTCCCACCAGCTCAGTTCTGATGCCAAAAATATAGCGGATGATAATTAACTGGGAAATGTTCACAGGCGGGATTATGTTTCAAGTGCATTTTCCAAAGGACTTTAGTGATTGTGTTCCCCTCCCCCTGGTGATTAGACTGGAAGGGGGTGTTTCAACTAGAAGAAAAAGCTGGGGATACAGGGGGTGGTCAGACAGGCCCAGACAAGGTCTCCAATGCCAGGCAAGCAGGTGGCTGCAGTCAGCCTTCCCGGAGCTTGAAAGGAGACAGATCTGCGGGGTGAAGCATGTTGACCCGGGGAAATTATGCCTGCCATGTTAATTCATTCCACGTGGGAGATCGTCAGGGAGCGTGGAGGCTGGCATCGGCCCCCTCTGATGGATCAAGGGACCCAGCTGCTCAGCTGTATACAACGCTAGAGTCTCATCATTGCAGGGAAACATACTACTTGCTAACATTTCATTTTAATTGTCCTAAATTACACTTACAGCCTGGTGGGGCCAGTCAGCAAATATCAAACGTTACCTTGAAGATCAGCTTGGCCTAGAGAGGATCCTGTGGTCCCAGGGCTGGGGCTTCAGTGCTGTGCCTTTTTGTTCCTGCTGCCCACCTCCCTACTTCCAAGAAAGGGGTGAGAGCTGCCCTGTGACCTCCAACCCATCCTATCAGCAGGTTTGAGGACTTCTTTTCTGAGATTTAAGATATGAGAGGGCCCTTTGGGATTTGCATGGGGCCCTCGAAGAAGAATGCAAGAGGGAGGCAACACGGCAGAGTCTGCGGCCAACAGAATAATGGGACCCCCCAAAGATATCCATCCTAATCCCCAAAACCCTACATGACAAAAGGGACTTTGCAGATATGATTAAAGATATTGAGATGGGGAGATTATTCTGGATCACCCAATGTAATCATAGTCGTCCTTATAACAGCGGCAGGAGTATCAGAGAGAGAGAAGGATTTGAAGATATTACCCTGTTGGCATTGAAGATGGAGGAGGGGCCGCAATCCAAGGAATGCAGGCAGCCTCTGAAAGCTGGAAAAGGCCAGGAAACAGATCCTCCCCAGAGCCTCCAAAAGGATGCAGCCCCGCCAACACCTTGATATTATCCCAGTAAGCCCCGTTTCAGACCTCTGACCTTCAGAACTGTAAAATAATAAGTCTGTGTTGTTTTAAGCCACTAAATAATTTTGTTACAGCAGCCATAGGAAACTAATACAGAGTCCCAGGTGTTCTCATCTTGGCCTCATCACGTCCTGCTGTGTAACTTTGGGTAAGTGACTGAACTTCTCTCAGCCTCAATTTCTTCATCTCTAGAAGAGGGATACTAGAACCTGCTTCCTGGGGCTGTTGCAAATATTAAATGAATAAATACCTGAAAAGGGCTTAGCTCAGTACACAGAGTGTAGTATGAGCTCAATAAAAAACACTGACTCTTGTAACTGTGGTGTCATTATTGTCCCTCACTGCTTCTTCTCCCCCAGACTTTGTCACTGAGAATAAAGTTGATAAAAAGATGCATATCACCAAACTAAAGATTGATTTATTGATCGCCTTCTTTATGCAAACTACTGTGCCAGGAACTGGGAATAAAATAGCAAGCAAAAAGAGACCCAGCCCCTACCCTCATGGAGTTAATAAGATAGCAGGGGAGATGGACCAGATTAGATAATTCAATTATATTATATATCGTAATATTATAATTACATGTTATATTTATATTGAATAATCTCCCAAACAGGTGCAGAGATTTAGAAGTGTGAAGAAGTGTTTAAAAGATGTGTCCCAGGGCTTCCCCGGTGGCGCAGTGGTCGAGAATCTGCCTGCCAATGCAGGGGACACGGGTTCGAGCCCTGGTCTCGGAAGATCCCACATGCAGCGGAGCAACTAGGCCTGTGAGCCACAGCTACTGAGCCTGCACGTCTGGAGCCTGTGCTCTGCAGCAAGAGAGGCCGCGACAGTGAGGCCCGCACACCACAATGAAGAGTGGCCCCCACTCGCCGCAGCTAGAGAAAGCCCTCGCACAGAAAATGAAGACCCAACACAGCCAAAAATTAATGAATTAATTAATTTTTTAAAAAATTCCTCCATAAAAATACCACTAAGCTTTAAAAAAAAAAAAAAAAAAAGATGTGTCCCATCAGGGAGGTCAAGGAAGTCTTCCCAGAGGAAGCTGATGGGGTTTGAGCATATTTGGTCCTTTGAGACCACAAGAGCATGGACCCCTCTGAGCTGCAGGAGGAAGGATTCTGCCTATATCCTCAGGGTCATTCTAAGGCCTCTGGGGTATCTGGGAGGAGTTAGGTCCAAGCTGAAGGCCTATAGATGCCCACCATGGTGGACCCTGGGAAGGTAGAAAGGCCCTGGCCACAGGTAGCCCAAACAGGAGGTGGCCTGATCACGAGTAGCCTTGAGCTCTTTGGGGATGACTCTATCTCTAGGATGCTGGACCCCTGTCTGACTCTATATATCAAGCCATATCTTGTCCTTAGGCCCTAACCCTGAATGCACAGGCCCTAGGCTGGCCCACAAACATCCAGGCCTGCCATAGTCATCTTGGGGTAGAGCCATCCTCCAGGCCATCCCTGGGCTCAGCCTGCCTTTAAGTAGGTCATGTGAACGGACTTGCCTTACTTTGGAAAGTATCCTCAATCTCCTAATATGACTTGATCTCTTGGAAATTTAAAATCTCACCTACTGCTTTCATAGCATAAACTATAAGAAGTAAATCTAACCAAAATGCCCTGGCTAGTGAAGATGTCTAGAAGACAGTAATGCTCAATAGGAAAGAAGAGAGCATAGTCCCTCAAGGATGTGTTATCATCTCTGAGCTGGAGTGAGGGGAGTAAGGAGATTTGTGTACTTATCAAAGGAGGCATGAATTTAAAATCATGTTCAGCCTTTTAGTATAGCCTTTCAAGGAGCTTCTGTGCCTGCCAGATCCTTGTATCAGCCAGCTACTGCTGTGTAACAAACACCCTCAAAAATCTCAGAGGCATACAATAATAATCATTTATGTTTCACTTATGGGCCTACAGATCATCTGGGATCTGGCTTCTCTAGGCTGCAATTGGCTGGGCTGGCTTCCAGGCCAGAGATTAGATTCTGCCGACATTCCATTGACCAAAGTCAAGGAATAAAGAAATGTATTCCACCCTTCATGAATCCAAAGCAAGGCCTATGGCAAAGTCCAATTCAATGGAGAAGATAACTATACTCCTTCCATGGACATGGGAGGGAAGAAGGGAAGAAGAAAAAATTTGCCTGACCATCATGAAACTGATCATATACCCCAAACTGATATATACCCCATATATCTGTCTGGGGATACTGGAATGCTCCTCTTATGTCCCTCCCCTCATTCCATGCATAAGAATCTAGGCCTCAGACTTCATTCTGTGTATACACTAGCCTTTCTGCATACCATCTGATTCCCATGATGACTCAAGTTGGCCACGTCCCAAAGCTCCTGGTCAGTACTTGTTTCCAGGCTTGGAAAGTCATCACATAAAATCCCAGGCCTGATCTGGGATTCCATACACATAGTAGATGTGCAAGAATAATTTATTGAATGAATAGATCAATCAATTAATCAATCCCAAGCCTACCCTTTGAACACTATTCATTGGCCTGTTGGATGCCCTGTACATAAGCTCAAACCCTGCCACTCCTGCCGTATACACAGCTTGGCCAGGGATATGCTCCAGAATGCACCCATCCAAACAATGACTATACAAGCTCCAGACCCTCTCTTTCTCAGCTTTCACAACACTGGCCATGTAGTTGGCAGACATTCCAAAACAGCCTACAAATGTGGATGTGGGAGACCACATCCCTGGAATATTTTGCAAAAAAGCAAATATCGTGACAAACAATTGGAAATGTGGTGCTTTTATCTGCACTTTCAGTAGCTGTTCATATGTTCACATTAAAACAGTTGAAAATGTATAATTAAAAATCTGTTTCAAAATGCAGAGAAGATGTAAAAATAATTTATCCATTCACAGATGAAAAACAAATAAGTGTGAGCCATGGAAAAAAATAAAAGAAAGCAAACTCGGGCTTCCCTGGTGGCGCAGTGCTTGAGAGTCCGCCTGCCGATGCAGGAGACGCGGGTTCGTGCCCCGTTTCGGGAGGATCCCACATGCCGCGGAGCGGCTGGGCCCGTGAGCCATGGCCGCTGAGCCTGCGCGTCCGGAGCCTGTGCTCCGCAAATGGGAGAGGCCACAACAGTGAGAGGCCCGCATAACGCAAG
>NW_006791814.1:596848-597868 GCF_000442215.2 Lipotes vexillifer
CCCGCATAACGCAAGGGAAAAAAAAAAAAAAAAAAGAAAGCAAACTCCATCAGGACGCAGACTCCAATGGATAGTGACTAGAACGAGTGTCCTAGTACACACATGCCCCACACCCCCCCCCCCAGTATGGAATCCAAAGGGTCTATGCTCAACCTGCAGACTTTTCAATCCACCCAATTTGATGCTTCAGCTTTTCAGTATGAGAAGAATTGTGGGAACAAACCTCGAGTGACTATTTGGTGAAAAGCCCTGTGTATGGGGCTCAGACCCAGATGAATGGGATGAAGAGCCAACCTTGAAGTCCAACAGTAGAGATAAACAAGCACCAGGGGAAAAATATTAAACTGTAAGTGTTTGCAACCTCCCCACCCAGACTGCTAAAGATAGGCTTATCCTTGGCTATTCTGACCCTCTTCCTCCTCTACCATCTGGGAGATTCTGAGTTTGCCAGTAGTTTCCCTGGGATTCCTTTTTCACTCCCATTTGGGAAAATGTAAGGAAAAACCACTTAGGAGGGGGAAAGGACTTGAGAGAGAAAGAGAATTAACAAGGAAATCAAGAGCCCTGAGTGATTTGGCTTAGAGGGACTTTTAGTTGGGAGTTAATTATGAGGGCAGCTATGAAGGGAGGGAGAAGTTGAAAGCCAGAGGAATGAGGAAAGAGAATTTTAAGTGCTGGTGTGAATTAGGATTTGGATCTTCTCTGGCATTCATTGAGAGACACCAATAAAAGATTTAAATTGCTTTAAATTCCTTTGACTGCTATATGTGATTCTTTAAATACAACTCCAGGCTGAGACTGGGCCATGTGGGGCCTTGGTTTTATTTGGGTTATATGAGTAAATATGTATTTCGTATACCCTGTGGAACGAGCTCCAGTAGAGGTGTGGATACAGCATTTGGAGGATATAGAGAAGGGGGCATCCCAGGAGAGGAAGCTAGGCTTCCCAGAGGGGATGCTGTTTGAGTTGGATCCAGAAGGATATGTTCACCTTATAGGCATGAATTTCAAGGGCATTCC
>NW_006791814.1:598112-602268 GCF_000442215.2 Lipotes vexillifer
GGTAGGGGCTTCCCTGGTGGCGCAGTGGTTGAGAGTCCGCCTGCTGATGCAGGGGACGCGGGTTCGTGCCCTGGTCCGGGAAGATCCCGCATGCCGCGGAGCGGCTGGGCCCGTAAGCCATGGCCGCTGAGCCTGCGCGTCCGGAGCCTGTGCTCCACAACGGGAGAGGCCACAGCAGTGAGAGGCCCGCGTACCACAAAAAAAAAACAACTCAGCGGGTAGACAGGAGCCACATGGTAAAAATGAATGACCTCGAATGTCATTAGGAGAAGCTCAGCCTTTATCCTGTGGTCAACAGACAGCCATGATTTTGAGCATGGAAGTGGCACGTCTCTGGGGTCACATACACTCAACCCTCTTGCCAGGGAGGCTGCAGCCCCTAAAGCAACCTACTCTCTCTCTCTCTCCTGGACTCCATCCTCAGAAGAGTAACCAGGGTAAATGGAATCAGGCCTCAAGCTGACTGCAGAGGTTACACAGGCACTTGCAAGAAGTTCACAGTTCCCAACGAAGAGAAAAATGCGCCCTGGAAAATAAAAAAGCCATTTGTCATCTGAATTCATGTGCAGAGAACACATTTCTTTCCAATGAGCATGTTTCACAGACTTGTTTAAATGGAAATGGACTTGGTTTCAATGGCAATTCAGTCTTGGTGGCAATCTGATGTTTTATTTTATTGTCTACAATTAGTGACAAGTGAGGAAAATATCCAAATCACGCCACATCCTACAGGGTGTGTGTTATCCACGTACTTGGCTCTGGTGCGAGGATGGGGGTTGAGGGATGCAGCCATGAAGAACCTGAACTCTCAGGAAAGAGGCTGAAAGACATGGTGTCGTCAAGCTCTTAACAAAAGCAGAGGTGTTCTTTAAAGTCAAGAAATACATACACACACCATAAACACACACACATACACACACATATCCATAAACATGCACACATACCCACAAACACACACATACTCATAAATACACACACAGAGAGACATACACACACCATAAACACACACCTGCCCCTAAACACACACACACACACACACACACACACACACACAGCTTGCTCACTCACCTTATCTTTCTCCAGGTCTCAGGTTAAAGGTTGCCTCCTCACAGGTGGTTTCCCTGATGCCCTGGGCCTTTAGGTTCCGTTGTGTACACCGTACAGCACCGTGTCCTATTCACAGTTAAATAAGTAAGGAGGAGGGAGGGCTGAAGGAAAGGTGGAGAAAGAGAAAAAGAAGTAAGCCTGAGAGTGCAAGGCCAAGACAGCAAGGGACTCAGAGACAAGGGGACAGAGGGAGAAGCAGAGAAAGACTCCGCAGTAAACCAAGGGCAAGGCAATGATCACAGTAAGCTTTTCCTCATCCTCTGCCATCGGTGTGTCCACAATTGCTTCCTCTCTGGGATGGCACTAGACTTGCACAGCCTTCCAGCTCTAAGCGTGGGACAGCATCTACCTCATCACATGTCATCTTTATATCAACCCCAAGTGACAGGGGCCACCACAGTCTTATTTCACAGGCAGGGACACTGAGGCTTAGCAAATGTATGTAAGTTGCCCAGACCTACATCGTTAGTGAGTGGCCAGTGGCCCTCTTAGGAGGGAGCTGGCCCGATGTGGGCTGGGGCGCAAAGTTGATGTTCAGTAAACATTTACTGAAGGAGTGGGATTCACTTCAGAGAAATTTGAATCCAGTCCTGAGTACAGTGGCGCTCGATCCTGCCTACCCCATCCCACCACCAGCGCCCGCCCCCGCTCACTTATCACCGTGTAATTGAAATAATGCCTATCGACAGAGACTCACAAACAACTGCTCAATTTTCCTCAAAATTCAATTAAACTTCGTTTATTCTGGGGATCGATCCAATTAAAAGAAGGAAAATTTCAGATGGTCTGAGCAACACCATCCATCTTCAAACACAGTGTCTACCCCAGTGATGTAATAATTTGCCCAATCAATGCTTTAAAAGCATTTAGCAGTCTTGATAATGAACTTTTGTCAAAACAGCCTTGCAGAGCAATAAGTGCCTGCAGATTAATATGAAGTCATAAAGGGCTAATGCCTTGGGGGGAAGGGGGAGCATGAATCAGTGGGAGCCATGGCCTGGAGCTTCCACACCATCTCAGAACCAGGCATGGGCAGTGCTTCCAGGACCCAGAAAATACCGAATGCATGTCCCCAGTTCTGCTCTGTCTTCAGGTTCCTCTCCCTTCCACGGTCTTGGGTGCCCAATTCCACCAGCCAGGGACCTGGGACAGCCTAGATCCAGACCACCACACTCAGGGCATGTGGGGCCACCCACCCTATTGGAAAAAAATGTCCAACAGAAGGAGGCTTTGCTTGGAAGGCTTTGCTTGACCACCTCTGAAAGCTCTAGCTTCAAAAATGGCCTTTGAGCTCCAAGAGACTCCTTTTCTATTGCAGTGTCCTCTTTTGGGGTGGGACAGATATTCAACTGATTCACTGTATGACCTTAAGCAAGTTACTTAAAGTAACTTTGTTAACTCTGAACTTTAGTTTCTTCACCTGTAAAATGGGGATGATGGAATTTATTGATGCTCAGGGGAAGGAGTTTGGGTTGGATTTGTAGGTGTTGAGGATGTAAAGAGTAATAAGACCCAGCCTCCGTCTTGAAAGAGTTCAGAAGCATTGGGGAGAGACAGGTGCAAACAACCACAATGCAAGAAATTAATGCTGCCAGAGATGTCTGAACCCAGCACTGGAAACACAGTACCTGAGATCAGCGGGGGCTTCACCAAGGCGGTGAACCTTGACCAAAGAGTGGGTCTTTGCCAGGAGGAGAAGAGAAAGGAGAGAATCTGGGCTGAGAGGATTGCAGGTCAGAGGCGCGGATGTACAGCATGGCTGAAACGGAACCAGGCAATGGAATGGGATGGGTTGACTAAGCCAGATCCTCAAAGGTCTCATTTGCCAGGCTGAGGACATTATCCTGTACTGGAAAGGAAATGGGGAGCCATGGAAGGTCTTAAGCAGGGGATGGATATGAGGACAATTGCACTCAGGAAGGCTCCTTCAATCAAGCCATGAGAGGGATGGGTTGGTGGGCATGGGACTGTCCTAATGAGTTAGGTAAGATACGTGTGCTCATCACACAGCCCCGCTCCTCCAGGAGTCCCCCAACACCCCTCTCCCCACAACCTCCCTGTCCCCAGCAATACTGCCCCCATCTCTCCAGGCAGGAAACCTAGGATTCCTTCTGCACACTTTCCTTTTCCGTCCCTCATGATCTCTAGGATCCCTCAGAAAACTTCTACCTGAATGCTGTCTCCTACGTGGAAGAACAGGCTGGCCCGTCCCCAAGAGGTAAGCTCACTTTAGTCCAACAAGGCATCCTTACCACTCTTAGAGGGAGGCCAGGACATAAAGTGAGCCCCCGCAACCAGACCTGGACGGGCCCAGAGCTGTCCGTGTTTCTGGCTGCCTTGGTCCAAGGAAGAGGAAGGGAAAGATGATTCCCAAGGCAGGTCAGAAACCCTTGTGTGGGTTCAGGGGAGTTCCCCTCCAGAATCAGGGCTTGGCAAGTGACTCACTGGGGAGCTGGGCCAGTCTGAGCTGGGAGAGCCAGTCTGGGCTGAGCTGGGTGAGTGCCTGGGCCCTGGAGTAGTCCAGGATCCCTCAGGGCTGATTCTCCATCTCCCACTCCAGTCCCTGTAGGCTGGCGGCCACCTGGGGTGGTCAGTGCTCTCACCATGGGGAGCCAGGCTGTGGCTCGAGCTCCCAGAACTAGCAACTCCTGCAGCATCTCCTTTCCAGGCCAAAAGCAGAAGAAAATTTCAGAGGTTGGCTAGTGCTTTAAAAGCTAGGGGATCTGGGTGGCCAAGGGAATAGAACTCTTGCTCCATTTGCTGGAAGTCATTGCAGCCCTGGAGGATGCCAGACACTGACCTGCCGTCGCAGAGGCCCAGGATTTGGAAAGAGGAGGATTAAGAATTAAAGGGGGGGCTTCCCTGGTGGCGCAGTGGTTGGGAGTCCGCCTGCCGATGCAGGGGACCCGGGGTCGTGCCCCGGTCCGGGAGGACCCCACATGACGCGGAGCGGCTGGGCCCGTGAGCCATGGCCGCTGAGCCTGCGCGTCCGGAGCCTGTGCTCCGCAACGGGAGAGGCCACAACAGTGAGAGGCCCGCGTACCGCAAA
>NW_006791814.1:602337-602612 GCF_000442215.2 Lipotes vexillifer
TTAAAGGGAAGGGGGTGGGGGAGAAAGAGATGGTGGGTGGGGGAAAGCTTGTACTGCTAGATCAGGGGAAGTATTAAATGAAGTCCAGAAATGTCTTTTCAAAGACTCCTGCCATTAGGACTTAATATTAAATTTACTCCTTCTGTGCCTTAAAAAATAGCTAATTTTTTTTTCAAAAGTTGCTTTTGATGCCAAAGGTATGGCTTAGGCTGAAAGGCGCCGGCACATCAAACATCATTTGGGGGATTTCAAAGGGCTGTTTCAGCAAGATCCTG
>NW_006791814.1:602622-606247 GCF_000442215.2 Lipotes vexillifer
CCTCCTTGGCTGATGAAGTTTCTGAGGCCCCTGAAGTCAGGTCTTGTGTTCTGGGCTATCAAAGGCCCCAAGCAACATCCAGTCTGTCTGTCTGTCCCAGCAAAACTTTCGCATAGAAAGCCTCCCTTTTACGCAGAGATCTGAGGGGAGAATAAAAAGGATGCTGATTTGCCAGGAAACAGGAGGGAAGCCCTGCTGAGCTGATAGGAATCTTCTGACCAGATTTGAATACATTTGGCCCAGACAAGGGGGTGGGAGAAAAATCCATTACTTTGGAGAAAAGCCTCATGGGGTTTCAAAAGGAAATATGTAAATGTTGGGAGAAATCATTTGTGTGGGTTTGTGTGTGAGTGTTTCAGCCGTCCCCAAGTTTAACATCGTCAACCAGGCGCAAAAGCAAAAGCAGGGGAATTAAGTCACTGCTGTTCAGCAAAGGCCTGGGGGAGCTGGAGGAGGGCTCTGCAGCCTCCCTGGCCTTGCCCTGGAACTCCACAACCAGCCGCGTCTAGGGTCCAAGATTCAAACAGTCCCTCACTGGAATCCCACAGGCACAGTGTCTAAAGGGCCTTCCTTTCCTTAAGGCTCCACTCAGGATTCTGCAGGCCGATGCTCACAGAGGTACCAGACAATTCCCAGTGTCTAGATGGGAAGACTGAGGCTTGAAAGCAGAAAGGCACTGCCAAAGGGCCTCCTCTGGACGCTGGCTGGGTCCTGCCCACAGGCCTTGTCCCCGTATCCCCTGCATACCCCAGTACCTGGTCTGCTCCCTGAGGACTGCACCTGGGCAACTGTTTACTACCTCTACCCATAGCCTCTGGAGACACCCTACAATGGGATTCCCATCATACCCGATCCTGGGGACAGGCAGCTCTGTGGCCTGGCCTTGTCCCCGGTCCCATGGGAACTGAAAAATTGTGTCCAGATAATTAGTTGGAAATCTCCACCTGTGGCTTCAGGAGATAGTGTGCCTGCATTCAGGAGTCCTGGGTCCTGGGCTCAGCTTGGTGGGGTTGTTTTTGTTTGTTTGTTTGTTTGTTTTGCGGGGGGGGCCTCACTTTCTTCCTCCGTTAAGGATAATTCTATCAGCCCTGTCTCCACAGGCCCACTATGAAATTCCATTTAGGTCAGGAATAAAAGCTGTGGACAGGGAGTCCACGGCTCAGGGCAACAGGAGACCCTCTTACTCCTCCAGCAGTTTCAGGTGCAAGCAGGAAGTTGCTCTGAAGGTCAGGTTGTTGCAAACTCACTTGAGTCCCTTGGATCCCCGCCCTTCCACATCACCCCCCTAGACCTTCACAGCAGATTTGGGGCTCTCCTCTTCATTAGGAGAACACTTAGGGAAGAAAAGAACCCTGGGAGCTTGTTTCTTGGAGTGGAGGTGAGGGATTCAGGTGAGAATCAGGATCTGGAGCTGCCTGATTTGGACTCCTATTCTGAACTTATTACACAAGGAATTGGGAGCCAGCAAAGCTCAGCACTGGAAGCTGAACATTGTCTTCCTGCTAGGAGATGGAAAGGAGAAAAGACAGACGATAGCTCCTCATTAATGGTCTTGAATTAATATAAATTAGCCAAGCACATCTCAACTGCTCCCGGTCAGGCAGAGCCTGGGGCACCGGGGAGCAGCCCGAGGGTCCCTTTCCCCTCACATTCAGGTGGCCATCCATAAAGCCGCTGCTGACTGAGCACTCTTCCCTCCCCCCATCTCGCCCTCCCTCCCCACCTCCACCACCAGCTCCAGGCTCCAGAGGTATAAAATAAGCTGGTGATAGCACCCCTGGGATGAGGGGTGGGCCCCCCCCACCGGAGCCTGCGACCTTTGGAACGACCTTTGGAGCATTGCCTTCCAGATAGTCACTCTGCCCTTAGGAGTAAGGGGCGTCCTGAACTCAGCCGCCGCAGAGGCAGAAGACTTGCACATTTGTGCCCAGAGCCAAGATCACAAACAGAACGATGCCTGGTGCCAGAGCAACACTGGGCCACCCAGAGCCTTGGGACCACAGGCTGCCCAGTACTCCGGCACATTTTTTTGAACACACGGGGCTATGGATTCTCTCGCTGCAAGGAGCTCAGATCAAGCCACCCCTTTCTCATCCTCAGCAGTTCAGTTATAATTCAGGGCTGCAAACCATCTATCAGGTAGCACAGGGTGGCTTGGTACCAGCCAGGGGCACAGGGCTGAGAATCTGCAGTAACCTGGGTCTCCTGATGCAGGCCTGACCCACCAAGACACGCTGGGACCACCTGGTTCAGGCCTGACCCACAGAGGCACGCAGGGCCATTCCCAGGACCAAGCAGAAGATGGGCTGCTTAGTCCAAGGCTTAGAGGTCAAAGGGCACCCCCAGTATCCCTGGGAGATAGGACTTTTAACTCCATTTACAGATAAGGAAACTGACACTCAGAGAGGTCATGTCACTTGCCAGGAGGTCACACAGCCAGGAAATGAAAAATTGGGTTTCAAACAGTATTGACAAGAATTAATTTTTATCGGTGTGATGATTAAAGCCTTACACGCGATTCATCATACAGTTCTCCCAACTTCGATGAGACAGGACCAGTATCTCTCTAGTTTTGTATACACAGAAACTGAAACTCAGAAAGGTGGCGCTTCATTCCCCATGGTCACACAGCTAGTAAACGATGGAGCTGTGATCCCCACAGCCATCTGGCTCCAGAGCAACATAGCACAGACTGGGGCAGGAGACAGGCCTGCCTTTTCCATTTCAAATCCTGCCTTTTCCATTTACTAGCCCTGTGACGTTGGATAAATTGTTCAGCAGACTCTCTGGGCCTCAATTTCCCTAACTTTAAAATGGAAATCATCATGATGATACAGTAGTAGTGAGGTCTAAATTATTGATATCCATGGAACACTTAAAAGAGGGCCCCGTAGATACCAAGCATTGTGTGTCTGTTAGATGAAACTTTCTCCCGCACAACCATAATTCCACTAATTCTATAAGTATGAGCATAAAAACTGGCAACCTGGAGGACCCTCTTCTCCAGCCGGTCCCCTGCCCTCCTAGGTCCGAAGCTGGAGGGAGACACACGCCTGAAACATGCCACGGACCTGGCATCCGTAATGCTTCTGCCAGAGCAAACGAGGCCATTAACTGAGAGCTCTGTGATGGAATTGTCCCACGCAGTATTTATTATAGGGTCCTTTTCCTGACACCTCCCAGGGAGAGAATATTAAATATTTAATGCACACAAGGCTGCTCGTTTTTCATCCCCACTTCAACTCTCGACTCGGCTCCGGTCTGGGGAAGAGCCAAAGTCCACCAGCTGGTACCCTCATGCCTTCCCTCCTCCCCGCCCAGCCCCTCTTGCCAGAGTGTGGGGCCAGACACTGGCTGGGATGGGAACGTGACAAGGACC
This sequence comes from Lipotes vexillifer, assembly GCF_000442215.2. Lineage (NCBI taxonomy): Eukaryota > Metazoa > Chordata > Mammalia > Artiodactyla > Lipotidae > Lipotes > Lipotes vexillifer. The sequence goes on from NW_006791814.1 coordinate 606,002, forward strand.
CAAGCCAGGACTCTGGGATCTGAGGCCCAGGTGGACCCAGGAATGTTCTGCTCCATCAGCCACTCTCAGCGGGGGTTTGGACATGGTCAGGCAGAATCAGTGTGCCTCATCCAAAGACTTGTGATTCAGGGGCCTCTGGAGCCTGGGATCCTTCCCAGCGCCCTGCCCATCTCCCCTCCATGTGCACTCCTGATTCCTCTGCTACCTGCAGCTGCTCCCCGAACCATCAGCCCTTCAGCAGGGGGG
>NW_006791814.1:606333-648605 GCF_000442215.2 Lipotes vexillifer
CCTGGCTGCAGAGCCAGCTGGGCCAGCGTGCTGGGAGCAGAAAGTGCCAGGGAGTAAATTCCTCCAAAGCAAACCTCGAACAGTGATGGCCACGAGTTGGTGCATAAAAGCCCCAGCTGCCTCGGTCCTCAGGCGGGCTAACCTAGAGGTGCGTGTTCTGCGCAGTCTCCCAAAGTCTCCAGTAGGACTGGGCTCCCGCTGCCCACAGAGGTAACCTGCCCAGTAACACGTGTGTTTCCTTTTCCTCTCTCTTCTCACGTCCCCTCTCTCCTACAACCACATCTGGGATCACCCCCCAAACAAGCTGCCTGCCCCCTGCAACTCAGAGCCTGCTTCTGTAGACACCTAAGCTTCGGCCATGCCTTGGCCACGTGGGGTCCTATAAGAGAACGCAGGATGCAAGTCTCACGTATGTGTGTATTCGTCCAGTGAGCACTCACCTGCTCAGGGCCAGACCCTATGCTGGGGGCTGGGGACGCAGTGAGGACCCCCAAGTTCTGGCTCCTGCACCCCAAGGAGCTCCAGGCTGGTTGGGGACACAGTCCCGAGACACTAAGCGCAGTGCAAGGTACTCAGCTCTCACTCCCATCACCCTCAACCCAGCAAGCCTGCTCGAATGGTGCCACCCAGACGAGAAAGTAGCCCTTGTCTCAGCTCTCTCCTTCCTGGAAACATCGAGCTCCTCACCAAGGTGCATCCTGACCACCCCGGTCCAACCACTGAAAGAGAGCTTATCAATCATGTTAGTGTTGATTTCCCAGCATTCCTTCTTCCTCTGTTTCTTTTCCTGGTGATTTCTAGTTATCAGTGTTGCACTTGGGTGTATGCAATCTCCAGTGAGTGGAGGAGTGCCCCAGGAGAAGTGAAAGGCATTTTCCAAGCATCAAGGCATGACAGTGGGGGCAGGCACCTGGATTTTCCATCCCCAGAACATTGACCAAAGACATGCTCCCAGGTGCCAGGCCTTCTGTTTTGGGCTTTAATGCCCACTCAGGGGAGGGTAACAGCAGGGGTCTCAGGGCCTGGCGGGGAAGGGGAAGGCCTGATCGAGAGCCCACTAAAAGCCAGGCTCAGCATTTCACCTCTAGGGTCTCCATCAGTCCTCACACCAACCCAGTGCAGAAGCTGTTTCCTTCCATTTTACAGATGAAGAATCTGAGTCACAAAGGGATGAGGTGACTTTCCCAAAGCTACTCATGATTTGCGAGCCCCTCACATACCTTCTTCCCACCTCTATAGGCTGAGGAAGCGGGAAAGAGGTCAGTTTGGATTTTGTCCTGAGGGCACTGGGGAGTCCAGGAGGAGTACAAAGCAGGGGAGGTACAAGAGCAGAGTTGCATTTGGATCCATCGTGATTGATTCAGCCCATCGCTGCCGCGGTACTGCTGCCAGGCCGGGAGTCTACTTAGACCCATCCACCCCTCCCCCCCTGCCCTGGTCAGGCCAGGCTCTAGGTTGAGAGGCTGAGGTCTACAGAGGTTGCCATTGGGATGCACAGCGCTGGTCCACTCTCTTCTCCTGCTCTTCTTTTTTCCTTCCAGTTTTATTGAGATATAACTGACATACAGCACTGGGTAAGTTTAAGGTGTACGGCGTAATGATTTGACTTACATACGTCACGAAATGATTACCACCATAAGTTTAGTGAACATCCCTCATCTCATAGAGATACAACATTAAGGAAATAGAGAAAAATGTTTTCTTCCTTCTGATGAGAACTCTTAGGATTTACTCTCAACAACTTTAGTATATAATGTGCAGCAGTGTTCATTATATCTATCAGGTTGTATGTTACATCCCTAGTACTTATTTACCTTATAACTGGAAGTTTGTACCTTTTAACTACTTTCATCCAACTCCCCCTCCCTCACCCACTGCCTCCAGTAACCATAAATCTGGTCTCTTCCTCCACTCATAATCCTCTTTTCCTTGGCCAGCCATTCTCCAGTTTCAGTATCAGCTGAAATGTCAGAGAGCTTCCCAGACCCCCTATTGTAGGTTGAATTATGTCCCCCCAAAGGACAGGCTCAAGTTTTAAGCCCCAGGACCTGTGAATGTGACCTTATTTGGAAGTAGGGTCTTTGAAGATGTAATCACATTAGAGTGGATCATACTGGATTAGGGTGGGCCCTCAGCCAATGACTTCTTATAATTAGAAGAGGGAAATCTGTCCCCAGAAAGGAGAATGCCAGGCAAAGATGAGGGAGTTATGTGACTACAAGCCAAAGAAGGCCCGGGGCCACCAGAAGCTGGAAGAGAGAGCATGTGGAGCCTTCACTTCAGACTTTTAGTTTCTAGAACGGTGAAAGAACACATTTCTGTTGTTCTAAGTCACATAGCTTGTTATACTTTGTTATAACAGCTCCAGGAAATTGATATGCCCTCTAACTAAGGTAGGTCTCCCCTGTATTCACCATCATACATCTTCCTTTTTTCCCCCTTTATACCAGTAATTATGATCAATAGTTACATTTCATTTCTGTGTTATGTTCATTGCCCATCTCACTCATTAGACCCTTAGTGAGTCCTGTGAAGGCAGAGGCCTCCCCTGCCTTGTTCTCTGCTGTATTCCTGGTGCCTAGTCCAATGCCTATGATGTCTGGTATACAGGAGGTGCTAAATAAATATTCACTTATTGACAAAGATTTAACAACTGTCTATGATGTACTGGTCCTGCTCTAAGTGAACAAAATAAAGAGTCCTCTCTTTATGGAGCTTGTATTCCACTCAACAAGGAGCATAATAAGTCAGTAAATAGGCTATTAGAAGAGGGTAAAATACTCTGGGTGGGGGGAGGGAGAAGGGCAGGTTAAGGGAGATAGGACACTGGAGTGGAAGGGTACAATCTACAAAATTAAATTAGGTGGGGGCTTCCCTGGTGGCGCAGTGGTTGAGAGCCCGCCTGCCGATGCAGGGGACACGGGTTCGTGCCCCGGTCCGGGAAGACCCCACATGCCGCGGAGCGGCTGGGCCCATGAGCCATGGCCACTGAGCCTGCATGTCCAGAGCCTGTGCTCCGCAACGGGAGAGGCCACAACAGTGAGAGGCCCGCGGAGAGCCAAAAAAAAAAAAAAAAAAAAAAAAAAAAAAATTAAATTAAATTAGGTGCTAAAGAAGAACTCATTGGCAAGTGACATTTAAGCAAAGTTTGAAGGAGGTGAGGGAGTTGACTATGTGAGATTCTGGGTGAAGAACATTCCAGGCAGAGGGCACAGCCAAGGCAAAGGCCCTAAGGCAAGAATATGCTTGGTAATGCAAGGAACAGAAAAGAAGTCAGTGTCAATGAAATGGAATGAGGAAAGGGAAGAATAGCAGGAAAGAAAATCAAATATTTGTTGGGTGGATGGATATGGTTAGATACACATGGATAGAGGGAAGGGGAGAGGGAGGGAAGAATGGAGGAATGGTTCACATCTAGGAATCAAAGACAAGTACTAACTCTATCCTCTGACCATATGTTAGGTTAATAATTGAGAAAAAAGGGAGCCCTTCCACCCGTAAAAGGTGGCCAATAGCAGACCAAATGAAGTCAGCTCTCCACATCCTTTACAGCAATGACACAGCATCACAGAACAGGACGAGGATCCTAAGAAAGTAAGCCCAAGATTCTAGGGGACCCAAGGTCCCAAGCGAGGGCTCTTCCAAGGCCTATGGCCAGAGCCGCCACATACCAAGCTTCAAGCCCTCCCTTAGAGCCGCAAACCATGAGGCTGAACTGGTCCAGGCCCCTCGTGGCTAAAAGTGGGTCTATTCCAGAGGAATTGCTAATGGGGTGTCTTCTGATATGGAGTCCCTGAAGGGCACCCATAAAATTTATTAGAAATCACTGAACTAGGAAATGAAAGCAGGTTGGTTTATTAATATTAGAAATTTCTTCTTCCTCCCCCACCCCCAGCTCTAGTGGGATCAGATCAGTGTCCCCAAGGGGACAGCAGAGGAGGAGCCCCAGTGCTGGGAAACTCCTGGGTGAGGGTGTGATCCAGAGCCCCAGAGTCAGCATCATCATGTGAGAAAATCATCTTGAAATCAGACCCCCTCCCCAGCCCCTTCCAACCTCTTGACGCAACCTTATGAGGGATCCTGAACCTTAACCACCCAGTTAAGGTGCTCCCAAATTCCTCATCTACAAAAACCATCAGATACTGTGTTTGCTGTTTTAAACCCCTACGATGGGAGGTATTCGTTATGCAGCAGTAGAGGACTAATAGACAAGGAAACAGCTTTCAGTGCCAATGGGAGTCGGGAAGAGCTACAGAAATGACATCAAAGCCAGGGCTTGAAGAACACAGGCCAAAATGGGGAGAGAGGGCCTTCATTCCAGGCAAAGGGAACAGCATGTGCTAAGGCGTAGGTATTGGGGAGTTTGCTGGAAGCACAGGAGGCCCCACAGTGGGTGGTTAGAGATGGGGTGGAGGCCAGGTCATGATGGGCAGAGTGACCATACCTCCCAGTTTTCCCAGGGCAGTCTTGATTTATGTCTGTGAACTGGGCATTCCATGCAATTTACTATTTGTCCTGGATAAAATCGTCTTGATTTAGGCAATGCTAAGTTAGATATGGTTACTAACTTACGTGGATGAGCCCAGTGTGCAGGTTAAGGCATTTGGATTTGACCCTGGAGGCAATGGGGAGCCATGGAGTGTTTTAAGCTGGAGAGTGACCAGATTGAAGTGTGTTCTAGAAAGATCCATTTGCAGAGACTTCACCAGTGTTCAGGATGAGCTCATATGGAGGGTGGGCTGGTTTGGAGAGTGAGTGTGGACCAGAGTGGAACCAGATGAGAGGCCAGGGAAGAGATGGGGATGGTCCCTCGGTCAGAGCAATCAGTGACCATGACAGCATGCACTGAGGCCAGAAAAGGAATAACAAGGTCAAGGGAAGTTTAGGAACATTTAGGAGATATTAAAGACTTGGCTGCAGTAAGAGCTGGTGGAGAAGCCAGAGGGTGATTCTGAGGCTATCAGGGGGTATGGTCCCCACATTTCAAGGACCAGAGCTTGGTCTAAAAGTAGATCTCAAATGACTCACCTCAATTGCAGCCAACAAGGATTTGGCTGGTTTATTACTGAATTGCAGAGGATTTGGCCAAAGAGACTGAAACCACATGTAGTCTTGGCTCGTGCAGGCCCCATTGGATCCAGTCTCCTGCTAAGGGCAGTCCCGTGGCCCTGACGCATGAGTAATCTCATTTCCCTCTCACAAAAAGTCTGCAAGAACGTTATAATTTCTTTTTTTTTTTTTGTCATCTTATAGTTAAGGCATCATGCCTGGGAGAAATTGCCAAAGGTTTCTAGGATGTAGGCTGTAGGCAGCACAGTCTGAATTCAAACCCACACCTCCCTAGATATTGCATATCAGCTGGAAAGAGATTTGGGGGTGAAATCCCTAGAAACACTCTCTTGCCTCTTCCCAGCTGGGATACCTTGGCTGAACTTGAGTCACCCTCCTAATAAAAATTCCCTGTTCCATCAGCAGAATGCTTCCAGCCCAATTAGATCAATTTTCTCTAAGTAGCAATAAATGTGTTTTCCTTTCAGAGGCCAGCCCGACACATTAAGCAGGCTGGGGGCAGCCATTCCCCAGGCCGCTGGCTCCGAGTGCGTGAGGTCAGGGGTCACCGTGCCACCGCCTCCAGCTCATTAGTGGCGCCCATTCATCTTGGCTGGGGACACCAGCACTCAACATGGTGGCAGGACTCGGGGCGGGGGGTATGCAAGCCATTCATCAGGGACTCTGGTTCGCCGGAGACAAGAGCAGAAAAGCTGGCCTGCTCACCAGCCAGCAGGAGCCCCAGGCCCAGCAGCTGGGGCCCGGAGCTGCCTGGTTAAAGGTTAACCTGGTCCAGGATGTCTGTCTGTGGCGGCTGCAGCCACCATACAGGGAACGAAGGGGACCCTTTCAGATGCACCTGGCTCCTGTCTGCTAACCAAGCTTCCCTTCCGGCCACCACACCGACCCCCAGAATCCATCCAACCAAGGCCTACAGGGGCCTGGAGAATGAAGCTTCTCTTGGGCCCCCTGTGGCCCAAGGACCTGCCTGGAATAGGCCCTTTGATTTGCAAATCAAGACTCTAGGAATGGGCAAGAACTATGGCCCTGCTCTGCCTGGGCCACAGGGCCTCAGGCCTGGGGTTAGCTTGACAGAAGGAATGAGACCTCCCTACTTTCCTGCATCACCCAGACATCCCCTGCCACCCTGCGCCAGGCAGAGGCCCAGCCCTGGATGCGGGATTCCTATAGGGGCGCTGGATGAGTTTGCCAGGGCTGCCCTAAGCAAGTACCACAAACGAAGCGACTTAAACAACAGATATTTATTGTCTCACAGATCTGGAGGCTAGAAGTCTGCGATCAAGGTGTCAGCAGGCCAAGGTCCCTCTGAAGGCCCTGGAGAAGGATCTGTTCCAGGCCTCGCTCCTAACTTATGGTAGCTTTTCACCTTGTGGCCACATCATTCCAATCTTCACATGGCATTTGGTACGTGTGTGTGTGTCTGTGTCCAAATTTCCCCCTTTTTACATGGATAACAGTCATATTGGATGAAGACCCACCCTCATGACCTTATGTTAACTTAATTGCCTCTGAGGTACTGGAGGTTAGGACTTCAACATATGATAGGGGGACATGATTTGGCCTGTAACACCCTACTTTGGGCTACAGAAGAGGCAAGCGCAGGGATCCGGATTCACTTGGAAGGTGTGTATGGAGCACCCACCAGGCTCAGCACAAAGTTCAGGGGTCCAGTGAACGTCTGGAGTCGGCCCCGTAAGTTCATAGGTGGTAGGGAAGGCAGGCATTAATCCATCACACAAGCAAATGTTCAATTACATACGATGGTGGGCGCTTTGAAGCACAAGGGCGATCAGTCAGAAACTCGTGAAACCAGGTGGCCCTGCAGGTAAGAAGCCGAGCAGGGGCTGGCATGGCAATGGCACAACCATTCCTGGCGTCGCTGGACTCTTCATCCATCTGGTCGACCCCTACCTTCACATCCCCCAGCCCCCACCCAGCCTGATGCCTTTCCTGGAAGCCGGATTAATGGCATCTGAGCAAGGCTGGCCAGGAACCACAGCTCGGGGTAACTTTTCGACAGAGCCCAGGGGGTCTGGCAGAGGTCTGCTTGATTTGATACCGACGCTGGCCGCGCCACCCTCCTCAGCAACGAGCCCCCCTCCTTCAGCAGTCCAGGCTCTGGCAACTCAAGCTGCTGCTCGGTCTAGACAATGACCAGCAGGTCCTGGACCCAGATGTCACCTCCTTGGGGAACCTCTGCTGACCTAGCATCCCACTCCCCCCCAAAACTCTTCTCAGTGCTCCAACCACAACTGAAACTATATAACGGATTACAAAATTAGCTGTCCATGTCTGTCTGCCCTGGAGGCTGCAAGCTTTGTGACAACTAAGACAATTTTCTCATCCACTTCCACATGCCCCAAATCCAGCCCTGTGCCTGTGACCTAGTAGTGGTCTATAAACACTGGCGGAGTAAATAAACAAAACAGTTATTAAATCAACCTCCTACTCCCAAGCCACAAGCTGACCTGCAGGTTTGATGCAAATCTATACCACTCCTGAGGGCACCAGGAGAATGAAGACGAGCACCAAGAAGGGTGTTCGGGATGGAAAGCAGAACTTGAGCAAAAACAAGACTGAGGAAGTACAAGGTGGGTTTAGAAAACAGTGAGCTTTTCAGCTTGACCAGAACAGAGCCTGAATGCTGGGCTTAGGTGATGCTCGTAGGAACCGCTGAAAATTATTGAGTGGTGGTAGGATCAGAGCCGGGCTGTGCTGATAAGAAGAGCTGGTAGGTCCACAAGACAAGGCAAAGGGTGGGACTGGTACTCAGGAAAAGAGGTTTTTGCTAACACAAAGTTTTAAGAGCTGTCCCACAGGGAAGGCAGTTGAGGTCACCGAGGTAGAGCAAAAAAGGAGGCGAAGTCAAAGAGAATCTGGAGACACTTGTGGTACAGGGGAAAGGGGTTCAGTAGAGGCAGCATGATCAGGAAAACAGAAGAGTGATCCAAGAGGGAGAAGGAAAGCCAGACAGGCCCAGTGTGTGCGGAGGGGGCCCTCACCTTTGCCCATGTCATTTTTCCATCTGCTCACTGCATGGGGCAGGGGGACCTGATCTCAAAACCTTGACCCCCATCAGGGACTAGTTGTAAAACCTGGGCAAGTGGCTGCACCTTCAATGGTCTGTTTTCTCATTTGCAGATTGGAGTCGGATAAACCCAGCCCTTTAAGGAATAAGGTACCTGGCACGTTGAGATGTCTAGAGCAGGTCCCAGCCACAGCCGCCTCCTGGGGTTTCCAGCCACTCAGTCCTGGTGTAAACCAGGATGTCCCAACCTCAGCCCTGTAGACATCAGGGCTGGATAAGTTGTTAATGCCCTCGTGCATTGGAGGATGTTTAACAGCATCTCTGGGAATCAAAAATGTCTTCAGACATCGTTAAGTGTACCTTGGAGGCAGTCCTGCCCCAGATAAGTAAACCATGCAGGACTACAAGCAACTCTGAGAAAAGCTGTGGGCAGGTGTCTCCTATCTATTGCCTCTGTCTCCCAGAGGAGGGCCTGTGTGTCCACACGCTTGTGCATTTGATCAATGAACATTCTTTGAACATTTATTCTGTGTCAAGCTTGTGCTGGGCTCTAAAGAGAGCAGTGAACACAGCAGTGATTCTCCTCTCTGAGACTTTACAGTCAGTGGAAGAAACAATTTTGATAGAAGGAGATCTCATGGTATCATAGTCAGGATAATGGCTCCCAAAGTTGTCCGTGTCCTAACCCCTGGAACCTGATGCCATGTTACCTCACATGGAGAAAGGGGCTTTGCAAATGCGATTAAATTGAGGATCTTGAGATGAGGAGATAATCCCGGATCATCCAAGAGGGCTAAAGAGGGAGACAGGAGAGTCAGAATCAAAAAAGAGATGTCAGGGGTCAGAGTCAGAGAGAGAAAAATGAAGATGCTTTGTTGCTGCCTTTGAAGATGGCGGAAGGCAACAGGAGCTGAAGAATGCACGTGGCTTCTAGAAGCCGGAAAAGGCAAGGAAACAGATTTTCCCCTACATCCTCCAGAAGGAATACATCCTTGCCAAGACCTTGATTTTAGCCCAGTGAAACCTATTTCAAACTTCGGACCTCCAGAACTATAAGATGATAGACTTGTTGTTTTAAGCTACATAGTTTGGTGATTTGGTACAGCTGCAATAGGAAACAAATACATGTGGTCACACAGTTATGCACAGAGGGGTGTAGGATCTCAGATGAAAGAGCAGGGCTGCCATGTGTGGTTGTCCAGGTTGTGCACTACCCAAAAATAGCCAGCTAAGGAGGTCACTGGGGCTGAAATTTAGCCCACACTCCTCTCACCAAACCATAAGCCCCTGTGAGGACTATGGCTGTTGTGGGGGTGGGGACAGGGGAAGGGCACTTTTTCTAGTTCATACACAGGTACTTTCTATTTAACAAAAGATGTGACCACAGATGGGGCACGGTTGGTGGAGGCCTTTAAATTGCTCAAAGGGGCTGCATATGTAACTGTGGCCCTGGCAGGAGACTTTGATTCTTCCTGAGGTAATCAGGAAGGCCTTCACAGAGGAGGTGACCCCCGGGCTAGATCTTAAACAACGAATATGGAAGGAAGGGGAAGCCATTCCAAGGAAAGAGACGACACAGAAGTCTGAAAGGGGCTGGTGCACTTGGAGAACGAGGGAGAAGCCCCACCTGGCTGGAGTGTTGGGTATGTGAGGGGAGAGCGTCTGGAGCTGTGGGGTTGAGTTTGGGACATTTGTGGGATGGTGTCTAGGACATGGTCAAATGCCCATGTCTGGAGTTCCGGTGCGAGGGCTGGGCTGTTCCACGCCAGCCTCCTGATGCCGCTGGACCAGGTTCAGGAGCCCCTCCCACCAGCCCAGCCCCAGAGACTTCTGCCCCATGGCCCTGAAGTGACTGTTCCACAACTCGCTTTTAGGGTCTAGTAGTGAGTCCTTTCCTGCAGTGCCCCCCACTTCCCAGCACTTAACCCCAAGACAGGGATTGATGGTGCCTTGACCTTCCCTAATATATTGCCACAGGGGACGTGGGCCAGTCCTGCTGTCCCCATCAGGCCATGGCCCCTCCCTGGGCCCGAGTCAAAGAACAAGGAAAAACCATCAAGCTGGGAGAGAGGTCTGTGATACAAATGGCCGTAAGTAAGTTGTTTTCAGGAGGCAAATGGGCCTCCACAGACTAATGGCCGTCCATGTCTCCCTCCCCCTCCCTCCTCCACTCCCCCCCATCGAGAGCTGGCCCAGCTGGAAAGCTGCAGTAGCTCCAGCTCCCCCTACCCCAGCCCTTTTGCTGACAGTATAACCTTCAGGAACCTGAAATTCCTGAGTGGTCCCCAGAGCTCAATGCATCTCGAAAGAAAATTTGTGTAATGTCATTTCAGGCTGTCCCTAATCCAGAATTATTGAGGCGGGGGCTGGGACCTGGGAATTGCCTCTGACACTTGACAAATACTTGGCTTTGTGTAAATGGACAGGCTCCTGAAATAACTGCCTTTGGATGTCACATGAAGAGAAATTAATTCTTTATTAACTTCCGCAATGATAATCTAATAAACCCATCGGGCCTCCGGGCCCCAGCATTTAAAGTGCTTGGTGGTTTGGATGCAAATGTCTCCAGACCCCATTTTGTCAGGAATGTGCTCATGGAGAGGAGAAATAATCAGCTCTAGAGGTCAGATGTCAGCTCAGGGTCAAAACGAGTGACTTTCACGGCTCCACGCGGACCTGAGATTCAGGAGACCCAGCCCTCCCTGTGACCACCAGCTGCACTGGATTTTCAGGGACAGATCTCCATTTCAGATGTTCTGTCCCTTTGTTCCTAAAAGAGTATTTGTTGTGGTCATATGACTGTCTCTGGTTTGGGCTTAGCTTATGAAGTCACCGTAGCCCTCACCCATAAGTTCCAAAGGACCATTCACTCATCCTTTCCTTCAGCTCCTATGTACCTGCCATGTGCCAGACGTGGAAATACAAGACCTCTCTCCTTGGAGGCTTACAGTCTAGTGGAGAGGCAAACAACACAAGTGACTGTAATTGTAAGTTGAGGCAAATGCTATGAGGACAAAGTATATCTGGGAAAGTGGACAAATCTCATTTCTCCTCAGAGCTGAGTCTAGTCATCCTGTGGGTCCACAGTGACCAGTGGGTTGTCCAGCTGAGGGGGCTTCAGGTCCTTCAGGCCAGGCCTCTTTGGTGAGGTCCAGGCTCCACACCCCGGCCACGAGCATGGACAGAAACAGAGTCTGAAGGTCCATCCTGTAGGCAGGAAGGACAGGAGAAGGAGGGGGAGGAAGGGAAATCATCATTGCTTCCACAGCTGATGGAGGGCACACAGGTCCTCCCAGGGTAGGGAAACCAGAAACCCCCAGAATGCCAGGGGTAGAAGATCCCAGCCTGATCTTGTGTCTGACGGGTCCCAGCTTGCATACCTCCCACAACGGGGCCCAGAAAACTGCTGACTGCACACGTTCTTCTTGAACAGACCAATGTGTGTGTGTGTGTGTGTGTGTGTGTGTGTGTGTGTGTGTGTGTGTAAATGAAATTAGAGTGTGGTAAAAGCATATCACACACTAGTGAAAAAAATGAAGTGTTAAGGTACTAGATCAATGGTCTAACTATATGCGACCTCAGATGGATTTTAAAACTCAGTACAAAAAAAAAAAATCAAATGAGAACGTTAGGAGAAAAAATGTAGGCGAATGGAATTTAGGGGTAGGGAAAGGATTTTCTGAGCATAAAAACAATGCAAGAATTCACAAAAGAAAAGATAATGAATGTGACTACATAAAAATTTTAAATTTCTCTATGTTATAGACTCAAGCATGATAATCAATACCCCTTTTTAAAAGGGGCAAAGGTCGAAGGAGATAAATCACAAAAGAAGAAATGCAAACAGCTAATATGCATATGGAAAAAATGTTCCATCATGCTCATAATCATAGAAATGCAGGTTAAAGCAGCCATGAGGTGCCATCTTTCACTATCAAATTGATTTTTAAAAATTTTAATGATATTCAATGCTGAGAATGGGAAATGTGCTCTCTCACGTCTGTGTTCACTGGTGGAGATGCAAATCATTACAACCCTCCCAGAAATCAGTCTCTATTACGTATCAAGAACTGTAAAATTCTTTATAGCAGATTCTTTAGTACACAAAGAACACAGGTTCAAAAGGAGGAAGAGGTGGTGCAGATTAAGAGAGATTTACAAGATACATCAACCCAATATAAAATGTGGACTTTTGTTTGGATCCTGATTCAAACAAGTTGGCTGTGAGAAGACATTTTTGAGATCATTGGAGAAAGTTGGACCTAGCCAGATATTAGATGCTACTTAGGAATTATTGTTAATTATTTTAAGTGTGCAAATGGCAGCCTGGTTATGCTTTAAGAAGTTATTTTACCCATTTGAGAAGTAAAACTTAACTTTTACAGGGGAAATGACACAACACCTTGCTTTAAAATATTTCAACCAAAAAAAAAGAAAATGGGGAGGGATAGATAAAACAAGATTGTCAGAATGCTGGTCATTGTTGGAGCTATATAATCATACTGGCATGTCTGATATACTATTCTCTCTTGTGTATATTTGAAATTTTTCCATAATAAAAGGTGGTTTAATATAGCACTTGAGCTAATCCTTCTTTGAGATCCTATCCTGAGGAAATTATCAAAGATGTGCACAGGGGCTTCCCTGGTGGCGCAGTGGTTGGGAGTCCACCTGCCGATGCAGGGGACACGAGTTCGTGCCCCGGTGCGGGAAGATCCCACATGCCGCAGAGCGGCTGGGCCTGTGAGCCATGGCCGCTGAGCCTGCACGTCCGGAGCCTGTGCTCCTCAACGGGAGAGGCCACAACAGTGAGAGGCCCAGGTACCGAAAAAAAAAAAAAAAGATGTGCCCAAAGATTTATGTACAGAGACATCAACAAGAAAACTGGTCATGAAAGAAAAATAATCAGTTATAAGCAAAATGTAACATGTTATGATACAGCCAAAGAACTGAATATTAGGTCACTATTGTAAAAAGATATTTTTAAAACCACATATTGGTCTTTGGAAAATGCTCATGTGTTAAATGAGGGGGTTAAGGAGAAACAGGATACAAAATTATATATTTACCACGCCCCAATTCTCTTAAAAATGAATATATTTGCACAGGAAAAAAAAAAGGCCAATGTTAACAGTGGTCATCTTTGGGAGGTATAATTACAAATGATTTTTATTTGCTTCTTTAAACTCTTCTGTACGCAACAAGGTGGAAAAATGTAATTATCTTAGGAGCTAGTGCCAAAAGTCCTCAGAGGAAAGAATCTGGCTTTGGAGAAATACCTTGAAAGCACATGGGTTAGAAGCTGAAGCCTTGAGGGCCTGGCCCAAGGGGGAAACTGATGCCAGGCAAGCTGAGTCTCAGGGCAGCATGGTCAAGGTTCTAAAAATCAGGGGAAGCCTGGAGAATTTAAACCAGAGGGAAACGCACAGAACTCCTAGCAAGTGCTCTGAATGCCTTCCACTTACGCAACAGAGGGGCCTAGTTCATTTCATCCAGAACGCTAAATGATAATGTCTCTCCCCCTCCATCCCAGCTGACATCTCCATAACATGTATGTTCCAAGTCCTCTGCAATGCACAGCCATTGCTTCTACAATCAGAAGAAAAACATTTTTGTTTCTTTTTTAGGGAAAACAGTCTTCTTTATGCCAACCTGGAACCTGCCTTTCTGGAGCCTATTGTTACCACCTGGAACCATCTAGACCAAGTTGGCTGTTTCCCACTTGCAGCCTCAGGGGTGTGAAGATGGCACTTATCCCTCTGTGGGCTCTAGTTCCTCTGATCACATGTTCCTCATATTGCTTTGGTTCTGAATCTCCTCCCCAGGTTAAGACCCTTATCTAGGTGAACACTGGGGGGCCTAGATCCTGTTAAAAACTGTACACACACCTGAACACAATGGGTCTGACCAGTTCAAGGTAAATTGTGATTATCCCCTCCCTCAAACTAGACTCTGTGCTTCTAATAATGCAGCCTATAGCTACGTTAAATTTTTGTTGACTCATATTGGCCCACCAGGGAAGTCCCCTGGGTGGTGTTTTGATTAGTGATTTGGATGAGGGTTCTAGGTTGGTTGATCACACTGGTCAATGGCATGAAACTGGAAGGGATAGTGAATGGGTTGGACCCATTAGGATTCGACAATCTCTAGACAGGTAGGAGCTATGTTCAAACCTAACAGGAGGCAATGTAACAGTTGCATCTAGAAAAATCACCCACTAGGTACACAGAGGGGGAAGGTAAGATTTAGCAGCAGTCTTCCTGTTGGGGTCCCGTCAGGTATTTTAAATACAAGGTATTTTAACTTAGTCAGTTACTAAGATATTGTCTATCCATTTTGAACCTATTCTCCTATACTCTGATTTTGATGCTGGAGCTGGGACTCTGCAAAACACATTTCTCCATGGTCAGAAGAGTCCATGTGATATATACGCCACTGGGTATGAAATAGATAACTAGTGAGGACCTGCCGTATGGCACGGGGAACTCTACTCGGTGCTCTGTGGTGACCTGGATGGGAGGGGAATCCAAAAGGGAGGGGATATGTGTATACATATGCCTGGTTCACTTCGTTGGGCAGCAGGAGCTAGCACAACATTGTAAAGCAACTCTACCCCAGTAAAAGATAAATAAATATTAAAAAAAAAAAAAAAAAAAAAGAGTCCATGGTAGACTCCAACAATAGGGGCCCTAGAGGTAGAATGGAAGTCTGGAGGAGGAAGAAGGGACATGCTCTTTCATGCTTTCTCTCTGTTCTTGTTTCAGTTGTTGTTCTGGGTAGCATGGCCCCAGCATGCTACTTAACCCTGGCAATGGCATTTCACGCCAGTAACAGAAACAGAATCTGGTTTGTAGTTTCTTCCTAACACTTGCAGAACCACCCTCATCATGTCCCCTCAGAGACATCAGCTGGCATTTTCTCCTCAGAGGTCTGAGCCCCAGCCTTGGGGCTCCCCCAGCCAACTTCTAGCTTCTAATAATCTCAGGCTCTTGTTCCCTCAGGCCCTTGTTCCCTCAGCCCTAGCTGGCTGCTTCTTGCAGTTCCCTGCGATGCCTTAGTGCTCACCTTTTACCCTTTCAGTTTTCTGATGACTGCTTTTTATACAAAATGCATCCTGTTAAAATACCTCATGTGGTTTCTGTCTCTTGATGGGACCCCAACAGGAAGACTGCTGCTAAATCTTACCTTCCCCCTCTGTGTACCTAGTGGGTGATTTTCTAGATGCAACTGTTACATTGCCTCCTGTTAGGTTTGAACATAGCTCCTACCTGTCTAGAGATTGTTGAATCCTAATGGGTCCAACCCATTCACTATCCCTTCCAGTTTCATGCCATTTACCAGTGTGATCAACCAACCTAGAACCCTTATCCAAATCACTAATCAAAACACCACCCAGGGGACTTCCCTGGTGGTCCAGTGGTAAAGAATCCACCTTCCAATGCAGGGGAGGCAGGTTCAATCCCTGGTCGGGGAACTAAGATCCCACATGCTGCAGGGTAACTAAGCCCACACGCCACAACTACAGAGTCCATGCGCTCTGGAGCCTGTGCACCACAACTAGAGAGAAACCCGCGCGCCGCAACAAAATATCCCACATGCCGCAACAAAGATCCCATGTGCTGTAACTAAGACCTGACGCAGCCAAAACAAAACAAAACAAAAGAAAAACAAAACACCACCAGGACAAGGCCTCTGGGTACCAGTGAAGCATCTCCCAAGAGGCCTTCCTCACACCTGGGTACTCACGAATCACATCATAGCTGAAACATGTAGAAAGCCATACATGAATCATCCTGAAACTGAAATCCAGCCCAAGTTGGGTCCTGGCTGGTATCAGCTGGTACTGCCTAGGCTGCTTCTAGGGAGAATGGGACTCCACAGTAAGAACCTGGTGTATCACCTGGAAAACCATGCCCAAGATCTGGGACCACTGGGCCTCCTTCCCTTGAAGCACCTTCTCACAGGTCCTGTTTTTATGCTGTTTACTCATTTCATTGCAAAGCAGCATCACAAATAATAGCAAAGGTGTATTTTGTAAATTGCATGTAAATTATATAATTTCCCCAGGAATGATTCTTACATCTAATTAGCACAAATTGTCTTACCAAAAAAAAAAAAAAAAAACAAAGTTGCATCCAAGAACAGCATGTGGGTTTCAGTTACCTTAATTAGAAACATTTCTATTAAAATGAAAATAGGCAATCTTGCAAATCAAAAAGACCCCAAGGTCAGGCTGGAGGTCCCTGGCTTCTCTTGGGGAATCCAGGAGCACTTAGAGGAGAGATCTCATTGGGAAGAGGCTTCTGATTTGGAAAAGAGAGGGTCATTCAAGACGATCTCCCCTCTGGTGTTGGGGAGCTGGATCCTAGAAGGAAAAGAGACACAAATAGTGACCAGGCATGTCCTTATGCCAAGCGCCCTGCACCGGGCTAGACCTTTCCACATGGCTAATGTAGCCCACTCCAAAATCTTCTCCAGGGCAGTTATCCTCCAAGCAAGGGCTCCAGGACCCAGGTGTCTTTTATGTCAAGGTTCCATCCTTGGAGTCCCCTCCTTCAGGCAGCAGACAGAAAAGGAGAGGACATGTAGAGAGGGCACACTACCTCTTAACTCCCTCAGCTCACAGGTAGTTCCCATCACTTGTCCTTACATCCCATTGGCATGAACTAGTCAGAACCAAGGGGCAGAGGGAACAGAGCCAGACCACATTCCCAGCGACCGCTGGTAAGTTCTTGATAAGCAGAAGAGATAGACACTGGTGAACCCCAGATATCTTTGCTCCAAAGCCCACCATAAGACCCAGGTCCTACCCATCCCCTTTCCCATGGACTGCGGTCTGCTCCTTCCCCCCTCAACCACTGGCTGGATTCCTGATCTGGGCTCAGAAAGAACTCCTCAGGTGGCCATTTGCCAGGTAAGCGTGTCATTTCTTTTTCAGGACCAGCTGCCACAAGACCACATTCACTCATTCACAGGCCCCCACCACTATGCTTTGGACCCTTGTCAGGGCAAGGCTCCTGGTCGCCACCCCACAGCTGCTCCACTCCCTCTGTCCTGCCTGCATCCCACCAGTGAGTTCTGTGCTCATTACCTAAGGCTGCCATAAATGGAGTGGCTTCAACAACAGAAATTCATTGTTTCATGGTTTTAGAGTCCATGATCAAGGCATAGGCAAGGCAGGTTCCTTCTGAGGGCTGTGAGGGAGAGCCTGTCCCATGCCTCTCCCCTAGCTTCTGGGGGTTTGCTGATAATTTTGGTGCTCCTTGGCTTGTAGATACATCACCCCAATCTCTGCCATCAGCTTCATTTGACCTTCTCCCTGTTTCTCTTCTCATCATCCTCCTTCTGTGTATGTCTGTCTCAGTGTCCAAATTCCCTCTTATATAAGGGTACAGTCATACTGGAGTAGGGCCCACCCCAATGACTTCACTTTAACTTGACTATCTACAAAGACCCTATTTCCATATGGGGTCACATTCTCAGGTCCTGGGGATTAGAACTCCAACATCTTTTGGTGGGGGGATACAATCCAACCCATTACAAGGTCTCAGCATGCTTTGAGGTCCTGGCTGAAAACGCCTTGACAGCCCTGGGCAATCTCACCCACCTAATAACCAGAGAGGGGGAAAAACGGGTCCTCTGATGGGAATAGGAGTGGCTGTGAGTGGCTGTGAGTGGCGGGGAAGAGGAGTGGAAGCTACCCAACTTGGAGCCCTGCAACACCAGCAGCCTCTTGATGATTAATAATTATTAATAAGTTATTAATAAAGGTTAATGAGACCCTTCTTAAGAGCTGCAAGGGAGGCTGGCTCCTCCCATAAAATGAATGGATGAAACCAACTCAGAGGAGGGACTTCCCTGGCGGTCCAGTGGTTAAGACTCTGCGCTTCCACTGCAGGAGGCATCTGTTCAATCGCTGGTCAGGGAACTAAGATTCCACATGCCACACGGCGCAGCCAAAGAAAAATTAAAAATTAAAAAAAATAATAAATAAAGTACTTTAAAAAAATTCAGAGGAAACCTACCCACTAGCTTGGGGACCGAGTGGCTCCCTATCACCTCCTGGGGCCTCAGAGGCAGACCTGGTCTGCCACTTTCCTGCTCTGCCACTTTCTGGCTGAGACATCTTGGGTAAGTCCATGCCTTCGTCCCAGGATTGAGTGAGCATTGGTTAAAGGCATTTGTAAAGGGCCATGCAGAATAGATGCTAAGTGTTGCTGAGTCTTACAGGGAAGACTGGAGCCTGAACCCTGAGTCATGGGCACCCCCAGCTTAGCTCAGACTGACCAGCTAGGCACAGGAAGTGAGAGCCAGAGGGAAGGGCAGCCTCAGAGGTTCCCACCCCTTAGAGAAGCTGATGACCATGACGGACCCAACAGGTAAGCTAACAACAGTAAAAATGGTAACTCATGCCATTTGCCAAGAGCTTCTTAGGTGCCAGGGGCTGTAGGGTGTAGCTGCTAGCATCACCTCCACTTTACAGAGGAGGAAACTGAGGCCTCAAGAGGTTACAAGACTTCTCCTAGATCACGTGGCTGGGGGGTGGTAGAGTCTTAGCAGATCACCCGGCACAGAGGCTGGACAAGACTTCTTTCTGCCCTCTCACGGCTACCAAGTCCTGAGCCAGTAACACCTAACGGACACAGCATGGCAGGGAAGTTGATAACACACAGAAACAGAGACATAGACGGACCAAACGCACACATACAATGCCTGGGCTTCAGAACCCATTTAGGGCGCAGGGCCATCACCCCCACTGTGCCCTATTACACTTTTCTCCTGATACTCCCAGAACCTCCCTTTTTGAGGTTCTCAGCAAGTTTATATTTGGGAATAATTGTAATGTAATTCAATACGTAATTAGGGCAGAATAGACGACTGTGCTTTTAACTACCCATACATCCCCATCTCATTTAAATAATTCCTAATATATCCAAGCAGGCTGCCTTGTGCGGCACTGAAGTGTATTGAACTGAGGATAATGAAATAAGGGATGGGAGAGGGAAAATGCTATTTCAGAGTCTGAAGATCACCAATTAATGACATGAAAAACTGAGAGGGACTCCATTCACTTAATGTCCCTCGTGCAAGGTGCAAACGCAAGCCCCTCGCAGGCTCCCTGTTCAGCTCCTCCAAGTCAATTCAGACAAGCAGAGGGACAAGGACGGAGTAGGGGGTGGGGGGTGGGGCAGGGGCAGCCCCCAGGGGACTGAGCTGGTGCAAGGGCTGCCTCTGCCCCCACCCACCAACACAGCCATTCTCACATCCCATCGCCCCTCTGTTCTGACCCAGCTCCCTCCGTAATGCCCCTACTTGCTCCCTAACACATTTATTGAGCACCTACTGTTTTATCCTAACAGAGATCGAGTAATCGACTCACAGGCCCTGCCCTAGTGAAGTAATCCATCCCACAACGCATCTGCTCAGCACAGCCCTCGGCGCCCCAAAGGATCTGGCCTCCAACTGCCCTTCCATCTTTGGTCCACCTGCCACTCACTGGGCTCTAACCTCACAAGCTGTCCTTTAGCTCTTCAAACAGTGCAAGCTCAGGGTCTTTGCACATGTTGCTCCTTCTGCCTGGATTCTGCCCCCACTCTTCCCTGGATGGCTCCTGTCCATCTTTCAGGCTCCACTTACATGTCACCTCTTCCAAGAGGCCTTCCCAGACCCCCCTGTCATTTACTATCTCAGCATCCCATTTTTCAACTTCACAATATTAACCACAATGTATAACTTACTTGATTCATGTCTGTTTTCTGCCTGGGAATATAAGCTCCATGGGGCAAGGACCATGTCCTATTTTCTCCTAACCCAGAACACAGAACAAGCGCACGATAGGTCTCCGTGAACATGCTTTGCATGTGTTGAGTGGATGACGCTATAGGACAGAAAGAAGAGGGAAGCACCACTGGCCCTGGGTTCCTGATTGATGCCTCCCCCTCCCGCCTCCTCCATCACATTTCTCTGAATCCCCCATCTCCTGGTCCTTGAGGAGGTTTATACTTCCTTCTGGTGGGCTTGCTCTCCGCCACCCAAGACCTCTGTGCTCCCATCACTCGTACCCCATCAGCCATCTTTGGGATGACAGTGTGGTTTCCTGATTCTCCAAACCCAGCAAGGTCCCACCACCATCATGAGGAGAGGTGAGGGGTCTGGGCCAGGGCTGTAATGGACCAAGCAGCCAGGCAGAGAGCTTCTGACAGGAGCTGGGAGAGGATCACAGGAGACAATAGTCACAGCTGCGGGTGGATGCCCAAGACAGCCAGGCCTCGGTAGCTGGGCTTTGGGGGTAAAGCAGCAGAGAACCTGCTAGCGGTTCCATGCTCCTAGTTGGGCTGCTCTCTTAGGAGAAATAAGAGATGCTCCAGCGCCCTCCCCCCTCCCCCCATACACACACATTCCTCTTGTTTCCCCAGGACTGAGACCTCGGCCCACAATGCTAGGAATGAACTGGGTATCCAGAAAATACTTGCATTGAAAGCCTCCATCAGCACAGTCCACAGGAGAGAGATTTCAAGTGGGAGAAGAGGGGGAAGATTTCACTTTGCTTCCAAACGGCCTCTTGGCAGCCCATGTGACTCCCGGGACCTGGGTTAGCATCCTAGCTCTAGAAGGAGCCGGGCACAGGAATGATGGAGTTGTCCCACAACCCAAGATGGAAGACAGGCCAAAGTTGTCCGTGCCCAGGAACGTTGCTTCACGCCTGTCCTCGCTCATCTGCCATCGCCGAGGCGCCACTCGTGTGTGGGGTGTAGGGCCGCGTGGCAAATTCTCCTGGGCTGCAAGTTTCAACATGTGTGCCTTCCCCGACCTCCTCCTCTGGTCCTCGTTGGCCTGGGAGTTTTGGCAAGGACCTTGGGGGTCGTTAGCTCTTCCTGGACAAACACCAGGGCTGCACACACTCAAAGCACTGCCCACCTTGGGGACAGACAGTCTCTGTCATTGTTGGCCTCTCTGCGGACCAGACGAAGAAGTCAGGGAGGGACAGGCCCACCTCAAGCACTGGGTCCTAAAGACCAGTGGACCCACCAGCCCCCATCATCCTGTTTCTCTGTTTGGAAAACATGTTCATCACACTGGTGTCGCCTCCAGGCTCCAGGCAGCAAAGGGAAGGGTTGGGAGCTCACACTTGGACACCTGACTACTTAACTCCAGACCCAGGCTCACTCAATCTCTGGCTTCGTGGCCTTGGGAACATCACTTTCTCTCCCTGCCTGTTTCCTTATTTGTACGTGGAGAAAAATTCAGTGCTTCTTTCCAAGAGCTACTGTGAAATCAAACAAATTAATATTAGAGGGACCAACTGTCCTGCTTTGCCGAGGGCTATCCCAGATTTAACACTGAAAGTCCACATCCCAGGAACCCCCCGAGTTCCTGACAGCAAACAGGGATGGTCACCCTAATTTTAAAAATATATATATGACTAACACATGGTAAGTACTAAATAATATCTTTCCTAAAATCTTGAGCTGGGCACCAGTGACATCGCTTGTCCAAATGTGCCCCTCCCACTTGCCCTCTCCCACACCCGCTGGCAAGCTCACAAGATTGATTTGGGATAGGGTCCTAATTCAATGCCTGGAACAGGCCTTTCCAGGCCCGTATATGAGTCAACTCCTTCCCCCAATGGCCAGGGATGCCTGGAGGGGTCTGCCACCCGGAAACATCCTGTCCCATGGCCCCTCTTCTGGTGCCACAGTCTTCCTGCTCCAAACAGACATGTCCCCAGGGGCCACCCCCGCAGCCCCGGAAGCACCAAGAGCTGCTGTTTGGCCCGCCCCGGCCCCTTTCACACTCAGGTAAAACTTTAACCAGAGGCCTTTGGCGGCAGCGCTGGGGCCCGCACTCCCATTCAGGGCGTGATAAATGACCGCTGTCACTGCAACATGAATGCTCATGTTGAAAAGCCCTGCTTTCTGTCTCCCTCCCTTTCAGGCTGCCAGCTTCTTCCCTCTTAAGTCACCGGGCGTCACTCACGTGTCACCCTGTCCTGAATGCCCCCCAGTCAGGGACCCTTGCTCCCTCTGCCCCTTGCCTCCCACCTGCCCCTCCCCTCCCCCTTCCTCTATGGTCTCTTTCCTCTCCCCCACCCTCCCATCCTCCAGCCTTGATTTGTCCCGTCTCAGGCCCTGGACTAAGGAAGCTCATGCTGTCGTCCCCATCATCCATGTTGTCACCAGGACGGTGGGTCACAGATGTGGGAACTCGTCATCCCTGTGTCTCACCTTCACTCTCTTTCTCAGGTGCCGGCACTGCGAATACAGTCCTAAAGGGAAGGAAGGCAACACAAAACAGGGACCCCAAAAAGTAAATGAGAAGAGGACAGACTCATAGAGCCCTAAACCAAGGGGTTTTACCCCAAAAGCCAGGGCTATCATATCTGTGTCAGTCTGGATTGTGTTTCTATGGGAAGAAGAACCAAAGATTCCATCTGGTCCCTCAAAATGGGTGAAGAATTGCCACTCAGAGGCTCTGCTCATTCCCAGATGGCCCAGCAGCCCTGGAAATCCCAAACTAACTCCACTCTGAGTGTATTCAAACCACGCAGCTGGGACAGGTAAACTCCAAGTCTGAGGCCTCAGCCCAAGGGAGTTCCCTTGTTTCACCCCCAGTTTTTTTTCCTGCATCTGTTGAGATGATCATATTTTGTCTTTTATTCTGTTAGTGTGGTAAAATACATTGATTTCTGTTGTTGCTGTTCTCCCCTCCAGCTCTGTCATTTATTTGCATAACTCCTTGGGAGAAGCAGTAATAAGAGACATGTTACATCTTCAAAACAGAGAAGAGCATACTATACTTTAAGCACACCCGTTCAAAGAATTACAAAGAGCTATAATATATTCCACAATGAAGAAATGATGACCTCTGGGATTTCCCCGGTGGTCCAGTGGTTGAGAGTCCGTCCTCCTAATGCAGGGGGGCCCAGGTTCGATCCCTGGTCAGGGAACTAGATCCCGCAGGCCACAACTAAGATCCCACGTGCCACAACTAAAAGAGCTCGCATGCCACAAGGAAGAGCCTGCGTGCCGCAACTAAGACCCAGCACAGCCAAATAAATAAATAAATATTTTTAAAAAGAAAAAAGAAATGATGACCTCCTAATTTTGAAGTTGATCATTAAACTACCAGCCTTTTTATAATAAAACAAGAATCCATACCAGAGGTTGCAAACTGGTGACCAGCGGGGTAAATATGGCCTGCAGTGTTTTGTCTAGCCCACAGTGGGGTTTTTGTTAATATTTTATTATTTTTTTTACTTTAATTTTACTGGAGTATAATTGATTTACAATGTTGTGTTCGTTTCAGGTGTACAGCTCCCTCCATAGGAGGCAGCCACACTGAGACAGCCAAGGACAACATGGGGCCAGAACCCACCACAGAAAGGGCATTACATCACATTCTCTAAGCCAGGAGAAAGACTGTTTTCTTCGGGGGGGGGGGGGGAATGGAAATTTGGGAGTGGGAAACGGCCGTGTGCCAACCTATCTTTGTCAGTGACCTCTTCCGCTCTGATGCCCATCAGCTACCCTGGTAGCTAAGGATGGATTCTACGTGACAGGGCCCACTCAGTAAGCTACATCATTTGGCCTGTGGATTAGAATGGTGCCTTTTATTTAAAGTTGCTCATTTCGTCATTGAGGTGACTTCAAGGGGCTTTTGTTTGGGGAACAAATGGAGCTGCAATGCCCAGGAGGTAAGGAGAGCTTGGGGTGTGCCGGGGCCCCTCAGGACCACCTGCTGGCTGCATTTCCACAGCCACCCTGGCAGGAGAGTGCCCGGGGCAGTCTTGAGTCTATGTGCATGTTATGAACCCTGTGCATTATTGGAGATGGATGAGGGCATACGTGAGGCCATCGCTAAGTCTACTGTCTCCCAGAATTCACACAAGGCAGGGGCAAAATAGGGGCTCCACTCACTCTGCATAGTGTCTGCCCCACATCTCAAATAGGAGAGGTTAAAGATGTACCAGATATAGATCTACCATAGGACTCGGGTGGCTTCCCAAATACAGAGCTGAGGCAATGGACACAGGCCCATAAAATGCCCTCCACAATAGGATTCTATGGAAATATTATTAAGGGAACACAGCTTGATAATATACCTTTCTTAGAGAGTTGCAGTGAAGATTAGCCTGTTACAAGGCTCTGAGGACTCCTACAGCAAACCTACTTGATTAACCCAGCATTTCCCAAACTTTCTTGACCAACAGCTGAGCCCATTTTTGTGCAGAAGGACCATCAATGTTCCCAGAAATACTGTCTTCAACAAGGCATGTTACCTACGTGACCTCACTCCCTACTGATAATAACTCTAGGAGGTGAGTATAATTATTTTCCCATTAAACAGATGAAGGCCATGAGGTTCTAGAAGAATTTGCATTCAAGGGGAGGGGATTTAGACTCTATACCTTCTGAAAAGAGGAGTGCCAAAGAATTTCTATTCATATTTTAAAACCACTACATCCTCGCTATGGAGTCTAGCTCCTTCCAGCTTTTCGTCTCTTGACATAATTAATTTTCCCACTGAATAAGCCAGTTGGAATTTGATTTGTTACTTGCAGCCAAAGGCATTCTGACGGACACAGAGATTTTTAACAGATTTTTATGATACAATGTGGCAAGTGCCATAATCAAAATATTCACACAGTGTTCTGCTGAGACAGCAGAAAAAGAGAAAATCGGCTAGCTTGTCCTGGGGCGGTGGGGGGGGATGGGGGGCCGGGGGAGGGCATGGGCCAAGAAAGGTGATCCTTGAGCAGAATCCCCAAAGAAGGTTTGTTTACCAGGCAGCAAGGTGGAGAAGCATGAACTAGAACAGGAACAAAGCACTGTTAAGCATTTACTATATGAGATGTTCAGATACAACTCTCTGATGAGGAAACAGACTGAGACAGGTTATGTACCTTGCCCAAGAGGACATCACTGTTAATTGGCTGAGCCGGAATTTGAGCCTGGGTCTATTTTATTTCAAAGCCCTTATAATTATCCCCACAGCATGCCATCTCATTGCCAACAACCAACAACAAAACGGACATTTTCTGCTTCTGTGAATGAAAACCACTTCAATGTCCCAAAGCTGGTAACTATTTCCTGGATTTGGTAAGGAGAATCTAACTTTGGTGACATCAGAGGCTGTGATAGCTGGAGGAAAAGTCCTTAGAACCTTCTGAGATCTACACTTGAGCCTAGAAGGTGTTTTCCACAGGCACAAATTCCCTAGGCTTTTAGGGACTTTGAGATCTTTCATTCCAACTATTACTTAAAGAGCTTCTGTGATTTTTATTACATTCTCAATGCCCAGTCTCAACCTGCCCGCATTGACTTTTACTGTATAATTTCAGTGTCTTCATTTAACTCTTTGTGCTGGAAAAAAGCAGGAAATTTAGAAAAACAAGACCTATGTTGAAATTCTTCACCATCATTTGATAGCCTGAGTAATCTCTCTCACTCCCAATTACTTGGTCATTTGATTCTACACAAATTATTTTAACAGCTCTTGGTTTCCTCAACTGGGAAATGAGGAAATATCCCCAATCTTGTAGGACTTGGAAGATTCAATGAGACAATGCCTGGCCCACAGAAGGCTCTAGATGCATCTCAGTTCCTATTTTCAAACCCTACAGTCTTTCCTTCTTACTTTCTGGAAGAACGTGTCAAATCAAAAGTAAACGATCTTCCCAATTTGACTTATTAGGAGTTCTCCAGACAAGGACAGTGTTAAAAATATTTAACAACCAATACCACACAGGCATCATCAATCACACTACACATAATCAATCGAAAGCCAAACTGTTACCAAACATAAGTTTGTGTGCCCCAATGCACAATGAGGCCAAACAAACTGAAATGTCGGAATTTGGAGCAGAGAAAGGTTCATCGCAGAGCCATGCAAGCCGACGGGTGGCTCGTGCCCCAAAAGCCCCAAACTTCTAGAAGGGTTTCAGCAAAGCACTTTTAAAGGCCAGGTGAGGGAGGGGCATGGTTATTTGTTGCAAACTTCTTGGTGTAGGAATCCTTTGCATCTGTCTGCGTAGATCAGGTCACAATGCTCCTGTAAACCTCCAATAAAACAAATGTTATTCTCTGTTCTGCAACTTTTTATCTCTATATGAATGGACTCAAAGGTCAGAGCCCTGAGAACAGGCTACCCTGTATACTTCAGGCTCTAAGCAACATTCTTTTACAAAAGGTACAGAGCCAGCATGACTAAAACACAGGCAACTGAACAGATCCAATATGGAGACAGATTTGTTCTTCTCTATTACAAAACTACAGTAAAGATTGCTTAAATATTTTCCCTGTTCCTGGGAAAAGAAAGGAATTCTTCCTCCCGACTATACACTCCCCACCTAGAAATGAAAACTGGCCACTGGGGGTGATGATGATGCTAGTATACCAATTACAAAAATGAGATAGAGCTCAAGACAAAACTTAACAATAGCTTGAACCAAATCATAATCATAGTTAACATTCATTGGGTACTTGCCATTTGCCAGCACATACTCAGCGCTTTACATGCATGTTCTTTCTTCATTCTCATAAACATCCCAAGGAACAGGTATGAGTGTTACCTCTATTTTTCAAATGAGAAAACTCAGACCCAGGGAGGTTAAGCAAATTGTCCAAAGCCACAGGAAGCATGTGACAGAGCTGGGACACCAACAAGGGTCTGTCTGACACCAAAGCCTATAACCATAACCGTCAGGCTCTATTGTCTAAATTTTTCGATGATTGGAAGCTGAGCCTTTTACTCATCCCGACCCCTGCCCTATGGCTGGATACCTGCATCTCAAATAACACAAATTCTTCACAGAGACAGCCCTAAACCTCCATTGGTGTCCATGTCTTAGGTCAGGTTCCACACAAGCAGACCTCGAGACAAGGATTCGGGTGCATGTGACTTATTAGAGAGGTACTCCCAGGAGAAACAAGTAAAGGATGGGAAGAAGCAGGTCAGGGAAGGGGAGGAAGCCACATGAGGGTGTGATTGCAGACAAAAGTCCCACCGAGGGTAGCATCGGCCTAATTCTGTAGGGGAGCTCTGGAGCAGAAGTTGCACCTTGGGGTGGTCCTGACCCAAGGCAGAGAGAGCTCCACCAGCAAAATGATGAGGATGTAGATTCCCAGAAATATTCTGGCTCCCTGTTCACACAGGCAAAGTGACTCCAGTAGCCTAAAGGCAATTCTCCAAAGAAGAGAAAAGAGACACAAGTGCTGGCCATTGAAAACATACCCAATAGGGAGCTCCCTGGCAGTCCAGTGGTTAAGACTCCGAGCTGCCAACACAGGGGGCACAGGTTCGATCCCTGGTTGGGGAGCTAAGATCCCACAAGCTGCACAGAGTGGCCAAAAATAAATAAATAAATAATTTTTTTAAAAAAAGAAAACATACCCAGTGGCCTCCAGGGCAGAAGGTCAGGATGAGAAATGAAGCAGCAAAAAGCTCCCAAAGGGATCAGGACAGAGAGTCAAAGTTGCCAGAGGTGGAACATTTTTCTCAGGCTGAGGACAGACCCTGCTCTGTTGAAGTTCGTCAGCCTCATGACCGCATCATCCTTGAGCTGAGCTGGGAACAGTGAGTTGGAGAACAGGCTGAGCTTTCAGGCACCAGGTACAGTGGTCCTTGTTGGGTCAGACAAGAACATCTCCTCTTTCTGAGAAAATGAGGACTCTGGGTCAGTGCAGCACCTGGGGCTCCTCAGACAGTGAGTGGATGCTGAAGCACCAGCCAATGCCAGACTGATAACTGAGTATGCACCCTGCAACTGCAGTCATGGTTAGGGGCCTGGTATTGATGATTTTGATTTTATTTTACAAGAAGAATTGACTTCTATGTCTAGACTATGGCCTTAAAATGAAACACTCAGGCATCCCTCTTGATGAGTAGTCCTGGATTTCTATGACAAAAAGAAATCTTCCATTATTTTTTTGTAAAGTCTTGACAATTCTGCTATGTGATTTCAATATCACATTTCTTTGCAATAGGGGTCTCAACTCTTAATGAAAATCCGATATGAAAGGGGGGAAAACTTAGCAAAATTGCAACTAAACTGAGAATTGTGTCATGATTATTAGTGAAGAATCACCCTCACTTCACATCAGTGACTTAACTTTAAAATATCAAGCATTAACCTTCAATCGACGCTTTAAATAAATTTTACCATAGTTACTTTCCAAAGTAAAAATATATTAATAACATATGTTCAATGTTATATATCTTTCATACACCGTGATTAACAGAAAGTATTTTGTAATTTTCCAAACTTGCTGTTTTTTAAATGGTATTAAGGCTGGGGATGACAGGGGTGAGTAGAAGTCAGATCACAAATATCCAGCCAGGTCACACTAAGACTGGGCAACGCCCTGAGGGCTGGTGAACCCACAGCAGCGACCCTGCTTGTCTAGCAGAAAAAAGCCTCTGTCTGGGAGGTGTTAGGTTTAGGGCTCAAATAAGCATCCCTGAGTTCTTCCTGATATCTGCCACAGTGGCCACATGGAAATAGCCAGAGCCCCAAATTCAAATCAGATGGAACAAGGTATCAGCTCACATCCTAGTTACCAAAACCTGAACAACCAGTTATTCTTTCTTCTCTAGAGTGGGGAGGGGATCCTCCACACAATCCTGAATCCCAGCCACTTGGTACATCCCTGAGACCTGGGGCGGCATGGGTGTCATTATGCAAGAGTTACCATATGCCAGAGCCTCCAAGAAATATTTCCCAGGCATGATTTTATTGCATCATCATAAAGCCTTTGAGCAATTGGTATGGCAGGGACCATGAATGCATGCTAATATCCATGTGTTCCTTTACATTTCCCAACCTCCCTTGCAGCTAGTTTGGGGTAATTAGACTGAATTTTAGCCAGTGACTGTAGGTGAAAGTGACAGATACCACTTCCAAGCCTACCCCCTAAAACCAAGGTCAGCAAATTCTTCCTGTAAAGGGCCAGGTAGTAAATATGTTACCTTTTGCAGACCTTACAGTCTAGATCACAACTATACAACTCTGTCACCGTAGAACAAAAGCAACCATAAGAAACACATGGGTGTGCCTGTTCCAATAAAACTTTATTGACAAAAACTGGCCAGAGACTACATTAGCCTTAGGAGTGTAGTTTGCCAACAACTGCCCTCAAAGATCCCACTAAATCCTCAATCTCTGCTGGCTTAATACAGAGGATCCAGCAGAGAAGGCAGCCTTAGGAGATGGCAGAGCCACAACACGAAAGTGTCTGGCTCGCTGAGTCACTGCTGTAAGGGAGTGTGGATCCACCTAACAATGATGGAAGCAAGAAATAACACATACTGTGTTAAGCCACAGAGCTTTGGGAATTGTCTGTTATAGCCTCTTACGTTAATTCACCTAACAAAGTAGGTTTAATTGTTCTTTTTTTAGTATATGATGAATTGTCTGCCCCTTTCTAGCCCAGGTTACGGGCTCTGCCCACTTTTGGAGGAGGCTATGATTCAAGGACAGCTCACCCAGTATGGATGCGACTACGTATTATCCCTGAACCAGACACTAGCCATTGCATACACACAATACTATGGCCTTGCTCCACACCACTGGTCTTGGATAATTGCTCCTTTGTATAGCTGAAAAAATGAGGTTCAGAGAGGGAAGTGAGCCTCGCAGAGTTATTAAGCAAAGAAACAGTAGAGTCAGGCCCAGGATAACCAATTCATCCTGGTTTGCCGGAACTTTCCTGGTTTTACCATTGAAAGTCCCACAACTCAGAAAACACCTCCGTCCTGGACAAACAGGACCAACTGGTCCTCAAGCTAGAACTCCAACACAGGTCTGTCTGGCTCCAAAGCCTGTTCTCACAGCCCATTCGGAAGGGGGTCGCGGGAGGCCCCATCTGGCTTGGCCCGATCCCTGCTGGGAGGCCCCTTATGCCAGTGCCCACTCGGGGTGTGCGAGACCTGCGAGGTAAGCACGGAACCGTGTCAGCTCCCCCCAGGCCTCAGGCCTTCTCCCTGCAGGCAGAAAGTTGGGCATGAATTTTAAATATACACTAGCTTGAGTGTGGAAGTCAGTCTTCAACATCTATAAAATGGCAGCATATCCTGCTATTATGAGCTCTTGCTCCATTCTGTTGAATGTTGTATCACACTCACTGGAAGTTTACTGAGGGGAGTTAATAACCCCAAAACGCTGGGGCCCGCCTGGCTCTGGATTGAGGAGAGGTGGGATGTCCAGCTGGTGATTTGGCAGGAGCTGTTAGCACTTGTGCCAGAGATGTCTGCCCCTCTGCTTCCCTAGGCTCCGCTCTGCCCAGGTCCTGCCCACTCTTCCATCCTCCCCTTCATCCAACTGTCCAACCAGCTGCTCAGTGCCCGACCTCAGGCTGAGCTCAGGTGGTCGGGGAAGGACCGTCTGAGAGGGTGACCTTTGGGCTGAAGGTTGAGAAGACGTTGGTCATTCCAAAAATGAGAGGAAGAGTGTCTCCAGGAGAGGGAACAGCATAGGCAAAGGCCCTGAATCCCATGACACTTAACCCAGGCAGAGAAGGTTTTCCAGAGGAAGACAGGAGAAGGCCAGGACAAATCCTCTAACAACCACAGCCTAGAAGAGATGGACAGGGGAGGGGACACCCAAAAAGGAGACTGAGGCAGAACAGTCAGAGAGATGAGAGGGAAAGCCAGGCAGAAGGGAACCATAGGTGCTAAGGAAGGAAGCATCTCAAGAAGAATCAGTGGTATCAGATAGTACAGAAAAGCTGATTAAGAAAGCAAAGAAAGGGGTTCCTTGGCTTTGGCAATGTCAAAGTGACAAGTATTTACTGAGTGCGTACCATGTACCAGGCTTTGTGCCAAGCTCCAGGGCACGGAAGCAAAGATAAAATAAAACACAGGGATGGGGGAAGACAGAAAAATACACAGATAATCACAGTGACATGCGTTCAGTGCTATGGGATCCCAGAAGAGGGGCGGAGTAACTCTACCTGGAGAGTTGAGGGAATTTCTGAGAGAAGGGCACATCTAAGTTGGGTTGTGAAGGGTGAATAGGAATTTACTAGATAGGTGAGGAGACAGAGGAAACATTGTAGGCAAAGGCATCAGAGTGACATCTTTAGGAAGGTAGGAAGGTCCCTGACCTGGGAGAGCTGGGTAAATGAGGCTGAGGTGAAAGGGAAGGGGTAAAAGACCTCTCAGGCCCTGCCAAGGAGTTTGGGTTTATTCTCCAGGCAACAGGAAGGCGTGGAGGGAGACAGCATCAAATACGTACTTTCAAAAATAGTCACCAGGGCTTCCCTGGTGGCACAGTGGTTGAGAGTCCGCCTGGCAATGCAGGGGACACGGATTCGTGCCCCGGTCCGGGGGGATCCCACGTGCCACGGAGCGGCTGGGCCCGTGGGCCATGGCCACTGAGCCTGCGCGTCCGGAGCCTGTGCTCCGCAACGGGAGAGGCCACGGCAGTGAGAGGCCCGCGTACCGCAAAATAATAATAATAATAATAATCACCACTTCCAGCTTTGACACTAACCTCCTGAGTGACCTTGGACAAGTCCCTCCCATGCTCTGGGCCCTTGAAGTGAGGAGATGAGACTATCCTCTCTGGTTCTTACAGTCTGAGAGCTCTGTGGTTATTTTCAGAGTCAGCTGTTCTGAGAGGACTTTTTGTCTGTATGCGTCGGATACAAATAAATTCATTGCTCGGGTTCTGATTTTCAGAGTTGTAACTGGCCTTAAGTTTTTGAGAAAGACTCTCAGGGTCAGACATGCCACCAGCACACGTAAGAGGCTTTTTCCCCAATTCCCTGGTGAGGATGAGAAGCAAGGACTCCATCATGGCCCAGGGGAAGGGCTGACATTTGGTGAGATGTCTGTATTTAACTCACACCACTTGACATCTGTTTCCAATTAATCTGCCTGTGTTAAGAGGGATGCTGCCTGGAGCACAAAATTTAGGCTGAGTTCTGGAGAGGCAGAAGGAAGCAGCCAGAAAGGGTTAGTGCAAACCCTGGTCCACCCACTCCCCTCCGCTGTACTGCAGTGGGGCTCTCACGGACCCTCAGGACACCTGGCCTGCAAGGTGCCTGAGGACTTACTCCACTCTCCCTTCACAATTTACACTTCAGCAATACCAAGTGTAACGTGTTTGAAGAACTAAAAGAAAGCCAAGGTCACTGGACATACTGCGCAGAGGAAAGTGGCATGAAGCTGATGAACAAGTAGGCAAGGGCCGGATCATGCCAGGGTTTGTAGGCTGAAGGGAGGAGTCCTGGTTTATTCTAGGTCTGGTGGGAAATAACATGGCTCAATTTGCCTATTTGAGAGATGCCTCTGATTGCTCAGTGGGGATGGGTTGGACAGAGGCAAGAGTGGGAGAGGTCATTATGTCAAACTGCGCTGGAAAAGGCAGAACTACAGAAACAGTAAAAAGATCAGTGGTTGCCAGGGGTTAGGGAGGTGGAAAGGATGAATAGGTGGAGCACAGAGGATTTTTAGGGCAGTGAAACTCTTCTGTAGGATACTATAATGGTGGGTACAAGTCATTATACACTTGTCGAAACCCACAGAATGTACAACACCAAGAGTGAACCCTAATGGAAAGTATAGACTTCAGGTGATGATGTGTCCATGTAGGTCCATCGATTGTAACCAATATGCCACCGGTGGGGGAATGTTTTTGTTTTTTTGTTTTTGTTTTTAATTAATTTGTTGTTTGTTTGTTTTCATGGGTGGGGGGGTTGGTCACACCATGCGGCATGCGGGATCTTAGTTCCCCAACCAGGGGTCGAACCCGTGCCTCCTGCATTGGGAGCACGGAGTCTTAACCAGTGGACCTCCAGGGAAGTCCCGGCGATTTTTGATAGTGGGGCAGTTTGTGCCTGTGTGGAGACAGAGGGTACACAGGAAATCTCTGTACTTGCACTCAATTTCATTATGAACCTAAAACTGCTCTAAAACCTAAGGTTCATTCATTTAAAAACTTAAATTCACCTGTTTCTGTTCAATTTTGAATGCGGTCACAAGAAAAGGTAAACTTGACCACATAGCAATTCTGATAAGATAAAGAACTAAATTAAACTCTACATCATTTTAAATATAAAAGGAAGTAACCACACTCATGACAGACAAATTTGGTTACCTAGGAAAAATTTATTACATTGGTAATGTGCCTGTAAGATTGATGTACAAATATCAATAGTTAAATTCAAAATAAAATACAAGAAAATAACAGATCTAAACAGAAGAAAAAAGAAAAGGTCATCTTTCCTGTGTGGTGCTCATTATGTTTCTAGAGGCAAGCACTGAGTGGGAAGGGATGGTGGTTATTGAGATGGGGCTAGTGTTGGTAGAGGGGAAAGGAGAAGGCATAGCTGAGATGTGTTTTGGAGGGAGCTCTGGCAGATCTTGCTGATAAACTGGATGTCGGGGATGAGTGAGAGGAAGGGGAATATCAGAGATGATGATGTTGGTTCTGGCTTGAGCACTTGGATGGATGATGGTGTCATTGCCTTGAATGGGGAAGACTTAGGGGAGGGAAGACTTCACAGAGGGGAGGGGGGAGCTGTATCTCTCAAATAGGCAAACTGAACCATGTTATTTCCCACCAGACCTAGAATAAACCAGGACTCCTTTGGGACAAAGTCTGAGATGCTTGTAAGTTGCCAAATGGTGATGTCAAGCCAACAGTTGGATGCTCGGGCCTGATACTCAGAAGCAAGGTCTGGGGAGATCTAAATTTGGAAGGAACCACTTGGAAAAACTAGGTCCCTCCTCTGGGTATGAATCTCACCACAAAGAGACAATCAGACAGACTGATGGACAATACACTCCCCTGCTCTCTCAGTTACAGCAAAACCTTCTGAATATGCAAATGTTCTCTCCAGTTTTGAGTCTTCTCTGCATGACACCAGCTCTCTCCTCTTCACTCCCCTCCCCCTCCATCAACCCCCTTTCTTGGCTCTCCCACCTCCCAAACTTGCCAGGCAAAAACTGTGGCGAAGACACCCACTGCAGACACTCTCCGTCAGTGAGCTGTGGGTCAGGATGTTTGCACAAATGCCTCACAGCATCATTTATCTTGAGGGATGTCAACTTGAAAAATGTTAGTTCATGTCACTGTCGGTGTAAATGCCAAAAATTAGCTTTCTTTCATCATAAAACAGAATAATTAACTTTGCAACTGTTTCCAAAACTGCTAATTAATGGGTTTTACCCACTCGATTTGTCAGGCTACATCCCGAGCTGAACAGCAGCCGGGGCCCCTGGAGGATTCCCGTCCTCCCTTTCTCTCTGTCCCCGGCAGTTGGAGTTGGAAGAAGTTACTGGAAAACAAGTTCAGGGAAGCAAGGCCAGAGGAAAACGATGCTATTTTCGAGTCAGGAGTTTTCCTTTTCCTTTCAAACTCAGAATCTCCCACACCACTGTCCCCAGTTGATCTAAAAACTGTGGTGCTTAGCCTTAGTTGATGGGCTCACCGAACACTTGTCACCCAAACTTGAAGGTCAAATCAGATGCCTCTTCCCTTCACTCAGGATGGTAGGGCCAGGATGGTAGGGCCTGAGGGTTAAAGACTTAGGTCCTGGAGGTAGACAGACGTGGGTTTCAATGCCAGTTTGAGCTCCTACCAGCTGTGCGTCCTAAAGCAAAACACTTCCCTCCCAGCTACCTCATCTGTAAAATTGGATTCATAGTAGACATACATCATCAGGTTGTTGGAAGCTTAAAGGAGATGAAGGATGCAAAGCCATGGGCACAGAGTTTCAGATACAGTAAGTCCTCAACAAAAAGGGCTACCTTTTAACCCATCCCCATCTACACTGCCCCTGCCCTGGCTCAAGGCTCCCCCTCTCTCACCTGGATTGTCGACTCTTTGCTGAGGGTCAGTCCATCCCCCACCATCATTGCTAAAGAAGTTTTCCCACCATGCAAATCTGAGCATGCGATGGGTTGGATTACTGGTCCTAATTCGTACTCCACTATATCAGGATTAGCCATCCATACTCTTTGCCTGGTAACCTTGTAGAGCCTCCCACTGTAAATGGAGTGTACTTGCCCATGCCATTGATTGTGTTAAGTATTTTTAATTTTTAATTGTGGTAAAAATACACATAAAATTTACCACCTTCTCTTTCACCAAGCTTCTACCAATATTGGTCACTAATAGTTTTCACCTCCACCCTTCTCTGGAGAATTGCCATTGGCTAAACACAATCTGTCAGCTTGTGGCCAGTGATTGATTGACAAGGCAGGGGTCTATCAAAGCACCTGAAGGTGGGACCGATGCAGGGCTGCACTTTTGCCTCTGCATTGAACCAGGTTGAAGTCTATCTCCAGCTACCACCACACCCTGACTTAACTTTCTTCATGACCTGCTTTATCCTGTTTCCTTAACTTCCCTTCTCCTGAGAGCAGTCCCCTGGTAAAATACTTTCACAATAAACCCTAGGAGCAGTAATACATGCTTGTTGTCTTCAGCCACTGAGCGTTGAGGGGTTTTGTTACATGGCATTATGAACTGATACAATTAGAGCATATAATACAGGGAATACTCTTCAGCCATTAAAAACGATGATGGGGAGTTCTACATATTAACTCCAGAACAAGTCAACAAGGCAACTTTGCTTGAAAAAAAAGTTGGCCAGGATAGAGCATGTCTAGCAGCATTCTTTCTGCTAAAGGAAGTTAACACGTCCTTCCCTGGGATACTCATGTACAGAGAAATATCTGGCAGGGACTTCAGTGGTTAACAGCGTCCATTCTTGTGTGGTAGGATTATAGACACTATATGACTTTTGCCTTTGCATTTATTTTATACCATTTGGTGTTTACATTGAATTTTCTTTTTTATTTGAATTAAAGTTGTTTTTTAAAAAGCAACCCCAAAATTTACCAATTTAATCATTTTTAACTGTACAGTTCAGTAGTGTTGTAGTACACATTGTACAACAAAACTCCTGAACTCTTTTCATCTTGTAAAACTGAAACTTTCTATCAATTAACCAACAATTCCCCACTTCTGGCCCCCCTCATCCCTAGCAACTACCACCCTACATTCTGTCTCTATGAATTTGACTACTCTAGATACCTCACATAAGTAGAATCATACAGTATTTGTCCTTTCTTATTTCACTTAGAATAATGTCCTCATGGTTCATCCATGGTGTAGCCTGTGTCCAAATCTCCTTCCTTTTTAAGGTTGACTAATATTCCTGTTGGTGTTGGGCTTAGCCATGTGACCTGCTTTGGCCAATGAAATGTTAGCAGAAGGATGTGATGCATGCAGGAGCTTTAAATGTGCTTGCATAGCTTGGCTTCATGTGCTCCAGTGAAATGCCATGTGAAGAGCATATGCCCCAGACAGTTGTAGACACTTCAGCTTGATTCCTGAAATGAAGACACAGAAGACTTGAACCCAACTGGAAGCCTGGAGTTCAGCCTGGCCCAACCAAACCCAGTCAAGGTTAACTAAAAGTCAGATGACCTGTGACCATAAAAATAAATGTTTGAGATTATTTGTTATGCAGCAAAAACTAACTAATGCAAAGCATGTTACTCCCTCTTCCTGCCTCATGCTATGCAGACTCATCAAGACCTCCCCACCTCCAAGCACATGGACTTCACATCATAGCCTGGATCTGTGTTTCAAAATAACCCCTGTGGGTGGAGGGTGGGCTAAAGAGGCTAGGCTATGGGCAGAAAGATGGGGAGGAGGCTGGGACAATGATCTAAGTGCGAGTGGAGGAGGCACAAACTAAGGAAGGCCTGGTTAGTATGCATTAATCTTGGATGCATCTTGTTTCAGGATGTTACAGAGCCACAGAGCTGAGGCAGGGCCTCCTGATGACTGCTCCCTGCAGCCCCGCCCCTGCCCAGAGCCCTCTCTCCCTGGATGCATTAAATGTGTATTTCCAGAATAGAGATGGAGGCTCTTAGCTTAAGAGAGCTCTTGATAACCCATCTTGTCCCTGCCACACATCTGCCTTCTCCCATCACAAGAGCACCACCAAGCAACTAACTCATAGACCACGGAGCAGGAAGGCTCACAGACTAAATCAAGATACTCAAATCATGCTGTTCATTAAACCAATTAAGACACAAAGCAAAACCTCAAGAAAAAAAAGATGTGAGGTTGGCTGGCACATTTAAGATGGGGTACAAGTGGATGGAAGGACAAAATGACCCTGGAACCCTGAGGTATGCAATGTTCTCTGTCACATCAGCCTGCGCTGCTGATGTGTGGTTCAGAGCACCAGAGCTGAGGTTTGAGCAAAGGGGTCCAACAGACAGAAGGTGCCTGGGGTCAATCACACACATGATCTATTGAAGAGACAAAGCCAAGTACGTATGCCTAGATACTACTGCATCTTGACCACTCACCTCTGAACAGCCATGGGTTTTACCTGCATTTCTTGGACAAACCATATGTGGGGGAAAGAATGAGACCAGGATTGGTAATACCAGTGGGTGGTATTACCCACTGTCAGACCAGAAGTGGCACAATCATGACTTGGTCTTTCCACCCATTCCTATTTATGGTACTCTTGCTTCTTTGACCATGTAAGCCATTTAATTTATGATTAACAGGTTACTAACGTTCTTACTATCTGTATTTAACCCATCTTATCAATTTTGCCTGAGTCTCAAAAGTTCATTCATGGTGTATACTTAACAAACCCTCTGAGTTCTGCCTCTGTTGCAAAGGCTATTAGCTTATGTACTATCTATGCCAAGCACTTCTTAGGAGGTTCATCCATCTTATTTGTTTTTCTTGTCCTG
The DNA here is from genome assembly GCF_000442215.2 of Lipotes vexillifer. Lineage (NCBI taxonomy): Eukaryota > Metazoa > Chordata > Mammalia > Artiodactyla > Lipotidae > Lipotes > Lipotes vexillifer. The sequence goes on from NW_006791814.1 coordinate 644,168, forward strand.
TATAGAAGAATTACATATTCTCAAGTAATACAGTAAATACACATTACACTTCCCAAACCACCCACTTTCCTGTAACTCTACCACCTCCACCTTGGTCCAAGCCACCACCATCTTTCACCCAATCGGCCTCTTAACTGGTCTCCCTGCTGCCACACAGACCACCTACACAGCAACCAGAGGGTGGATTCTGAAAGGGTAATCTCTTCCTGCTCAGCCTGGCCATAAAGTCTAAACTCCTAAGCAGCATTAGCCTATTGTGATGCAGCTATAACAGTCCCTCCACTCACTTCATGCCTCACCATGAACACCTCCCCAAACCATGCACTCTCAACACCAGCCCTGCCTGGAATGGGCTCCTTCCCACATACCTGTTCAACTCCTACACTCCAATCCAGACCCAGCCCAGGTATCACCTCCTGTGATGGTTAGTTGTTTTTTGTTTTTTGTTTCTTGTTTTTTGGTTTTTTTTGTGGTACGCGGGCCTCTCGCTGTTGTGGCCTCTCCCGTTGCGGAGCACAGGCTCTGGATGCACAGGCTCAGCGGCCATGGCTCACGGGCCCAGCCGCTCCGCGGCACATGGGATCATCCCGGATCGGGGCACGAACCCGCGTCCCCTGCATCGGCAGGCGGACTCCCAACCACTGCGCCACCAGGGAAGCCCGATGGTTAGTTTTATGTGTCAACTTAACTGGGCTAAGGGATACAGAAAACTGATAAAACATCACTTCTGAGTGTGTCTGTGGGGTGTTTCTGGAAGAGATTAGCATTTGATTCTGTAGATTAAGTAAACAGATCTGCCCTCACCAATGTGGTCAGGACCCAGCTAATCCATTAGAGGGCCTGAATGAAACAAAAAGGTAAAAGAAGGATGAATTCTATCTCTTCCTCTTCCTGAGCTGGGACGTCCATCTTCTCCTGGCCATCAGAGCTTCTGGTTCTGAGGTCTTCAGACTCTAGGACTTACACCAGCAACCCCTGAGTTCAGGTCTTAGGCCTCAATCTGAATTATACCACTGGTTTTCCTGTTTCTGCAGCTTGCAGATGGCAGACTGTGGGACTTCTCGGCCTCCACAGCCACGTGAGCCAATTCCTGTGATAAATCTCCTCTTATATACATCTATATATATCCTATTGGTTCTGTTTCTCTGGAGAACCCTGATTAGTATACTTCCTCTGGGAACCATTTTTTGATTCTCTCCCCAGTAAATATTTGCAAAGGAAAGAAAGAAAGGAGAAGGGTAGAGGGAAGGGAGGGTGGAGGGAGAGAAGAAAGAAGAGATGAGAGGGACTTCCCTGGTGGTCCAGTGGTTAGGAATCTGCCTTCCAATGCAGGGGACGTGGGTTCGATCCCTGGTCAGGGAACTAATATCCCACATGCCACGGGGCAACTAAGCCTGCGCACCACAACTACTGAGCCCACACACTCTGCAGCCCATGCGCCACAACTAGAGAGTCCCTGTGCTGCAACTACTGAGCCGTGCACTCTGCAGCCCGCTCACCACAGCTAGAGAGAAGCCTGCGCGCCACAATGAAGATCCCATGTGCCGCAACTAAGACCTGACACAGATAAATAAATAAATATTGTAAAATATATATATAAATAAATAAGTTTTTTTAAAAAAAAGAAGAAATGAGAGCTACAACCATCCCACAATAAGAGAGGCTAACTCCAGAAGTAATCATTGTCCTGCCCCTCTAGGTAGTTAAGTAACAGACTGAATGATGTCTAGGGGGAAAAAACTGCAGAAATGATTCAAACACAGAATGTGCAGTTGGACCATCTACAATCTGTGATCTTTGATCTTCCCTTGGACTCTCAGTGTTCCAGTTATCTGCTGATGCAAAACTATTCCAAAAGTTAGTGCCTGAAAACAACAATCATTTTATTATGTCTCCTGATTTTCATGGCAGGGTTCACCTGGGCCATTTTATGCTCTATGTGGCATTGCCCATGGTCACTTGATGGTATTCATTCAGTTGGGTTGATCTGGAGGGTCCAAGAGGGCATCACTCACATGTCTCGACTTTGTCAAGGACTAGAAGGCTGGGCTCACCTGGGTGCCTCCCCTTCTTCAAGCAGACTCAGAGCCTGTCCATGAAGTGTGTCTAGCAGCGTGGTCAGATCTCTTAGATGGAAGCTCAGGCTCCAGGAGAACAAGGTGTAAGTTGCCAGTCTTTTTAAAAAGTAGACCCAGAACTGGCATAGCATCAATTCTTCCATACTCTTCTATTGGTCAAAATAGTCACAGGCCAGCCCAGATTCAAGGGGAGAAGAAATAGACATCATCTCTTGATGAGGGGAATGTCAAAAATTTGCAACTATCCACTAATTCCTGGTGGAGAACTGATAATTACACATCCAGAAAGACTTACCAAGACTGGGAACCATACAGAGGAAACAGCTCCTGAATCCCTGATCCACAGTAACTGTGAGAAATATGGTATGTTTATTATTGTTTAAAGCCACTTAGTTTGGGGGTAATTTGTTACATAGCAATAATTATGAATATATACACCTTCTTCAAACTGTCTTTCTGTCCAAGACTGGGTCCTGGGTGGGAGGAAACTGGGGACTTAACTTGTGATGTATTTCAGAACAGGAGCTTGAAGAATTTTGGAAGTTATCAGACCAGATCTTCAAAGTCTGCTATCTCAGGGACAATTCTCATTCATGTATTCATTTAGCAAATATTTATGAGTGCCCACCAGATGCCATGCACTAAGCAAAGTGCTAGAGACAGAAAGATGAGTAAAAGCAGACCTGGTCTCCCAAACTACAGGCCTCTCTAAGAATATCCCATTCTGGGCGCAGTTCTGCTCTGTAACCTGGAAGGTTCACCGCCCCCCGCCAAGGCAGCCACTGTCCGATGAAAGTGGGCCCCATACACCTTTGATTATTCACAGCCCGTCTTGCACTCTGCTCTTCATTCTGCTCCCTGGCTTCTGGCCCCTGGGTCCTTTTCTTGTTATCTGGCCTACCGCTTGGACTTCTGACTCTCTGGCTTCTCGCTTCCCTTGTACATTCAAGCCGCAAACCAGACCCAGGTGTTGCAGCCGTGACCTCACATCAGTACCAGGGGCCAGCCCAGGAAGCCCAACCCCCCCCCCTCCGGAAGTAGTTCCAGCCTCACTCTCCCCTGCACTTCCGTGGACCAGTTCCTGCCTTAGATGAACCCTGAGAGTTATCCTCGGCTGGGCTGGCTCTTTGCTTCCCCTCGGGCCCATGAGCCATTGTCCCCAGCCAGCGAGGCGCATCTCGGAAGCACCATCTCCTCGGGCTCTTTTTCCTGCTCTGTCTGGATTGGGCTCATTTACTAAAAATTAGTTGGGAATGGAAAAAACCCCTAGTTTATTAGCGTGCTATTATTCCCCTCCTGCTATCCCCCTGCAGCATGATGGATTGCCTGGTGAGGGGATGCAGCCTCAGCCGGGGAGTCAGCAAGCTCTGCGCTGTCCCCGGCGCAGACAGATGGGGAGGCCAAGTCCTGACCATGATTGATTAGCTCCGCAAAGCCTGTTGAGCGGAGTTCCATCAAGATTGATGCTTTCTCCTCATAACAGCATTTCCAAAAAGTTTCTATTACATTTTGATTATGTTTATAGCATCTCGCTGGTCTGGGGGAAGATGCAATCTTGTTCCCAATGTGTGTCTACGTGGGCCGTTCAGTGCCTTACACGGCCCTGCCTGCTTGGCCTCTGTCGAGGGCCCCTCACTTGCTGGCCAGCAGGAAAGACCTCTGTTGCCTCCCAGAATCAAGTTGGAGGAATCCAGTGTCCACTCAGCTGGGGCCCAAAGTCCACTGGCATGGCAACTTTGATATTCGAGGGCCAACCCCACGGTGGTTCTAAGGCCTGGGCCTGAAGGTAAAGAGGAACCAGAGGGCAGAGGTGTCTCCTGAGAACTGCAGGGTACTGGGAAAGGAACTGGGCAGCCCCCATTTGTCTCCCTGGTCCCCATGGGCACAGTCCAGGACCTTGTCAAGTGTCTGGTAAACTCCATATTTAAATATTTATTTGTGTGTGTGTGTGTGTTTCATAGCATATCCCACAAAGGATCTGAGTGATTTACAGGACATGGTGAAAAATGAATAAAGAGTAAGAAAGAATGTTAAGACCAAAAAGAAAAAATAAAATATATATGCAGCAATATATATATTTATCTTATTTGGTACCTATATGAGATGATAGATATACACTAAATTATTGTGACAGTCACTTCATGATGTATATAAATCAAATTATTATGCTGTATACCTTAAACTTATGCCATACTATTTGTCAATTATATCTCAATAAAACTGGAAGAAAAAATAAAATAATATATATATTTGATATACGTATATTTGATATATATTATGTACATGTTTGATAGATAGATAGATATGTGCATATATATATATATATATATATATATATATATATATATATATATATATAT
>NW_006791814.1:648690-657056 GCF_000442215.2 Lipotes vexillifer
TATATATATATATATATATATATATATATATATATATATATATATATATCAAGTAAGATCCCACAGTCTTTATGCTGGGGCCTTTAATTAGGTCTGAGTTTCCTAATAGTGAAAGAGAAAAAGGAAACGAAACCAGTTACTTAGGTCTTACTGTCATTAATAAAAGAATGAAAAAAGTCAGTTCCTCAAGGGACTCTTAGGGTTCCTTCAGTTGTGATTCTAAAATAAATTTCATACTAGAGAGCTCTTAATTAGAGACTGTGAGAACTGTGTCTTAAGCCAGTTAAAATGTTTCTCAGCCTGACACTATTGACGTTTTGGGATGGACCATTTTTGTTGAGGCGGGTCTGTCTTGTATGTTGTACAGTGCTGGCCTCTACCCACTAGGTGCCTGTCGCACTCCCCTCCTCAGCTGAGACAACCAAAATGCATCCAGACATTGTCAAATATCCCTGGAGGGTAGAGTTCTTAGATTTAGCAAATAGAAATTCAGGATGCCCAATGCAATTTGAACTTCAGATAAACAACAAATAATATCTAAGTATAAATATGTCCCATGCAATATTTGGAACATACTTATACTAAAGAATTATTCATTTTTTTAATCTGAAATTCAAATATAACTGAGAATCCTGTGTTTTAACAAGTAACCCCCCACCCTCGTATGAGCCACATCTTTTGATAGGAAGAAGATCCTCAGAAGACTTTCCAACATAATACACTGCAAGGTGCCCACTCCCTACACCAGATTTTTTTAAGTGTTATAACAGTGAAAATGTGTGTGGGGGGGTTTCCAGTGCTTCTATTTATTTACAAGTAACCAGCAGTTTGTCTTCTGTTTCATATCTTTTTTTAACTCTGAAACTCCATTGCGAAATATCTTGCAAATAGTTATACAAACTTTTTCACCAAAAAACAAACCAAAACAACCTCTGATTGATAACCACTGTGTTAATGCGCACAAAATAGCCCTTCAGGTATGAAGCCAGGGGGTTCCATCAGGCTGTTTCTCGTAGCATCCATACAAGGATTCAAGAAGGTAACTCTATGATAACTTTTAAATAGCAATTCTTCAGTGTTCTAAATAATATCATCCTTCCACACCATTTTCTACTTGATGTAAGGTTAAAACCTAGAGATAACTTCACTACAACCTGCCCCTAGCCTACGTACCCAGAATCCCTTCGCAAAAAGGCAAACAGGTGTGTTTCACCTGCTGGCCCTGAATGACCCCATGCTGGCTTCCTGTGACCACTGGGATTACCAAATAGACAAAAGCCATCTTTAGAAATAATCCATTCTTGGATTACTCAATTGTAAAAACTGGTTAGGGGGCTTCCCTCGTGGCGCAGCGGTTGAGAATCTGCCTGCTAATGCAGGGGACACGGGTTCGAGCCCTGGTCTGGGAGGATCCCACATGCCACGGAGCAACTAGGCCCGTGAGCCACAACTACTGAGCCTGCGCGTCTGGAGCCTGTGCTCCGCAACAAGAGAGGCCGCGATAGTGAGAGGCCCGCGCACCGCGATGAAGAGTGGCCCCCACTTGCCACAGCTAGAGGAAGCCCTCGCACAGAAACAAAGACCCAACACAGCAAAAATAAATAAAATTAATAAAAAAAAAAAAAGAATATTTGCTTTAAAAAAAAGAAACTGGTTAGGCATTTAGAAAAATAGCAAGTTGGATGTCTTCCTCACTCTCCATTCCAAAATAAATTCCAGATGTATCAAAAGTCTTCAACATAAATGAAATCAGAATAGTACTAGAAAAAAATAGGGGATAATTTTTGGAATTTCAGAATGAGAAAAGTCTTGGTGTAGCTTTCTGGACACAAAATCCAGGAGACATTGAATAAAAGAAAAGATTGGGAGATTTAACTACATTACAAATTTTAACTCTCTAGGCTTCCCTGGTGGCGCAGTGGTTAAGCGTCCGCCTGCCGATGCAGGGGACACGGGTTCGTGCCCCGGTCGGGGAAGATCCCACATGCCGCAGAGCGGCTGGGCCTGTGAGCCATGGCCATTGAGCCTGCGCGTCCGGAGCCTGTGCTCCGCAACGGGAGAGTTCACAACAGTGAGAGGCCCGTGTACTGCAAAAAAAAAATTTAACTCTTTGTATGGCAAACAGAAAAAAAGAAAGGTTACAAACTCAGGGAAAAAATATAAGCAACATAAAAGACCTAATTTTTCCATTACATAAAGAAGATTTCAGAAATCAATATAAGGGAAAAAATAGAAAACTAGGCTTGAAAAAAAATGAACAGAGAGTTCCCAGAAAAAGAAATATAAATGGCTTTTAAACACATGAAAGAGTGGTCAACCTCTCTCAGATACAAATCAAAACTATAATTTTAAACATTTTTTAATCTATCAGAAGAGCAAAGATCAAAATATTTATTAACATGCTGTCAGTAAAAGGAGGAGGAAACAGACAAAGACTGTGTTCTTGGGAATATGCATTGGTCCTCACCCTTGGAAGGCATTTTAGCAGTATGTATTCAAATTTTAAATGTCTAAGTCCACTTTCAATATTTACTCCACAGATATTCTCATATACGGTGCAAAGATGTACATACAAGATGATTCTTAAAGCATTCTTTTTACAGCAAAAGTTTTTGAATAAACTAAATGCCCACCACTACAAACATCTCAAGTAAATTATGGTACATCCATGAAAAGAAACACAATTTAAAAATATGGGATGGCTGTAGAACATGTAGTGATAAGGAATGATCTCCAAGATATATTAAGTGAAAAAAAGAAGGTGCCAAACATGTTTAGAGGATGGTAAGAAAAAGGAGATGTATGAGCAAATATACCTTTCATATCCATATCTGTATTCTTGTGGAGCTAAGCACAAGAAACTGGTTATATTGAATTTCTCTGGGGAGTGACTATAGGCACCTGGAATGAAAGATGAAAACAAGACATACCTTTTTTTTCTTCTTTTTTGAAATTGGGGTATAGTTGTTTTGCAATGTTGTGTTTAGTTTCTAATGTACAGCCAAGTGGAGTTCCCCGTGCTACACAGCAGGTTCTCATTAGTTATCTATTCTGTACATATTAGTGTATACATGTTAGTCTCAATCTCCCAATTCATCCCACCACCCCTCTTCCCCCTTTGGTGTCCATACGCTTGTTCTCTACATCTGTGTCTCTATTTCTGCCTTGCAAACCAATTCATCTCTACCATTTTTCTAGATTCTACATATATGCGTTAATATACAATATTTGTTTTTCTCTTTCTGACTGACTTCACTCTGTATGACTGTCTCTAGGTCCATCCATGTCTCCACAAATGACCCAATTTCGTTCCTTTTTATGGCTGAGTAATATTCCATTGTATATATGTACACATCTTCTTTATCCATTCGTCTGTTGATGGACATTTAGGTCGCTTCCATGACCTGGCTATTGTAAATAGTGCTGCAATGAACATTGGGGTGAATGTGTCTTTTTGAATTATGGTTTTCTCTGGGTACATGCCCAGTAGTGGGATTGCTGGGTCATATGGTAATTCTATTTTTAGTTTTTAAGGAATTTCCATACTGTTCTCCATCATGGCTGTATCAGTTTACATTCCCACCAACAGTGCATGAGGGTTTCCTTTTCTCCACACCTTCTCCAGCATTTATTGTTTGTAGATTTTCTGATGATGCCCATTCTAGCCAGTGTGAGGTGATACCTCATTGTAGTTTTCTTGGACAAAAATCACAGCAAGATCTTTTCTGACCCACCTACTAGAGTAATGGAAATAAAAAATAAATAAACAAATGGGACCTAATGAAACTTGAAAGCTTTTGCACAGCAAAGGAAACCATAAACAAAACGAAAAGACAACCCTCAGAATGGGAGAAAATATTTGCAAACAAATCAATGGACAAAGGATTAATCTCCAAAATATACAAACAGCTCATGAAGTTTGTATGGGCAGAAGACCTAATTAGATATTTTTTCCAAAGAAGATATACAGATGGCCAAGAGACACATGAAAAGATGCTCAACATCACTAATTATTAGAGAAATGCAAACCAAGACGTACTTTTTAATGAGCACTCTTTTGAACTGTTTGGCTATTTTTCATCATGTGTATGTATTAAATTTTCCAAATAAAACACTTAAAAATTTTTTAATAAAAAATGCCCAATTGGGCTTCCCTGGTGGCACAGTGGTTGAGAGTCCGCCTGCCGATGCAGGGGACACGGGTTCGTGCCCCGGTCCGGGAGGATCCCACATGCCGCGGAGTGGCTGGGCCCGTGAGCCATGGCCGCTGAGCCTGCACATCCGGAGCCTGTTGCTCTGCAACGAGAGAGGCCACAACAGTGAGAGGCCCGCGTACCACAAAAAACAAAAACAAAAACAAAAAAAATGCCCAATTGCCCTTAAAGAAATTTATCTTTGGAGCTAAAATTTATTTATTTTTGGAGCTAAAATTTATGCTCCAAAATATTTATTATAATATTATTTATAATAATGAAAAATTGGAAACGTCAATGTCCAACAATAAAAAGATTGGTTTAAATAAATTATGGTATATCCATACAGTATGTTTAATGGCTATTTTCACATTCTTAAAAGATGACTTAGGACATGAGAAAATGATCAAGATACATTATTAAGTGAAAAAAAATAGGTAAAAAATAATATGTACAGTGTGATCCTGATTTTTTCAAACAGACACACACTGAGAAATGTTTATGAGATAGGAAGAATATTCCCCAAATGTTAGTAGCCATGTTCTCTGGGTGGTGGATTTGCAGGTAAATTGTATTCCCTTTTTTGTACTTTCTATATATTCCACATTTCCTATGAAGAGATATTAATTTTATAATAAAAAGCATTAAATAATTCCCACTGGCTTATTAATGTTAAATGAAAAAGAAATAAATTCCCACTAAGATGCATACCAATTTCCCTAGATCTTCCATGGAGCTTAGGGTCTGCCTTTATTAAACGAAAGGCTGGGCTCTAGTGGGGACCGTTTGGGGGCCAGCCTAATCTTGGGTGAAAGACAGACTCATCGCAGTTGGAGGGCCATGTTTCAGTCCCATGAGATTCACATGAGGATAGAGGGAAGGGGAGGACAGAGATACTGGTCCCATGATATCATCTGAACTCTTCCCCACATGTTTTGGCTAAAACCACTAACTCTATTTCCAGCAGAAAGCTATAGCAGCTCCTCCAAATACAGCAAACCTTCAAAGCCTACCACATCCAGGCAGTCCTCCCTGATACCACCTCCTCTGTTTCTTAGGACCAAGTGTGGCAGGATTCCTCCAGTCCCCCGTTATTTACTGTACTGTATTTTATTTAAAATAAAAATATTTTTAATTTATTAATAACAGCTACCATTTATTTGGCACTTCATTTTGGACCACACACTATACTAAGCCCTTTACCTTCATTAGTTCATTCAATCTTCACAACAACCCTGTGATGAACCCTCTATAAATTGTACAGTTGAGCAAACTGACACACAGAGAGACCCAGTTACTCACTCAGAATCTTGCAGACAATAATAGTGGCACCAGACTTAAACTTGGTTCAGTGATTTCAAAGACCATCATCTCCACTACTATGAAACGCTGAACTCTTTCATGATGTGCTTCTCAGAATCAGAGAGTTTTCCACTGGGCAGTCCCTGCCAAATATTCACCTCTGACCACAACAACCGAATATTGCCTTGGGAAAGATGCTCCTCATTGCACGCAGCATCTCTCAGACTGTCATTCAAGATGTCCCATCCTTCCTGGCCACATGATCCCAGCTAAGCCAATCATGCTCATTCCCAGGACTTTGAGTCTCCAATGGGTGATGCAAGGCCAGAAAGGGCAGGGGCCCCTTGATCCAACAGGTGTTTGATTCCTGATAACCGGACTCCATCCTCAGAGCTGAACCTATTGACCTCACATAAAATCCCTGGTTCTGCTTGGGTTAGCCACAGTTTGCTCAATTTAGTTTGTGACCCAATCCTACCTGAAAGGAAAAATGCAAGATTAAGAGACAAAAATTCTCAACAAAATAAAAAGTTAGCAGATCAAATTCAGCCACATGTGACCAAGTGGCATTTATCCCAGAGCGCAAGTTTGGCTTAACATACAAAAATCAATCAATGTAATGTACCTTATTAATAAAATAATGGATAAAAACCATATGATCATCTCAATAGTTGTAGGAAAAGCACCTGAAAAAATACAATACCCTTTTATTAACAAACTAGAAATATTATTAACAAACTAAAAATATATTTGACAGATTAGAAAACCCATAGTAAGCGTCAGACATAATGGTGAAAAATAGGATGCTTTCCTCCTAAGATCAGGAACAAGACAAGGATGTCTGCTCTTGCCATTTCTATTCAACATTGTACTAGAGGTTCTACCCAGGGCAATTAAGCAAGAAAAAGAAATAAAAGGCAGACAGAAATAAAAGGAAGATTTTCCAGGTTGGAAAATGACAAGTAAAATTATCTGTATTCACAAATGTCATGATCTCATATATAGAAAATCCTAAGGAGTCTACTAAAAATTATTAGAAAAAAATAATGAGTTCAGCAATCTTGCAGGATACATGATCAATATACAAAAATAAATTGTATTTCTATAACTTGCAGTGAACAATCCAAAAATAAAGGTAAGAAAACAATTCTATTTATAGTTCTGTAAGTATTCAAAAAGAATAAAATACTTGGGAATAAATTTAACAAAAGAAATGCAAGACTCATAAGCTGAAAACTACAAGATATCATTGAAAAAATTAAGGAAGACCTAAATAAATGGAAAGATATCTGATGTTCATATATTGTAAGACTTACTATTGTTAATATAGCAATATTCCTCAAGTTGATCTATAGTATCCCTACCCAAAATCTCAGTTGCCTTTTTTGCAGAAATGGACAAAGTGATCCTAAAATATATACGGAAATGCTAAAAGAGAAAAAAAAAATAGAATAGACTAAATCATCTTGAAAAAGAAGAAAATTGAAGGACACACACTTCCCAATTTCAAAACTTACTGTACAGCTATAGTAATCAAGTTATTGTAATACTGGCATAAAAATAGAAATATAGATCAAGGGAATAGAATTCAAAAATCCAAAAATAAACCTTTCCATTTATGGTGAATTTATTTTCAAGAAGAGTGCCAAGACAATTCAATAAAGAAAGAATAGTCTTTTCAAAAAGTTGTGCTGGGACAACTGGATATTCACATGCAAAAAAACGAAGTTGGGCACCTACCTCACACCATATGAAAATTAACTCAAAATTGATCAGTCTTAAATGTAAGAGCTAAATCCATGAAAGTCTTAGAAGAAGACATAGGAGTAAAACTTCATGTCTTTGGATTAGGCAATTGTTTCTTAGATGTAACATCAAAAGCACAAACAACAAAAGAAAAATAAAATGACAAACCATAGAATGGGAGAAAATATTTGCAAATCATATATCTGATAAGGGGCTTATATCTAGAATGCATTAAAAACCTCTTACAACTCAATAACAAAAAAGGACAAATAAATCAATTTTTAAGTGGGCAAAGATTTTGAATAGGCATTTCTCCAAGTAATATATACAAATGGCCAATAAGCACATGAAAAGATGCTCAACATCATTAGTTATTAGGGAGATGGAAATCAAAGTTACAAAGAGATTCCACTCCATGCGCACTAGGAGGCTAAAACCAAAAAAACGAAATAACAAATGTCAGTGAGGATATAGAGAAATTGGAGACCTCATATTGCTAGTGGGAATATAAAATGATGCAGCCACTCTGGAAAGCAGTTTGGCATATCCTCAAAACAAAGAGATACCATAAGACCCAGAAATTCCATCCCTACATAAATACACAAAAGAGATTTAAAAAAAAAATGTTCACACAAACATTTGTGCACAAATGTTCATAGAAGCAATAACTCATCATAGCCAAGAAATGGAAGCAATACAAACATCCATGGACTGTTGAATGGATAAACAAATATGGTATATCCACATAATGGAATATTATTCACCCATTAGAAGGGATGCAATTTTAAAACATGCTACAACATGGATGAAACTTGAAGATATTATGCTAGGTGAAAGAAGGCAGACACAAAAGGTCAGAGAGTGTATGATTCCATTTATATGAAATAGCAAGAATAGACAAATTCATGGAGACAAAAAATAGATTCGTTTTTGCCAGAGACCAGGAAAAGAGGAGAATTGAAAGTGACTGCTAATGGATATAAGATTTCATTCTGGGGTGATGAAATGTTCTGGAATTAGGTAGTGTTGATCAGTGTACAACTTTGTGAATACAGTTGACCCTTGAACAACAAGAGTTTGAACTGCCCAGGTCCAATTACACACATTTTTTTTTTTTTTTTTTTT
>NW_006791814.1:657066-687548 GCF_000442215.2 Lipotes vexillifer
GCTGGCCTCTCACTGTTGTGGCCTCTTCCGTTGCGGAGCACAGGCTCCGGATGCGCATGCCCAGCAGCCATGGTTCACGGGCCCAGCTGCTCCACGGCATGTGGGATCCTCCCAGACCAGGGCACGAACCCACGTCCCCTGCTCGGCAGGCGGACTCTCAACCACTGTGCCACCAGGGAAGCCCTGGGTTTTTTTGTTGTTGTTGTTCTTCTCTATCTAATTGTTTTAGGTATAAGGTTAGGTTGTTTATTTTAGATGTTTCTTGTTTCTTAATGTAGGATTGTATTGCTATCAACCTCCCTGTTAGAACTGCTTTTGCTGCATCCCATAGGTTTTGGGTCATCATGTGTTCACTGTCATTTGTTTCGCAGTATTTTTTGATTTCCTCTTTGATTTCTTCAGTGATCTCTTGGTTATTAAGTAGTGTATTGTTTAGCCTCCATGTGTTTGTATTTTTTACAGAAGCCCAATACACATATTTTTTAATGAACATACAGTTTGAATATCTGCAGATTCCACATCCACGGATTCAACCATTCACGATCCAACCAACCGCAGATCACGAACTTAATCCATGGTCCATGGTTGGTTGAATCCAAGGATGCAGAACTCACAGATACACAGGGCCAACTGTGGGACTGCAAATTTTCGTATCCACCAGGGGCCCTGGAACCAATCCTCCACAGATACTGGGGGATGACTATACTAAAAGCCACTTATACACATTAAAAGGATGAACTTTACATATGTGAATTATAGCTCAATAGAGCTATTTTTTAAAGAGAGAAACAGCTCAATAAAAAAATCTCAACGGTAAAAAAACAAACATTCCAGTTAGAAAATGGCCAAAAGATACAAAGAGACATTTCACAGAAGAGTATATACAGGTGGCAAATAAGCACATGAAAAGATGTTTGGTACCATTAGCCACTAGGAAAATGCAAATTAAAACCACAGTGGGATATCACCTATAAGAAGGACTGCAACGAAAAGTAGTAACAACACCAAATGCTGGCAAGCATGCAGAGAAACTGGATCACTCATACATAGCCAGTGGGAATATAAAATGATTCAGCCACCCTGGAAAACAGTTTGGCAGTTGGTTATAAAAACTAAACTTACAATAACTATATGATCCAGCAGTTGTACTCTTGGGTATATGTCCCAGAGAAATGAACATTTATGTTCATGTATAAGTGAAACTGTATGAAAACCTGTACACGAATGTTCATAGCAGCTTTATTAGTAATAGCCAAAAACTGGGGACAACCCAGACATCCTTCAGTGAATGAATGGTTAAAAGAACTCTAATGCATCCATACCATGGAATACTACTTAGCAATAAAAAGGAATGAATTAGACACTGTGAATCTCCAAGGAATTATGCTGAGTATTTTTATAAAAAGCCAATCCCAGAAGGTTATATACTGTATGATTCCATTTATATAAGATTTTAGAAATGAACGGGCTGTTGGTTGCCAAGAGTTGGAGACGGGCTGGGGGATGGGAGGAGGTGGGTGTGGTTATTTAAGGGCAACAGGAAGGATTCTTATGGTAAGAGAAGTGTTATCTATCTTGAATGTGATGGTGAATTAACAAACCTACACATGTGATAAATTACACAAAACTAAATACACACACACACACACGTACAAATACAAGTGGGGAAATATTAGTAAGATCTGTGATTTGTATCAGTGTCAATATCCTGGTTGTGACATTGTACTTTAGTTTTATAAGGTGTCATCACTGTAGGAATATGGGTAAAGTGCACACAGAATCTCTTTATTACCTCTTACAACTGCATATGAATCAACAATTATCTCAAAAATGAAAGTTTAATCTTAAAACCCCTACCTAATATGATGGAAGAAAGAGAGGGAGGGAAGGAAGAAAATGAACACTTACTATGGATTTACCATGTTCCAAAATCCAGGCTGTTTAATACCTGATTGGAGATAAATATTATCATTATTATTATCCCCATTTTATAGACGAGGAAACTGAGGCTTACAGAATAACTGTCCCGTTCACAAAGACACGCTTTGAGGAGTCAGGAGTCAAGCCCTGCTCCCTGACTCTCCCTCTGCCTGTCTCCATCCTTTAGGCAAACACAGCCATCAATCACATGTAGGCAATGACTGCATTACTCAAGAGGAAATTGAAGCCCGACAGTAAGATGCAGTCCACAAAATTCATGATTTCTTCCCCCACCCCTCTCCCTCTATTTGGTCCCTTTTTCATATGGATTGGGTTTTTATTTCTGTGTTTATTGCACACGCAAATTACAGATGAGAGCATCGGCTACACAAGTCATTACTCAGAGTAGCATCACCCCAACTGCCACCGGACGAGGACCGAACAGCTTGTGGTTAATTTGCTATATAATCACTGCCTGTGACAGGGGGGCAGGGCTGTGCCTGTGCTAATATTAGGAAAGGGGAAGCTGAGCAGAGAGAACTCCTGGGGTATAGGGAGGAAGCATGGTATTGAACCAGGGAGAAAAGAAGAGAGCTGATGGGGAGCAGAGGGAAGGGGCTCTGTCCCAGTCAGAGGCATTTCTTCCTCTACCAAGGAGTAGAATTGCTCTGTCCCATTAGTCGTGTCTCCATGAAAGAGCTGAGCACAATCTGCATTCTCCAAACCTCCACCACCTCAGCTCAGAGAAGGAATGTCTGTATGCACACACTGCAGCCACAGGGATGGGTCAGAGGCTGGAGGAAATTGACCAACAGGCAAGCTTTACACCCCTATACTAATGTCCTAACAATTCAGTAAGAAAAAAGACCAACAATTCAATAAAAAATGGGCAAAGGATATGAACAAGCAGTTCTCAGATTAGGAAACTCCGCCCCAAAACGTACAGAAAGATGTTCAACTTCAGTCTTAATAAAAAGGAAATGCAAATGAAAACCACAATGAGATACTATTTATTTACCTATCAGATGCACAAAGATCAAAATGTTCGATCACACACTGAACTGGCTGGAGTGTGGAGACACCATCGCTCTCAAAGGCTGGTGAGAGTGTAAATTGGCGCAGTCTCCGTGGATGGCAATTCGGCACCCTGTCAAAATGTTTGAGGCATGTATCCATTGACCCATACATCCTACTGCTCTAGAATATATTCCACAGACATACTTGCATATATGTATGCAGAGTTGGATGTACAAGGCAGCACGGTGTATAATAACAGAAGATTGGAGATACCCTGAATGTCCATCAACAGGGGACTGCTTAAATAAATTGCCGTACATCCATCCAATGGAAATCTTTATGGCTGTTAAAAAAGAATGAGGCAGCTCTTTAAGTTTGGATATGAAACAATTTCCAAGATATATTGTTAAGTGAAAAAAGCAAAGTGCTGAACAGTGTGATTAGAATGCTGCTCTTTGTGAGGGTTTTTTAAGGATATAGACACATATATATCTTCGCTGATATATGCAGAGTATCCTGAAAGGATGACAATTTTTTTTTTTTTTTCGGTATGCAGGCCTCTCACTGTTGTGGCCTCTCCCATTGCAGAGCACAGGCTCCGGACACGCCGGCTCAGCGGCCATGGCTCACGGGCGCAGCCGCTCCGCGACATGTGGGATCCTCCCGGACCAGGGCACGAACCCGTGTACCCTGCATCGGCAGGCGGACTCTCAACCACTGCGCCACCAGGGAAGCCCCAGGATGACAATTTTTGCAATATTTGGTTCTATAGAGGAAAAGGGGCTCTGGGGGTGGGAACAAATGGGAAAGGAGGCTTGTTACTCACTGTTCACCTCGTTTACAGTTTGCTGTGTGTGTATGTACAACCCATTCTAACTGATTAGTAATAATTTTTTTAAAACCTCTGTTGGTTGCTCTTGCCTTCTTGGCCTGACCCCCAAGGCCCTTGATGGTTTGATTTAAGCCTATTCCCCTTCATCTCCTGACATGACACCCCTAGCACACGCCTCTCAAAGACACTGAATTTCTCACTTCTCCCAAAGGCATCATGCTTTTTCATACCTCAGGACCATTTCCCACGCCCACGAGCAGTGTATGAGACCCTTCTTCTATGACAAAGATGGATCTCTTTGCCTTGGCCTCAAAGCCTCATACAGTCTGGCTCCCGCCAGCCTCAGGCATCTCATCTCCCCGCACTCTGCTCCTTGTTCTTTTTCTCCAGCCACACTGTCCTCCCACTTCCTCCAAAATCTCACACTCCCTTCAGCCTCCAGGTCTTTACTAAGGCTCTTGCCCCAGCATCCAGGTCCCTTCCTGATCCCATTACCAGTATGACCCTTGACCCACCTGAGCTTCTCCTTTGTATCACATACCACAATTTCACTTCAATCTGTAATTATGCTAAAAGGTAAGGAACTGACAGGACTAAGTGTTGGCAAGGATGTGAACAATGGGAACCCACACATACGGCTGATGAGAGCATAAAGTGGGCTATAGAGTCTGGCAAATTTATCCCTAGGTATTTATCCACAAGAAATGAGTTCATCTATCCATAAAAAGACATGAGCACCGATGTTCATAATGGCTTTATTCACAATAGCCAAACACTGGAGACAACCCAAACACCCATCATCAGTAAGAGAATGAAAGAACAAATTGTGGTATATCCATATGATGAAATACTACACAGCAATAAGAGAGAGGAAAAACTACTGATAAACACAGTATGGATGGATCACAAAAATATTATGCTGAGTAAAAGAAGTTAGACATAAGAGAGTACATATTGTACGATTCAATTTATATGAAATTCAAGAATAGGCAAAACTAATCTGTGGTGGTAGAAGTCAGAATGAATAATGGGGGAAGGGGTATTGGGAGGGGTATTGGAAAAGGGTATAGGGAGCTTTCTGAGATGGTGGAAATGTTCTGTATGTTAATACATACATATATATATATATATATATATATGTAAAATTTGATGAATATATGTATGTAAAAATGCATCAAGCTGTACAGATATGTGATAAAGCAAACAGACAAAATGTTCATTGTAGAATCTAAGTGGTGAGTATATGGGTGTCCATTGTACACTTCTTTCTCCCACACTGTAGTGGTATAACACAATAAATATTTATTTCCCAGTCATGTAATAGTCCTGTGCAGGTTTCACTGGTCAATGGGAGGCTTCCCTCCTCATGGTGAGACTCAGACCCAAGTTCCTTCCATCCTGTGGCACCAACATCCCCCAGCACTGTGCTTCTCAATTTGAAGTGGTTTTGTCTCCCCCACCCACCCGACCCCAGGCATTTTCAATGCCTGGAGAGACCTCTGATTATCATGACTGGGGAAGAGAGTGCTACTGTCATCCAGCAGGTAGAAGCCATGGATACTGCTAAACATTCTACAATGCACATGCTAACCTCCCACAACCAAAGTGTATCCAGTCGAAAATGTTGATACAGATGCTGTAGAGAAATCCTGCCCTGGGAGATCTTAACCTAAAAATCCCAAGGCATCCTTGGAGAGAACTTTATTTCAATATAATTGGCTTCCCTTATAATTCTAGGGATTAAACTTTAATCAGAAGTATGATTGAGCATCATTATGCTGAGTGGGGGTCTATAAGCATCACTAGCCTGCCAAATGGTCCATGGAACACAAAAAAGTTAAGAATCCCAGCTAGGGACGTTGGTTAAGGTTTACGTATCTATCAATGTAATGCCCATACTAATAGAATAATGGACAAAAATGACATGATTTTCTCAGTAGATGCAGGGCAGGGTTTACAAAGTGACTGCTGATGGATAAGGAATTTCTTTCTGGGATGATGAAAATGTACTAAAATCAGGTTACGGGGATAGTTTCACAACTCTTTAAAATCCACTGAATTGTATACTTTAAATAGGTAAATGTTATGTCTATAAATTGCATCTCAGTTGGGTTTTTTTGTTTGTTTGTTTCAGAAAAAAAAAAAAGAATCCCTGCTAGGGTCTCAATGTTCTCTGCCTCTAACCAGGTAGATGAAGACGTTAGAGAAGGCAGACCTACTTCCTAACCTCCTTGACTTAAAATTAACGCAAAGTATTCCTGTTCATAGGCCACTGGTAAGAATTAGTCATATAGTGCCACCTAGACGCAAGGGAGTCTGGGAAAAATTGTTTCTATCTGGACAGCTGCCCCTAAGCACCAACTCTATTCTGTGAAAGAGGAAGCGTGAATTCTTGGAGGCCATCTAATAATGCCACCCCTAATAATGATGATGATAATAATAATACGAAGAAGAAATGCTAAAGATAAATAATAACAACTAGCAATCATTAAGCACTTCCTCTGGCCCAGTCACTGGGCTGAGAGCTTTACAAGCATCATTCTCTTCAGACCCCCATCCTCCCTATGAGGTTAGAAGACTTCTGCTCTGTGGTCAGATCCTGTTCCTCTCCAGTCCTCTGTAGAGATCCTCACTGCCATGGTCAACTCTCACATCTATGCAATCCAGGCAGTCATGGTACCTGTGCCCAGAGCCTGAGGAAGGAGCAGGGAGGCCAGCTGAAGGGGGCTTGAGCCCACTTTCATCATAAAAAAAGGTACAAATGAACTTATTTACAAAGCAGAAATAGAGTCACAGATGTAGAAAACAAATTTACGGTTACCAAGGGGGAAAGAGGGGGAGGGATAAATTGGGAGATTGGGATTGACATATATACACTACTATATATAAAACAGATAACTAATAAGGACCTACTGTGTAGCACAGAGACCTCTACTCAGTACTCTGTTATGACCTATTTCTACTCTTTTTAAAAAGAATGTAAAAAAGAGTGGATATATGTATATGTATAACTGATTCACTTTGCAAAAACTAACACAACATTGTAAATCAACTATACTCCAGTAAAAATTAATTTAAAAAATAGGTCACAGAGACTAAGACCCCAGCAGGCTGACAAGCTGGGCCTGGGTTCTGGACCTCTCAAAAGCCCCCAATTCAAAAAGGGTCCTCCTCAGTCTGCCTGTGCTGACCCACTATGTGCACATCTGCAACTAAGCCCTTCAACAAGACCTCCCTCCAGCTAGAAGAGAGCAAGCCAGGAAAAGCTATCACCATGTTCACTCTCCATAGCTTCCTATTTCTACAGCAGAAAGCCCCCAAATGATGGTTGTAAAAATATATCTCCTGGGGGCTTCCCTGGTGGCGCAGTGGTTGGGAATCTGCCTGCCAATGCAGGGGACGTGGGTTCGAGCACTGGTCTGGGAAGATCCCACATGCCGCGGAGCAACTAGGCCCGTGAGCCTCAACTACTGAGCCTGCGCATCTGGAGCCTGTGCTCCGCAGCAAGAGAGGGGCCGCGACAGTGAGAGGCCTGCGTACCACGATGAAGAGTGGCCCCTGCTCGCCTCAACTCACACAGAAACAAAGACCCAACACAGCCAAAAATAAATAAATAAATAAATAGAATCAAAAGTAAGAGACAATCCCCATGTCTGAGTTCTCTGGGTCAATGGTACATACAAATATTATCCCATTTTGCAGATGGATGAACTTGACTACGTTAGGTCAGGAGCATGCAATTATGGAGCTGGGTGATGGTTCGGGACCGGGGGCTCTCAGGGCACTTTGCAAGGGTACCTGGGCCTCCTGCTTGGAAGTACTGGGTCCAGGCCCAACACACCAGTCTTGATGAAGGGAAGTGGGGGAGTGGTCTGCAGCTACACATATAACAGATGGTAATGGCTGTCTCTCGGATGGTGGGTGGGTTTTTTTTTTTAATCGCATAGCTTTTTTTCCTTAACATTAGGAATTTTTTCTAAAACCCTCTAAAAACATGAGTTTTACAGCAACAGAGATGGCGGAGTGTTTTTGAGTGATCCAGAGCCCAGACTCAGTCTGTCAGCCTCCTGGAGTCTTGGCCTCTGGAACATAAGAATAAAGTAAGTTTAAGCTCACTGCCTGGAAATAGTCCCTGGAGATGGGCTGCCTCCTCTTCCCCTGGGATTCTAGAGAATATAGCTACAGGAGGCCTGGGATTCTGGGGAATCATCCTCCTGACCATCTTGTCCCAAATCCCAAGGACAGGCTGTAAGCCCAGGAGAATAGAGAGTCAGGGGAACCAGGCCCCCGGTTAGGGTGAGAGCTCTGGTCTTCAAACATGCTTGAGTCTCCATGGGAAGGAACCAAGAGCAGCATACCCTCAAACAAGTGACTTAACCTCTCTGAGCCTCAGTTTCCTCATCTGTAAAATGGAGATAAAATATTGTCTGCCTCCTGAGGTTGTTGGGAGGATTGGATTAGGCTTGTAGAAGGGCCTAGTACAGGGCCTAGATCCCAGAACATTCCCAGTGAAGGTTAACTTTGATGATTATTTTCAAGCCTCAGGAAAGAGGAAGGATAATCAATGATACAAAGGCCAAAGAAGATGAGACCTCAAAGCCCAGATGGAAGGGTCATGGATGGACCGGATGGGTCAGAGAAGCCCTTGACCTTACCCAGCAGGAAGGAGGGGCTGCTCTAGGTGGACTGGGGGAAAGACTTGGGCAACTAAGCCCCCAATCCTAGCTTTGGTCTCACCTCTGCCCTTGTTCCCACTGCAGAGAAGTCTTCTTGTGCAGTCACTAAGTTGTATTGTCAATAAGAAAAATGGTGGTAGACATCCTTAAAGACGTGACATTTCCTGTCCTATAAAGATGCCCTTTATTCAGACAGATGCAGATAATACTGAGAAGGACATCCTTCATGTTCCCACATAGCATGTCTGCAGCCTGTACAGAAGGAGCAGGGTAGGACCCACTGAGATGTGGTAATTTGACCATGTGAACAGATGCTCTTCGTGGGGATCAAGGCGTCAGTTTTGCAGGGGGACATGGAAGCACTCAGGCTGGGGACACCAACTTCCAGGAGACTGAATGCAATTCACCGACCTACAGAGGAGCTAGGGTGTGTTTCCTGGTGAGTGGGGATGGGAGATGTGCTGGACCCTTAAAGAGCAAGGTCCCCTGGGTCAGAATGGGACCCTCATCTTGAGTGGAACCTTGAACTACCAAATTCTAAGGGTCTTCCAGATGACAAAGCATCACTGACATGGAATACTTCCAACAACCCAGTGACCTGAACATTATGACCCTCATTTTATGGATAAGGAAAAGAGGCTGAAAGAAATGAAGTTACTTCATTCATTCATTCAAGCAATTACTTCAATATTTTTTTGTGTGTGTGGTTACACGGGCCTCTCACTGCCGTGGCCCCTCCCGTTGTGGAGCACAGGCTCCAGACAAGCAGGCTCAGCGGCCATGGCTCACGGGCCCAGCCGCTCCGCGGCATGTGGGATCCTCCCGGGCCGGGGCACGAACCCGCATCCCCTACACCAGCAGGCAGACTCTCAACCACTGTGCCACCAGGGAAGCCCAATTACTTCAATACTGATCACCTAATACATGCCAGGTATAGTGCTAAGCATTGGGGAATACAGCCATACATGGGTCAGGCAATACCCTTCCCACATGGGACAAACAGGCTAGGGGGAGACAAAAAATTAACAAGTACTCAAATAAAGAAAAACGTCATTATTAATTATTCGATGTGATTGAGCAAAGGATGTGGGGTAGGTTGGAATGATTGGCTCCACTTCTCTGCCCTCTCTGGATCAAGACTTGACACACAACATTGCAGTCCCTTCCACCCATGGACTTTGGCCAATGTAGTGTGAGTAGTCATGACATATGCAGGAATTTGGAATATGCTTCACGGTGAGCTTGTGCTCTTTCACTTCAGCCATAGCCATGAGATCATACCTTGGGTAGCCTGGTGATCCCAGGAGATGGATGAGAAGTGGATGACAGCTGAGCCAACGACTTATGAATGAAATAAATACTTACTATTGAATATCACTGAGATTCTGTGCTCTGTTGTTGTTATTACATAACAATAGCTGATCAATGTAGACAACAATGATAAATGATGAGATCGGAAGATGGGACATAAAAAAAGACTGGAGTTACCTTTTTTTTTTAGAAGCTTTTTTCTTTATTTTTGGTAAAAATATGTAACATAAAATTTACCATGTTAACCACTTTTAAGTGTACAGTTCAGTAGGGTTAAGTATATTCATATCATTGTGAAACAGATCTCAAGAACTTTTTCACCTTGCAAAACTGAAACATAGTCTATACACAGTGAACAACTACTACCCTTTTCCTCCATTACCTGGCCTCTGTTAACCACCATTTTATTTTCTGTTTCCATGAATTAGACTAATTTAAATACTTTATATAAGTGAAATCATATAGGATTTGTCTTTTTGTGACTGGCTTATTTAACTTATCATAATGAAGAAAGACTGGATTTATATGAGACAGGGGAAGAGAGTCAAACTCTCTGGAAAAGTAACATTTAAACAGGAAAATGAGTAACTCCTAGACACACAAGAGCACAAAAGTGGGGAGGAGAGCCTTAAAAGCAGTGGGAACGGCATATGCAAAGGCCCTGAGGTGAGAAGGAGCAGAATGCATTTCAAGAAATCAGAGAAGGACAGAAAGCAATGGAAAAGGTGGTGGCAGGAGGTGAAATCAGAAAGGAAGTTGAGGAAAAGATCATGCAGACCTGGGGGCCATGGCAAAAAGTGTGCACTTTATTTAAGGGCAGTGGGAAGCTGATGAAAGGTGTTGAGTGCAGCAGTGACCCAATCAAAATTCTTCCCGGCCTTCTAGTGGAGAATGGATTACAGGGGCAGAAGTGAGGAGAGGGAACCAGGAAGGAGGCTGCTGTTGTCATCTATGTGGCAAGTGGTGGCTCAGATTAGGAAAGTGACTGTAGAGATAGAGAAAAGGGGACAAATGAGAGGTATTTTGAACATAAAATCCATAGGACCTGTTCAAAAATAGACCTACACATACATGTCCATTGATTTTTGACAAATATGCAAGGCAATTCAATGGAGAAAGACTGCACACACAAAAAAAATCTTGATCCATATCTTGTACCATAATCGAAAATTAACTCAAAATGGATCATAGATTATACTTCCTCAAAATTTAAAATTTTTCCACTTCAAAGGACACAATCAAGAAAATGGAAATGTAACCCATAATCTGGGAGAAAGTATTTGAAAATTATATATCTGACAAGGGTCTAGTTTGTAGAATATATAAAGAAATTTTATAACTCAACAATAAAAAGACAACTAACCCAATGTCTAAATGGACAAACGATTTTGAATAGACATTATCTAAAGAAGAGATACAAGTAGCCAATAAGCACGTGGAAAGATGCTCAACATTGCTGGTCACTAGGGAGATGCAAATCAAAACCACGGTGAGATACCATTGCACACCCACTGGGATGGTTATAATCAAAAATATGAACAGGGCAACAAGTGTTGGTGAGTATATACAAAAAATTGGAACCTCATACATTGCTGGTGAAGCCTCTTTGGAAAACAGTTTGGGAATTCTTCAAAAAGTTAACTGTAGAGTTACCATATGACCCAGCAATAAGTCCTCATAACAATTTGTATGCAAATGTTTATAGCAGCAGTATTCATAATGGCCAATTGGAACCTCATACATTGCTGGTGAAGCCTCTTTGGAAAACAGTTTGGGAATTCTTCAAAAAGTTAACTGTAGAGTTACCATATGACCCAGCAATAAGTCCTCATAACAATTTGTATGCAAATGTTTATAGCAGCAGTATTCATAATGGCCAAAACTTGGAAACATCAGGAAGGTCCACCAAATAATGAGTGGATAAACAAAATGTTTACATGGACTATTATACAGCATGTATACAATCCATTCCAATGTGTGCAATGGAATATTATTCAGCAATAAAAAAGAATGAAGTACTGATACATGCTACAACATGAATAAACTTTGCAAACATTATGCTAAGTGAAAGAAGCCTGTCACAAAGACCACATATTGTATGATTCCATTTCTATTAAATATCCAGAAGGGGCAAATCCATAGAGACAGAAAGTAGATTAGTGGTTTCCAGGGGTTTGGAGAAGTGACTGCTAATGCATGTGAGGTATTTTTGGGGGTGATGTGAATGTTCTGGAATTAGAGAGTGGTGATGACTGCACAACTCTGTGAATATACTAAAAACCACCAAATTGTATACTTAAAATGGGTGAATTGTATGGTATGTGAATTTTATTTCAATAAAGCTGTTAACCAAAGAAAAGATCATAGAACTAAATATAAAACCTAAAACTATAAAACTTCAGAAGACTTCATAGAAGGAAAATCTGTGTAACTGCAAGTAAGGCAAAGATTCCTTAGATATGCCACCGAAAGCATGATTCATCTAAGAAAAACAATTGATAAACCGGACCTCATTAAAATTAAGAACTTTTGCTCTCTTTTATTTTTTTTTTTTTTTTTTTTTTTTTTGGGTTCGCGGGCTCACTGTTGTGGCCTCTCCCTCTGCGGAGCACAGGCTCCGGATGCGCAGGCTCAGCGGCCATGGCTCACGGGCCCAGCCACTCCGCTGCATGTGGGATCTTCCCGGACTGGGGCACGAACCCGTGTCCCCAGCATCGGCAGGCGGACTCTCAACCACTGCGCCACCAGGGAAACCCAGAACTTTTGCTCTTTGAAAGATACTGTTAAGAGGATGAAAAGACAAGCCACAGACCAGGGAAATATATTTGCAAATGACATATCTGTTAAAGGATTTGTATTACAAATACATAAAACTATCAAAACTCAATAATAAGAAAATGAGCAACCCAATTTTTTTAAGTGGGTAAAAACTGTGGACACTTCATCAAAGAAGTTATATGTATGGCAAATAAATCCAGGAAAAAATGCTCAACATCATTATTCATGAGGGCAATGCAAATTAAAACCATGGTATGATTCCACTCTACTTCTATCTGAATGGAAGACTCACCATATCAAATATGGGCGAGGATATGGGGCATCTGGTGCATGTATCTCTCATACAATGCTGGTGAGTGTGTGTAATGGTAATACCACTTTGGAAAAAGCTTAGCAGTTTCTTAAAATGTTAAACATATAGCAATACATGATCCAGACATTTCACTCCTAGGTGTTTACCCAAGAGAAACAAAAGCGTATGCCCATGCAAATACTTATACAGGAATGTGCATAGCAGCATTAGCTGTAATCACCAAAAACTGGAAATAAGCCAAATGTCCATCAACAGGTAAATGGATAAACAAAAATCATGGCACATCAATGGTATTCAATGGACTATTCGTCCGCGATAAAAAGAAATGAACTATTAACACATGCAACAACGTGGATGAATTTCAAAGTAATTATGCTGAGTGAATGAAGTCAGAAAAAAGGAATGCATTCTGTATACTTCCATTTGTATAAAATTCTAGAAAAGCAAAGTAATCTACAGGGACAGAAAGCAGATCAGTGATTGCCTGGGGATGGGAGGGAGGAGAGATTTAGGAAAGGGTGGGAGGGAGGATTGCCAAGGGACATGAGGAAACTGCTGGTAGTAATGGATATGTTCATTATCTTGAATGTGATGATGGTTCTCCAGGTGTACACATATGTGAAATCTTCAAAATACACACTTTCAATATGAGCCGTTCATTGTATATTAATTATACTTCAGTAAAGTTGTAAAAAAAAAAAAAAATTAACAGGACTTGTGGATGGTTTGGGTGGGGCAGGTGAGGGGGAAAGAAACACCAGGTGTAACCCCCAAGTTCCTGGCTTGAGCCTCTGAGGAGGGATGGAGGTGCCATTTCCTTTTTTTTTTTTTTTTTTTTTTGGCCACGCCATGTGGCATGTGGGATCTTAGCTCCCCAACCAGGGATCGAACCCCTACCCCCTGCATTGGAAGCACGGAGTCTTAACCACTGGACCGCCGGGGAAGTCCCTGGAGGTGCCATTTCCTGATGTGAAAATACTCAGGAGGGGAGAGAGTTGCAGGGCACTGGAGAGAGGCATTGAAAGTTTCCCTGAGGATGAGTGCCTTGGCCCAGAAGGAGACTATAGAGGGAGAGAGAGAAAGAAAGAGAAGCAGAAAGCCTGAGAGATAGCCCCTGGAGAGCAAGGGAGGATGCAGACAGCGTCTGGGAAGGGGGAAAGTAGGATGAGAACCTGACCCACAAAGTCCCCAGAGACCTTACAGGAGCATCTTGGGCTAAGGGTCCAGAGCAGAGGTATGCCCAGGGCTGGCCCCAAGGCCTGAAAAGGGGGCTGTCTTTGGAAGGACACAGGACGGAATAGGACGTCTCACTCCTCCCCTGGACCTGGCACATACATCACCACATTGAGATCAGTGTAATTATCCCCCTTAGACAGACAAGAAAACTGAGGGTCACAGAAGTGAGGAGACATCTCCCAGAGTCACAGAGTTTGTATCTAACCCACATCTGGGGGCTCAAGTACTACTTTTGGGCAATGAGGTGCCAGAATAAGGTTCACGGGGGGCCAGGTTTAAACCCAGCACCCACTACTGCCCCCCAGGGCACAAGCACATCTGAGGCAGTTACCGTGAAGGAGGGAGCACAGCTAATTGCCTGTACAAATTAAGTCTAATGTGGTCGGTATCGACGTACTTATCTTTCTTTAATTACATTAATCAATTAATGAAGAAGATGGCTTCCTCTTATTATGATTTCCAAGGCCCATATGTTCTTAGGAGTCTGGCTGGCTTTCCTCTCGGGCCCTGGCTTCAGTGGACTACAGGGCAGGCATCGGTAGGAGAACCTGCCCCAAGCCTTCTCCACCCTGTAGCTGAGCTCCACGGGGGGAGAGGCAAGAACGAAGTACTGATCCCGGAAGAGGTAACGAGTGGAAGAAGCCCAGACTCCTTATCCAGCATTCAAAGCCCCTCTCCAGCATCGTTCCCTCGACCCATGTTTACTGGCCTGGCCTGATTGATTTCCTGCAAGCTACCCGTGCATGCTTCAGCTGCCACACCCACATAAGTGATATTTCCTCCACCAGGAAGGCCAGCTCCCATCAGTCAGGGGTCCAGGGCAGGCCAGGCAGTCACCTCCTTCCCTGTGCCCTGTAGAAAGCTTGCCTGCAAGATCCTCCTTTATTCATTCATTTCTGATTCATTTCTGATTCAACAAATATTTACAGTCCTTGCCGTCGGGAAGCTTCCAGCCCTTTGGGACAGACAGACATTAAACAGATCTATGATTACGTAGGGCAGTGGTTCTCAGCCCATTAGAATCAGCAGGGGAGCTTTTAGGTACGATGCCCAAGCCCCACTCTAGACATGTTAAAGCAGAATCTCTACGGGTAGAGCATGAGTATGTTTTTTAATTCCCCAGGTGATTCTGATATGCAGGCAGAACTGAGACCATATCTGAAATGCTGCCACCCAGGGTTGCTTTCCCCGGAGGTTTTTTTGTTGTTTGTTTGTTTTTTTGCGGTACGCGGGCCTCTCACTGCTGTGGCCTCTCCCGTTGCGGAGCACAGGCTCCCGACGCGCAGGCTCAGCGGCCATGGCTCACAGGCCCAGCCGCTCCGCAGCACGTGGGATCTTCCCGGACCGGGGCATGAACCCGTGTCCCCTGCATCGGCAGGCGGACTCTCAACCACTGCGCCACCAGGGAAGCCCCCCTCTTTTTTAATTCCCCAGGTGATTCTGATATGCAGGCAGAACTGAGACCATATCTGAAATGCTGCCACCCAGGGTTGCTTTCCCCGGAGGTTTTTTTGTTGTTTGTTTGTTTTTTTGCGGTACGCGGGCCTCTCACTGCTGTGGCCTCTCCCGTTGCGGAGCACAGGCTCCCGACGCGCAGGCTCAGCGGCCATGGCTCACAGGCCCAGCCGCTCCGCAGCACGTGGGATCTTCCCGGACCGGGGCATGAACCCGTGTCCCCTGCATCGGCAGGCGGACTCTCAACCACTGCGCCACCAGGGAAGCCTCCCCAGAGGTTTTTGAGAGTGTGATCAGCCAACGGCGCTTTTTATCATTCTTTGTTTAGATGAGATGAGTTTATATTAGCTACTCTGTTTTCTGTGTGTAAATGTGGCATGTCATGGAGAGCAGTGCTTCTCAGGTTCCTACTCACTCTGATCATTTGTCTTTTTTTTTCATAAAAATAAAAATAATTAGCTTCTACTCATCAGACCTTACTATGTGCCAAGAACTGCAGTTTACATTACTGATCTTATTTAATCCTCAGGACAACCCAACACTCATGATATCTCTTTTATAGATGAGGAAACTATGGCTCGGAGAGGCTGAGGATATTTACCCCCCTGTTAAGTGGCAAAGCCGAGAAAACACTGCTCTCTGCCCCACTCCAGTCTACCTTTCCCAAACAGTAACATTGAAGGTACCAATCACACTCACGTAGCCATGGTTGAAGCCTCCACTGTACTGTTCTCCTTCAATCATAAGATTTTCTTAATACTTCATCCCTTTTTCCTGCCCAGACACCTGCTTTTTAAATCTAACATTCAATTAAAAAAATGTTTTTTAGGGCTTCCCTGGTGGCACAGTGGTTGAGAGTCCGCCTGCTGATTCAGGGGACATGGGTTCATGCCCTGGTCCGGGAAGATCCCACGTGCCGCGGAGCGGCTGGGCCCGTGAGCCATGGCCACTGAGCCTACGCGTCCGAAGCCTGTGCTCTGCAGCGGGAGAGGCCACAACAGTGAGAGGCCCACATACCGCAAAAATAATAATAATAATAAAAATTTAAAAATATTTTTTAATTTTTTAAAACCTGATCAGTCTTGAACTGCTTAAAATCATCTCATAACCTCCCTAACATAAATCATGCATTTTTATTTTTTGGAAATTGTGGAACTCAGTTGAATTGAAGAAATTCAAAGAGCAGTCACATGAGTTTCCTCAGAGGAACGAAATTTAGATGGAAAGTGGAATTCAAATATACAACAACCTTAAGGTTCATATGGCCCAAAACAACGGAGCTCAAACTTAAAAGCGTGTAAACTCAAGTTCAGCAATAATTCTCCAATATATTTGGAAGCCTGTTGCTCATAGCCAATGATGTCTTCATCAGCCAATCAAGCCAGCCACTTTAAGTGGCCGAACCAGTCAGTTTGGCTCCCCTGGAAACGTGCTACAGGATGGAGGTCACTCAAAGACAAGGTGATAACTAGCTTATGTCTTTAGCAGGAGAAATGTTTGACTGGTCTGTGTTATAGTCACACACAGACAGCCTAGGGAGACCAACGATCCCAGTTTGCCCAGGACTGTCCTGATTTTAGCAAAGGAAGTCCTATGATGCTGAAACGGTCAGTCAGCATCACAGCACATGCTCGGCTCATCTCAACATACATGGAAAGGAGTTGCCATTTCCCTTCAACCAGCCATGGGCCTGATCCCAGGGCTCTGAGAGGTGGTTCGTGGCTCCCTGTGGGGCAGGACGTCCTGCCCAGGACTAGCAAAAGGGGTATGTCTTAGTTCAGTCTGCTATAACAGAATACCATAGACTGGGTAGCTGAAACAACAAACATTTATTTTTCACGGTGATGGAGGCTGAAAGTCCAAGATCAGAATGGCAGCATGGTCAGGATCTCGGTGAGGGCCATTTTCCTGGTTTACAGATGGCCATCCATCTTCTTGTTATATCCTCACATGGTGGAGAGAAGAGAAAGAACTCTGGTCTCTTCATCCCCTTATAAGGGCACTGATCCCATTCATGAGGGCTTCACCCTCATGAACTAATTCCCTCCCAGAGGCCCCACCTGCAAATACCTTCACACTGGGGATTTAGGCATCAACAAATGAACGTTGGGGGACACGAGCATTCAGTCCATAGCAGAGTACTTGGGGGCAAGAAGGAAACTGGCCCGAGTAGTGACTTCTGCTGACCACCCTCTGCTCTCCCAGATAAACTTGAGAGAGATTTTGCTCAGATGATTCTGGGCCAGGAACTCTGTGCCAGGCCACGTTACCTTCTCTGAGCATTGCTTTTCTCATCTACCAAGTAGAAAGAATAATCATAACCTCAAAGAATTATAGTGAGCAGTAAATGAAACAGAGCACATAAAATGCCTCAGACATAGTAAGCATTCAGTTAAGTGTTCATCACTGTCATCACTTTCATCCTCCAGGGCACCGAGGTGGTGGGGAGAGGCTGAAGGAGGAAGGGGAGGGGAAGGGTCCCACATCCTCCCTCAGCCATGGAGCAGGAGACCCAAGTTCCCAATCCTATCTGTTCTCCCTCAAAACCAGCACCGACCTCTCCATCAGGCTCAGAAGCACCATACCTGAGGCCAACAATATTTTATGGATGCCCAACAATGTTTTCATGTCTTTTCATCTTCTTTTACTGTGGTAAGAACACCCACAGTAAGTTGATTTACCCTCCACATAGTTTTAAGTGCACAATACATTACTGTCCACTCTCAATACAATGTCGTACAACAGACCTCTAGACCTTATTCATCTTACTTAACTCAAATTTTTTCTTTTTTTTTTTTTTGCAGTACGCGGGCCTCTCGCTGTTGTGGCCTCTCCCGTTGCGGGGCACAGGCTCCAGACGCGCAGGCTCAGCGGCCATGGCTCACGGGCCCAGCCGCTCCGCGGCACGTGGGATCTTCCCGGACCGGGGCACAAACCCATGTCCCCTGCATCGGCAGGCGGACTCTCAACCACTGCACCACCAGGGAAGCCCTGAAATTTTTTTATTGAATTATATTTGACATATAACATTGTATAAATTTAAGGTGTGCTCATCTGAACCTTTATGCTTGTTGATGAGTAACTCCTCATTTCCTCCTTGCCCGCAGCCCCTGGAAACCCCTGGCAGTTCTATGAATTTGCCTATTTTAGTTACCTCCTCTAAGTGGAAGAACTCAGTATTTGTCTTCCTATGACTGGCTTATCTCACTTAGCAAAATGACCCCGAGGTTTATCCTCATTGTGGCATACTTGCAGAATTTCCTTCTATCTTAAGGCTGAATAGTATCCATTGTATGTACATAGCATATTTTTAATTTCTTTTAAAATCAGAAGAAAATTAACTTCGAGTAGATCAAAATGTTTCATTTTTTCTCTCATCAGAAACAAATGAAATTTTTAGGACACCTCCACCCCCGCCGCCGCAGAATCTATTATTTTGGGAGCAACCCAAGACAGCAGAAGTGTCCAGCGTCCACGGAAGTCAGAAGGCAGCCATGCTCAAAACTTCACCTGTGCCTGCCTTTTTGATCCCCCCAACCCAGTCCTAATTCAGGCCGTGTTTGCCTCACTCCTGGATGGTGTGGGGCGGGGGAGCCTCCCAGCAGGTGTCTCAGCCTACTGTCTCAAATCCTCCACAGAGCAGCCAGCACAGTCTGTCGAAATCGCAAATGTGACTACGTCTCCTCTCTGCCGAAAACACTTCCACGGCTCCCCATTGCCCTTGGGACAAAGTCCAAACTCCCAGGCTTGGCACACAAGGCCTAGGTGAGCAGTCGCGTGTAGACCTCCTGCCACTCCCCTCCACGCCCCCAAACTTCTTGCTCTCACATCTCCACGCCTTTGCTCTGCCCAGAATGTCTTCCCTCTGCAAACTCCTAGTCATCTTCAAAGCCCTACTCCTCTAAAAGAAATTTCACACATTCATCATCTTGTGATTTTGAGTGAATGTCTCCAAGAGGTCAGGACCCATGTTTTCTTGGTCTCATCCCTCCATCCACCACCCCACTGCCTAGTTGAGAGCGGCTGTCCAACAGGG
This sequence comes from Lipotes vexillifer, assembly GCF_000442215.2. Lineage (NCBI taxonomy): Eukaryota > Metazoa > Chordata > Mammalia > Artiodactyla > Lipotidae > Lipotes > Lipotes vexillifer. The sequence goes on from NW_006791814.1 coordinate 676,641, forward strand.
TTTGTAGAGGCAGCCATGACACTCCTGGGGTCACTGCCAGCATCTGGGCCCTCCTCTGCCCCACTGCACCCCTGAGCTCCTGCAGCCCTGCGGTTCCCAAGTGCTGAGGAACACCCCACCGTCCTGCCTACCCCTTCCTGGTCCGGCGTGCTGGGAATGCAGCATCTCAGGTGCATGGTGGCAAAGCAGCCCTTGGTGAGTGGAACTGTAAACTTCACCTACAATACCCGCTCCAGGAGAAGCCGTCAGCCAGCCAGGACTGGAGGGGTGGCTTTCCAAGCCAAGAAAATCCCAGGGGCCATGTTCAGACTGGCCGGGGCCCAAGAGATCTGGTTCAGCCTTTGTCTGCCTGTGCAGCCCTCTGTGCCTCAGTTTCCCCATCTGCTAAGAGTGGATGCGGCTAAAGCCGCTAAAGAAAGGTTTCTTCCAAGTCTGGCTGCAAAAGCTCTCCCAGGGCCTCCCATCAACCCAGACAGAATTCCCAACACAGAGGGAAGAGTGCCACCTACTGACTCCCAGTACTGTGAACCACCAAAGAAATCACCAAAATCTGCAACCCTCAACTTGAGTCAATTAGCCTGCATCCTCCCCTTGCATGAAGCTAGGCCACAGCCCACTCCGTTTGCATGGAGCTAAGGGTCTACCCTCCAGCCTGGCCAAGGAGCTCTGGCCGCACCATTCTCAGCCCGCAAACCCCAGGACAGCCAGGAGCTCCTGTGCCATCCTGCCCCCTGTGTCAGACCCAGCACCAGGGCAGCCCCCAGCTGCACCGCCCACCCTACCCCCAACCCTGGGCCTGAGGCTGGAGGTAGAGAACAATGATCCCTATTGTGACTAAATTTCTCCCTGAAGATCTCATTCAAGATGTTAGAGGGAGCGATCATAAAAGGAATTAATAGTTGATTCGCTGTATAATTTCCTAGTTCAATATACTTTAGTGCAGCAGCTAAATGAGCCATCCCGGCCGTTCGGTGGGGGCTAGAGAGCGACTTTATCACTGGGATCTCAGGCTGAGGAATAAAAGCAATTCTTCTGAAGTAATTGCGTCTAATTAAAAGAAACATTTAAAAAGTGTAACCAAAAGGAATTCATTTCAAATGGAAAATTAATGCTGAAAAATAGCCCTGAGCTCTCTTGTCACAGCTAATAGCCAGGCAGCCGCAGAATAATTAAACTGTTTTGAAATGTCTATACCATCCTCCTCAGGAGAAGATGGGCACGGCTGAGCACATCGCCGGCATCAGCCAAAGGGGCAGCTCCCAGAGAGGTGGCCGGGACTGGGACTTGGGGTCAGCCACAGGCTTCCAGGCGGGGTGAGGACCAGGTCACCTTGGGCAAGACTGGAAGATGTTGGTGCCATGGTTGGTCCTTCATAGGAGGAGCCCTGGGCATCTCGAGTGTCTGGGTGTCCCATTAAATCCTCAGAAGAACCCTGCACATCAAGTCTTTTTAATTATCATATGAATATTATCATCATCAGCTCAAAAAGGGGATTCCCAGTGACAAGATACGTTGTCCAAAATCACAGCTAATATGGAGCAGAGTCAAAATTCAAACCTGGGTCCACATGCCCTGGTGTCCATATCACTCCCACTACACTGGATGTTAGGACTCAACTTTGGGAAAGAGGCCTTTTGCTTGCTTATGCTGTGGTTCTCAGCTGAGCCTTCACCTAGGGAGCTTTGGAAAGCCTGCCCCAGGCTCCACTCCCAGACGCACTGACTTCATTGGTCTGAGGACAGCCTGGACATCAGTATTTATTAAAAGCTGTCCAGGTGACTTTCCAGTGCATTCAGGGTTGAGAACCACTGGTCTAACTCCCAGTTATCTGGCACATTTCACCCAGTGGGCATTCCCTGAAATTTTTTTACATAAATAATTTTTTTTAATTTTTATTGGAATAGAGTTGCTTTACAATGTTGCGTTAGTTTCAGGTGTACAGCAAAGTGAATCAGTTATGCGTATACATATATCCCCTTTTTTTTAGATTTCTTTCCCATTTAGGTCACCACAGAGCACTGAGTAGAGTTCCCTGTGCTATACAGTAGGTTCTCATTAGATACCTATTTTATATACAGTAGTGTATATATGTCAGTCCAAATCTCCCAGTTCATCCCCCTCCCCCTTCCCCTCTTGGTAACCATAAGTTTGTTCTCTGCATCTGTGTCTTTATTTCTGCTTTGCAAATAAGTTCAACTTTACCATTTTTCTAAATTCCACATATAAGCGATATTATACAGTTTTTGTTTATCTCCTTCTGATTTATTTCACCCTCAGTTTCTTCTCCTGTAAAATGGGCTGCACTAACCATCTCACCCTGGGCAGCAGCATCATCCCAAGGGCCAAATTAAAATTCTATGTGAAACCCCCTAGACCAGCACCTTGTCCGGCAGAACCTAGAAGCACAAATAGTGTTGACTGAATCTACTTCAGCAGTTATGTTGGCCTTTTATCCTCTTAGGTCTTTGGGCCCTAGTTGCCTCCTCTCCCCAATCCATCCTCTGTGATCTCTGTCTCTCTCACATCCTCCTCTCTGCCCACACCTTCAAGCAATCCCTGGGCACTGCACAGATAGAACCAAAGGCTCGGACATGTGGTGGGGTGGGTGGTATTTAGAAGAATGACTTTCCTAGGCTCCGAGGGGTGATCCTGAAAAACAGATGCCCTTAAAAGATGCCTTTAGTGCCTTAATTTAAAGGCATTAAAGTAATATGCCCTTAAATGCACATTACTGAGTAAAGAAGTCCATCTAAAAAGGCTACATCCTGTATAATTCCAACCATATGACATTCCAAAAAAGGCAAAAAGTATGGAGACAGTAAAAAGATCAGCAGTTAGGGGGAGAAAGAGGGAGGCCTAACAGGAGCACAGGGAATTTTTAGGGCAGTGAAGCTATTCTCTAGGGTACCATAATGGTAGATACAGGTCATTATACATTCGTTCAAACCTATAGCATGTACAACACCATAATGTAAACTATGGACTTTGGGTAATGATGATGTGTCCTTGTAGGTTCACCAGTTATAGCATATGTACCACACCGTGCGGGACATTGACAGTGAGAAAGACTCCTTTTGGTGGGAATTGTATACTTTCCACTCAATTTTTTTTTTTTTTTTTTTTTTTTTTGCGGTACGCAGGCCTCTCATTGTCGTGGTCTCTCCCATTGCAGAGCGCAGGCTCCGGATGCGCAGGCTCAGTGGCCATGGCTCACGGGCCCAGCCGCCCCGTGGCATGTGGGATGTTCCCGGACCAGGGCACGAACCCGTGTCCCCTGCATTGGCAGGCGGACTCTCTCAACCACTGCGCCACCAGGGAAGCCCTTCCATTCAATTTTTCTGTGAATCTAAGTCTCCTCTAAAAAATAAAGTCTACATTTTTAAAAAAGGATGGAAGATCCTTTCAGTACCTTGGTCCTCGGCAGATGCCAACAGCAGTAACCAGATTAGAGGAAGAGCTGTGGGGTGGGGAGGAATGGGAAGGACGGGGGTGAAAAAGGTACACGCCGAGGCATGATGCAAGAATAAGGATGCAAAACGAAAACGTCCAGCCAGAATGCCAAGGGAGTAGCATTAGATCCGTAGACCCAGCCTGCCATGGGCCCTCCCATCATTAGCCATCGCCAGCCCTGATCCAGCAAAGTCAAAACTTTCAGGAGGGAACATGCCTAATCCTCTAGCCCTCCCAGTCTCTGCCCAACACCTTCATTTCCCTTTATTTGCTCTTTTTTTTCCCTCTACCACTATAAGCTCAAGTCATCCAAACTTTCCCTTTAACACTGAGCCTCCCTAATTAAGCTAAATTATTAGAAGGTTGAAAAAAAAAAAAAACACCTCCCAAATTCTCTTTGCGTTTCAGTAGCTCTTTAATATGCGAGGCAACGAGAGATGAGCTTCTCCTAATTGCCAGTCCCTGGAGTAGCCAGTCAGAAAATGAATTGATGCATTTTTTTCCTTATGAACAATGCATGTAGCACAAATTGTGGTGGCCGTCACCAGAGATTTAATTACAAAATATCATTACTTTCACACATCATTTCAGATTTGGCCTGATCAAATCAAAGTGAGGGCAAGAGGGAGAGAAAACTGCACTCTTAGCAGGGTCACTCATTCAGGGGTGGCTGGAAGGTGGGCGGGAATTGGCATTGTTGAAATGTCCTCTGGGCGGGGCCGTTGCAGAGAAAGCAGCTGCCAGAGACACAAACGGAAAAGGATATTCCTGGGGTTCAGTGTTTCAGGGAAGCAGAGGTTGTGGGCTGTGGGAGGGTCCCCAGGGCATGGAAAGGTCCCCCAAGGGAAGAATCAGGATGAAGAGAGCATCACAATTCTGCAACTCAAAGGTGCTACAGAAATTCCCTTCTGGACTTCCCCGGTGGCGCAGTGGTTAAGAATCCACCTGCCAATTCGGGGGACACGGGTTCAAGCCCTGGTCCAGGAAGATCCCACAGGCCGCAGAGCAACTAAGCCTGTGCACCACAACTACTGAGCCTGCGCTCTAGAGCCCGTGAGCCACAACTACTGAGCCCGCGTGCCTAGAGCTTGTGCTCCACAACAAAGAGAAGCCACCACAATGAGAAACCCCCGCACACCGCAACAAAAAGTAGCCCCTGCTCACCGCAACTAGAGAAAGCCTGCGCGCAGCAACAAAGGCAACACAGCAAAAATAAATATATAAATAAATAATTTAGGGCTTCCCTGGTGGCGCAGTGGTTGAGAATCCACCTGCCAATGCAGGGGACACGGGTTCGATGCCTGGTCTGAGAAGATCCCACATGCCATGGAGCAACTAAGCCCGTGTGCCACAACTACTGAGCCTGCATGCCACAACTGCTGAAGCCCACACGCCTAGAGCCCATGCTCCGCAACAAGAGAAACCACCACAATAAGAAGCCCACACACCACAACAAAAAGTAGCCCCCGCTCACTGCAACTAGAACCCGCGCGCAGCAATGAAGACCCAACTCAGCCAAAAATAAATTAAATAAATATTTTTTTAATTAAAAAATAAACAAATAAGTAAATTTTAAAATAATAATAATACATGGTGTGAGTTTCATACGGTGACGTTGCTTCTCCACATCATGTAGGGGCTGTTTTACAGCACTGAGAACAAACATCGTATGGCTAACCAAAGTCATGGCAGATCTATTGCAAATACGGTCCCAATTTTCCCTTCCCTGTAACCACATTCCTTGCCATATGACTTCGTGGCTCCTCCCATTGAGAGATGAAGTCCATTTCTGCACATCTTGAACCTGGGCTGGCCTTGTGACTTGCTTTGCCCATCAAAACGTGCTAGAAGTGACATTGTGCCAGTTCTGAGCCCAGGTCTCAAGCAGCTTTGCATGCGGCTGCTTCTTCCCTTGGAAACCTGCTCAGCCACCATGAACACAAGCTTGATCTAGCCTGCTGGAGAATGAGACAGCACAAAGACCAAAATGAGTCATCCCAGCCAAAGCCGTTCTAGACCAGCCAGCAATCAGCTGACACAGGAGGGGGCCCCAGCCGAGAGGAGCAGAGCTGCTCAGCCAAGCGCAGCCGAGATCTGCAGAACCAACCATCAGGTGACCCAGAGAATTATGAGTTAGATCAATAGTTGTTGTTGTAAGCCACTAAGTTTTGGAATGGTTTGTTACATAGCAGTAGCTAATTGATACACACACTTGGGGAGGGGGTGCCTCGTAAGAAACAAGAGAGGAACCTGTAACACGGTGTGATGCTGACATATCCAACATGTGTGCAGAGTGATGCGAACGCCTAGGAGGGAGGACTTAGTTCTTCAGGGGAGGGACCAGTTAGAGGAGGCTTTCTGGAAGAGAAAATATGAGCACGTTTGTCCCAGGAACTCACCAGACAGAAGAAAGAACACGGGCAAAGGCATAACATCATGAAGAGAGAGGGGGCTTGGTCCAGAGCAGGGAGCTTCGGGCTCCTCTAGGACATGCAAAGGGGCAGAGCTCAAGGCACAGCATCAGCTAAGGAGCACCTGGCTGGGAGGAGGTGGGGAGGCTCGTATGAATACCTGCTAGGGCTGCAGAAGATGAGGCCGGGGGCTCAGACAGGGGTGGTCCCGGACAGATAGAGTCAGGGCTGGAGAGCCAAGGAGGAAGCATGACTCCTCCACCAGACCCACACTACTCCTGGACATGATGTAGGTCGCAGGGGTGTCCTGGAGCAACCGTAAGACAAGACCATTTCCCCCACTGTGGGGTCTTGGCAAGTCTGTCCTCTCTGAGCCTGTGGGTGTAGGATTCTCACCCCAGCTTCTCAGAGGTCCTCCCAAGGAGATCAGGAAATGAAGCCTGGGAAGGTGCCTTGTAAACTAGCAGACTCATGCAATTGGATGCGGTGGTAGTTATTCTCATTCCTCATTCTATGTATTTTCTCCAGCTTTATCCAGCAAAGGGAATTTTCCTCCCCAAAAAAGGAAAGAAAAAAAAAAAAAAAAAAGAAAGTCCTGCACATCAGTTGGAATCCCACAGGAAGCATACAGCAATTGAGGGGAGTTTAATTTTTTTTAAGTTGAGCGGGATGCAGGAAAACTGACCAGGATGGTGCTGTACCTCAAGGATGACAGCAGTGGGGAGGCCTGCAGGGGAACTGTTACTGGGACAGAGAGGAGGAAGGGGCTACTGGCAGCAGCTGTGGCTCCTATCACCAATCTGGTAGGGAGGGAGGTGGAGAAATCAATGCCCCAGATCTCACTTTCCTCCCACTCTGGTCTCCAGCCAGAACTCCCCCTGGTTGGGCCCGTCCAGAAGGCAGAGGGCAAAGGAAGGTCACGACGCAGCCCTTACGGCTCAGCTGCTCAGTGCCAGAGCAGGGTAGGAAAAGTGGACAGTGGGCCCAGGGGCACATGGAAGACCTCCAGCACCACGTCCTTAGAGGATGCACAGGTTTCAGGAGGAGAAGGCAGACACTCCAAGACCTGCCGGGAAATAGGCCAGGGACGGGACTACCGCCCCTGCGCCAGCCTCTTCTCCACGCAGCCTCCAATCCAAACGTTCTCAAAGTGTAGCCTGGGGGCACCCCTAGGGGTCCCTGGGATCCTTTCAACGGGTCCACAAGGTCAAAGTATTTTCATAATAATCCTAAGATGTTATTTGCCTTTTTACTCTGCTTCTCTCACAAGTGTACGGTGGGATTTTCTAGAGGCTACTTGAGGCAGCCACAATCCCCTGAAACGACTGTTAATTCCTCCCACTTCCAACTGCGTATTTCAGTGAGGGCAGATTTTCTTTATACATCTGAACCAAAACAAGTTATCACCAGAATCAAATGCAGAAGCAGACATGAGAATCTAGCAGTCTCTTATTAACCTTAATCATTTCAAAACATGTGATGCAAATTTATGTAAAAAGACCTTAATGTCAAACAACGCCACTCAGGCTTCCCTGGTGGCGCAGTGGTTGACAGTCCACCTGCCGATGCAGGGGACACGGGTTCGTGCCCTGGTCCAGGAAGATCCCACATGTCGCGGAGCGGCTGGACCCGTGAGCCATGGCCGCTGAGCCTGCGCGTCCGGAGCCTGTGCTCCGCAACGGGAGAGGCCACAACCATGAGAGGCCCGTGTACCGCAAAAACAAACAAACAAACAAACAACAAAAAAAAAAACAGTGCCTCTCTTCTCACATATTTTCCCTTGTTTTGGGAAATATAGATATTTTCCGTTAAAAACGTGATTTATGCTGACACGTAATAAGTTGATTATTGTTATTATAAATGAATTAATAAATATTTTTAAGTTTCCATTTTGATTTCTAATACAGTGAATATTGATAGAGATAGCCCACATAAACAAAACTTCTTTGAGGTATTCGGTAATTTTTAGACATGTAAAGGGGTCCTCCGATGAAGTTTGGTACGCACTGCTCTGTGGGATGCTCAGAACAGCTATCTATACTAACCACACTGACTGTAACTAACGCTGCCCACCTCCTGTTAGGGAGGAGGACACTAAGGCTCGGAGACGGGACAGGATGACAACTCCCCAGTCTCACACGGCTGGCTGATGGCACAGCCGGGATTCCAATCTGGGCTGTCTGGCACCACGGCACACACACTCTCCCCCACGGCCCCACCGCCCATGAAGCAAGACGCCAGGGGAGCAGCAGATGATGGACCAGCACCTGTTCTGCCACCTCCTCCAAGGAGGGAAAATGACAGGGATTGATTGATCTCTATGATCAGCTACAAATGGTCCCTCCGTGTGGCCGTGTTAATCAGCTTCTACCAGCCAGGATCTGACCAGTTTGAAAGGTTTATAGCAACAACGTGGTGCTGATTTATTTCACCTTAATAAAAAAGTGATCAAGGGAAACCTGCATCTATCATTCTATTTATCGCTCGGAGTGATTTATGAACTAATTACACTTGCAGCGGCCGCAGGCTCTAAGGATGGGCCATGGTGGGGAGGTGGGGTCAGGATGGCCCTCGGCACTGCCTGGGACACGCCCGCCCAACCAACCGCCCTTCTCTTCCAGCTTTGCTCCTGATGCCCAAACAAGACTGAATTCTCCAAGGAGTGTCGAGGCTCTGAGAAGATGGGGGGTGCGGGGCGGGGGAGAGCAGAGAAAGGGAGGAGCTGTCCTGTCCCAGCCATTCCCTCCTTCCTCACTTCCTTGTCCCTGGAGCAAGCAGCTCTGCTACCCCAGCTTCCTCCCAGATCTCTGGAGGGAAAGGGGGTCTTCAGACAAGATCTGGAGGGTATGGATGGTTTGGGGAGGGAAAAGATGAAAAGCCCACAGCCCAAAAAGGGGATTCCAGGCTAATGGGAACCTGCCAGAGGGCCTCCTTTCCCCTTCCTTGCTGCTCCGGGTAGGGCTGCAGGTAAAACATGGGACACCAGGTTAAGTCTGAATCACAGCTAAACAATGAATCACTTTTTTTTTTTTTTGCAGTACACGGGCCTCTCACTGCTGTGGCCTCTCCCGTTGCGGAGCACAGGCTCCGGACGCGCAGGCTCAGCGGCCATGGCTCACGGGCCCAGCCGCCCCGCGGCACGTGGGATCTTCCCGGACCAGGGCACGAACCCGTGTCCCCTGCATCGGCAGGCGGACTCTCAACCACTGCGCCACCACGGGAGCCCACTATGGATGTTTTAGACCCGAGAATTCTTTCTTGTGGGGGTTGCCTTCGGCACTGAAGGATGTTTAGCAGCATCCTGACCTCTACCCACTGGATGCCAGTAGCACCAACCCCACGAGCTGTGATGATCAAATACATCTCCAGACATTGCCAAGTGTCGCCAGGGGGTAAAGTCATGCCCCAGGGAGAACCACTGGTCTAGGCATCATCAGGGATGTTTACGCAAGCAAAAGCAAACACCAAAACCAGTCTTTCTGTAGGGACTTGGGTAAGGTTGTGAGAGCACAGAGAAAGTCTGGAGGGCAAGGCTCTTGACAGGCAGCTGGGGTCACCTCTGGGGAGGGAGTGGGAGTGCGGATGGGGGAAAGAGGAGGATCACAGGAGGCTGTCACCTCCTTGTATTAGCTGCCTGTTTGCCAGGGAGGATGTATGTGTTTCTCCCTTAATTGTCTAACAGAGAGGAAAGAGAGGGGAGAGAAAAGAAAAAGAAGCAAGGAGAGGGGAGGGGAGAGAAGGGGAAGAAGGAAGGAAAGAAGGAAGGGAGGGAGGGAGGGAGGGAGGGAGGGGGAGAGAACCCCAAAAGCCAGGTCTGGGCCGAGGTGCTCTCTTTTCCTCCCTGGTCCTCAGTGTCCTCAAAGCAAAATAAAGGGGGCTGCACCCACAGGAACTCCTGCCCTGTGCTCAACCCGGGTGAGCCCCAAGGTGACCTCGCCCCTGCCTCGGGCCAGTCCTCTGCAAGCAACCCAGCTGTGATACAGAGAAAACAGGGCTTGGGGCCTCGCTCTCCCTCCCAGCAGCTCAAGCTGATTAGCCTCCTGGGGGAGAGGGGAGGACAGGGTCTGGTCAGCCACCCAGCTCCACACTGAGGACTTGGTGGAGGCTTGATTAAATAATTACACAGAACCCACTGAGTAATCACACCGTCTCCAGAAACAAGGAGCACCTTCAGAGGAGGACCCGTTACTGATTTGGGGGCGTGTGAGTGTGTCTGTCTTCTGCCTATGAGAAAATTATCATCACACGTCCTCATTTGTAAAATGCATCCATCTCCTCCCATCTCACTCCATCCCCTCCCAAACCGGGTTATAATGTAACCCCTGTTCCATGACCGAGGAGCCTGAGGCTCGGAGAGGTTCGGAGCTAGTTTAAGGTCCCAGGAGAAGGGTGGGGACAAGCCCAGCTCTGTCTAACCCAGGGTGCTGGTGCCCAAAGGCGACCAGGAAGTCGGCACAGCCAGGACAAGGTTCAGGACTGAAAGATCCTAAGAGAGATTTCCAGTTCTTGTTTGTTGTTTTTTGTTTTGTTTCCGCACTGGGATTATTTCTCCCCTTTCAATTTTGGAAAACAAACCTACAATAAAACCGGCCCTGTGAGCCTTCCCAAGGTCAGCTGCTGCCAAGACAACAGCCCAGTGTGTCAGGTGAGAGATGGGACGCCCCTGCAGCTACCCTGGTCCCCACCTGCCCAGGCCGAGGAGGGGGTGCTGGATGATGGGGAGCCCAGGGGTTCCAGGGGCTCTGCTGTCAGGCTGGGACCCCCGGGTCTTTCCCAGGGTGAGGGCCACGGGTGGCTGGCTGTATGGATGTGAAGACTCTAGCACCCCTTCCAGCCAAGTGTCTGGTTTAACTGAGCTCTCCGTGGCCCCAAGGGGGGTGCCCACAGCCGACTCTCTGCTGGTCCAGCTACCCACCAGCCGGCCGCACTGGCTCATTTATGCTGGAGCAGCCCAAATTCATTAATAATGATTAGTCTCTCCTCAAGAAGAGGTTCGCAATCAAAGGGCCATTAAAATTAAGTGCTGGAAGAACGTGGGGGGGAGGGG
>NW_006791814.1:687896-732348 GCF_000442215.2 Lipotes vexillifer
GGGGCGGGGGAGGGTCAGGCAGAGCTGGGCGTCAGTACCCCCGGACTCTGACACCTCCTTGCTGCGGGACCCCGGGTCCATCACACCTCGGCCTTATTTTCGAGGGCTTGAGGCTCAGTTTCGCCATCTCTGAAATGGAGGGGCGGTTGTGACTACAGGGCCAGTGATAACACGAGTGGAAGCACCCAGCTTGGGGAATAAGTCTTGGGAGAGCCTAGGATGAGGCTCCCAGCACCAGGACCCCGGGGGAGTTAGTGGAAGGGGAGGGGGATGCCCCCTGCCAGGCCGGACCCCTGGAAGTGCCTTTTCTCACCGTCCAGCTGTGCTCACTCTGGTCCCTGGGCACCATACACGCCCCCCTCGCAGCCTCAGCATCCCTTTCCTCATCTCCGGACTGGAGCAGCAGAGCCATCAGGAATAGCGTGGGAGGGGAGGGGGGTGGCCAGGACACCCACCCCTAGACCCTGGAGGAGGCTGGACCAGACAGGGCGTCCCTGCCCTCAGCCCCCCCACCTGCCCTGTGGTTTCTCAGAAGGCCTCAGGTGCAGAGAGGAGGCCAGGGGCCCACACCCCACTGACCCTCCACCTGCGTGGGTGACAAGAGCCCAAGCCATGGCCCTCAACTGGGCACCAGGGCATCCAAAGTGGAGTCCCACACACAGGCGGCTGTGAAACGCACCCCCCTCTCAAGGAACAGAATTCAAATAGGAACAAAGAAAAGAAGCAAAAGAAGAAAACAGAATCCTGCAGCCTATCGGGTCTGGTCCTTCCTTGGGAGAAGGGGAGACGCCAAAACTCCAGAAGTGCTGAGCCCCAGGTTGATGTGGCCGCCTGATTCCTCTTGAAGACAGGAAATGGAAGGTTGTACAAAGGCCCCTATTATGTGCCAAGCACTCAACCTTGCTGCTTCATCTGACAACCACAAGGACACCACAAGGTTGGAATTAGTCATTCCCGTTTTACAGAGGGAAAAACTCAGAAAGACAAAGCAGCCTGTCCAAAATACCATGTCTGCACAGTGCCAAAGTCAAGATTCAAAGCCAGGAGCAGTGGGTTCTGACTCCCTTCTCCTTCCACCCTTCCACTTGGCAACCAGGAGACTGGTGATGACATCGGTAGTGATTACAGCTGACACTTCCCAAGCCCCTCCACAGGCCAGGCTGCAGCTCCCGCAGACCTGAGTCACCGCACCCTCCCCACAAACCCGCCAGGCCTGGACTCTCCTACCATTTCAGAATGAAGACCCTGAGGCACAGCGAAGCTAAATGTCTCGTCCAAGGTCACGGGATAGGACATGGCAGAGCCAGGACTCCACCTGACTCGCAGGGCCCAGCCTTGCCCCGCACTGGGACCCACTTGCACAGTGCTTTGAACAGAGCGACTGGTCCATAAAGAAATATTGGACAGAAGAGGGGATTGGTAGCGAGAGGGAAGGATGACAGATTAGCACAGCCGTGGATGGTGATGGTCAAGAGGGGGCACCCAAGAGTCAAATGGCCTCTGGGTTCAGATCCCAGCTTGGCCACTTTTTAAGTACAAGCTTCTTAACTTGTCTCTGTGTCCATTTTCTTATCTGAAAAAATGACTGTAATAATAGTTCTTACCAGCTAGGGTTCTTCAGAGAAACAAGGAAGTTACTCCACAGCCTGGCACCTGCTGAGAGCTATATTCTACCATGGATGAGTGGAGGGCAGGCAGCACCAAAGCTTTGGACTGGCTCACAGGCCAGCCCCAGGGTATTCTTATGAGGCCACCAGGGGCGGTCACATTCCACACTGCACAAGCCCAAGAGTGAGCACATCCTTAAATTTTGCACCCTGGGTGCCTGGCTTGCCTCACCCTAGTCCCATCCACCCTCGTCTGCCCACTAGTTTCTCCCTGAGCTCCCCCGGTCTCCTGGGGTCCCGCTGCCTCTACCCAGAGGATAGGTGCTCTCAGACCAGCCCTGCCGGGGTTTCCAGCCTGGTGACAGTAAGCTCCCCATCACTGAGAGGTTAGAACAGAGGCCGAATGGCCACATGGAGCCCTACAGAGGGGATAAGGGCTGCAAGGAAGCTGGAAACCCACTTCAAAGCTTTGAGTAAGCTGATGGGGTGAGCATCACCGGTGTGAATGATCACATCGCCACCTGGTGGTAATGTAGGAGATGGGCCAGTTGGTCCCGGGAGGGCGGAACAGAGCACCCTCCAGCCCCCACCCCTTGCTTCTCACAATGGGGGCATTTAGACAGTTAACAAGGTCCTAATCCCGAGCACTATTGATGAGTTATTTTCATACATTATATCATTGAATTCCAACAACTCTAAGGCAGGTATCGCTATCCTTTTTACAGATGAGGATGCTGAGGCTCAGAGACTCAAAGTTAGTTGCCCAAGGTCACACAGCCAGCAAGTGGCAGAGCCAGGATTGGAGCTCAGACATTCTGACACCAAAGCCTTCCCTCATAATCGCTAAGCCTCAGGGGATTCAGTGAGAAAGAAAATAGACACCTCCCCTGGCCTCACAGAGCTTACAGCCTCGTCGGGACACAAAAATCACAGAATCATTTATTAGGTGTCCACTGTGCATTAGGTGCCAGGGATGAAGAAAGTAGCCAGGGTCCCTGACCGAATCAAGCCTGTGGGGAAGACGGACATTAATCAAATAATCACACAAATAAATATACAACAGTGTAAAAAGACCTGAAGGAAAGGTATGGGTTCTGAGACTGGACTTCAAGGTGCCTACCTGGCCTGGGGGGGTCAGGGGATCTTCCCTGAAAAAGTGATGCACTGAGCTGAGATCTGGAAGATGAGCAGGCCTTACCTAGGCAAAGAGGCACGCATTCGTTCATTAGGAAATGAAAGCAATGTGGCGCGTCCATCCATGTTTGCATTTTTTTTGCTGTTGCACATATATAAATCCAGAAATAACACATGGAATATTTGCCTCTGCAACTTGCTTTCTTTTTTTATTTTTATTTTTTATTTTTATTGGAGTATAGTTGATTTACAGTGTTGTGTTAGTTTCAGGTGTACAGCAAGGTGAATCAGTTATACATATACATATATCCACTCTTTTTTTCTTTTTTATCTTTTTTAGATTTTTTTTCCCATTTAGGCCATTACAGAGTATTGCGTAGAGTTCCCTGTGCTATACAACAGGTCCTTATTAGTTATCTATTTAATACATAGTAGTGTGTATATGTCAATCCCAATCTCCCCTTTATCCCTCCCCCACTTCCCCCCGGGGTGACCATTGGATTGTTTTCTACATCTGTAACTCTATTTCTGTTTTGTAAATAAATTCATTTGTACCACTTTTTTAGATTCCACATATAAGCAATATCACACGATATTTGTCCTTCTCTGTCTGACTTACTTCACTCAGTGTGACAATCTCTAGGTCCATCCATGTGGCTGCAAATTTGCAGCTTGCTTTCTTTGTGTGTGTGTGTGTGTGTGTGTGTGTGTGTGTGTGTGTTACGCAGACCTCTCACTGTTGTGACCTCTCCCGTTGTGGAGCACAGGCTCCAGACACGCAGGCTCAGCGGCCATGGCTCATGAGCCCAGCCGCTCCACGGCATGTGGGATCTTCCCGGACCGGGGCATGAACCCGCGTCCCCTAGCATCAGCAGGCGGACTCTCAACCACTGCGCCACAAGGGAAGCCCTGCAGCTTGCTTTCTTACTCCACATTGTCCTTCAGGTCTTTGCATGTCAACACATAGAACCATTCATTTTAACTAAGGAGGTCGTCATGCCATGGACACCTGCCATATGCACTATGATTTATCTATCCATGGTCCTGCTGATGGCATTTCGGTTGTTTACAAATTTTCATGCCTAAAAACAGTGCTACAGCCAACATTCTCCACACGGATACATCTCAAAGTGCGCGTATGTTAGAGTTCGTCTGAAGTAGGGACCTGTGTTCTTTTAAGTACTTTTCAACATCATTTTGGTGGGGGTGAGGAGAAAATACATTTCTATTAATAAAAAATGTATCTTTCCACCATCTTTCCGTGCTGCCATAATGGTGTACATGAATGTCCCGGCTGATGCTCTCAAGAATGTCAACAATGCCAAAAAGAGAGGCAAACGCCAGGTTCTTATTAAGCATGTTCCAAAGTCATCGTCAGGTTTCTGTGATGATGAAGCATGGTTACAATGGTGAATTTGAAATCATCGATGATCACAGGGCTGGGAAAATCATTGTGAACCTCACAGGCAGGCTAAATAAGTGTGGAGTGATCAGCCCCAGATTTGACGTGTAACTCAAAGATCTGGAAAAATGGCAGTAAAACCTGCTCCCATCCCACCAGTTTGGTTTCATTGTACTGACAACCTCAGCTGACATCATGGACCATGAAGAAGCAAGATGAAAATACACAGGAGGGAAAATCCTTGGATTCTTTTTCTAGGAATGTTATACATACATGCAAATAAAATGCTTCAGAGGACTCAAAAAAAATAAATAATAAAAAAATAAAATTTAAAACATATACAGAAACAAATGCATTTACGAGTTCATTTACCCTGGCTGAAGCCACTTTAAGGTTCTGAAACATTTGCCAAAATGTTTCCCAAATTTCTGAAGACTTTGTTCTTTCTTCCCTTTTTTTGTAAAATTTTTCCCAGATGGGACAGCTTCTTAGAAGACATACTTAAAGGGTTTTAAATGATGTGGGGGTTTTTTGAATCACTCATTTCATAACCAGGACTACCTTTTGCAAGCCTGATTTCAAGGTTTCAGCTGAGTGCTCTGTGGCCTTCAGGCTGGCGGGTCTCAGGCAGGTGACACCCCTGTAGTTACACCAGGTCACCTGGAGATGTACATTACCTGAGGTAGGTGGCTCCTTGGAGGTGAGGCTCACGTTTCTATTCAAGCTTTTGCACGTTGGACCAGTGTGCATGCTGCCCAGTCTGTGACGAGCTTCATGGGAAAACCTGAGTTAACCAGCACCCTACTTCCTGCTGACACCCTTCATGTGTTAGGGCCCCTTCACCTGGCTCCAGGTATATGTGTAAACTCCACATGAGAGGTTTCTAGAGCATCAGGTCTGACACAGACCTTGAGGACCATGGTGGTCTGTGTGTGTGTGTGTGTGTGTGTGTGTGTGTGTGTGTGAATGTGGGATGTGGGGCGAGGGGTGGCTGCACAATTCTCATCAACCCCTTTTAGGGAATTGCCTCTGATTCTCAGAACTATAGCTAGGGAAGGGTGAAATGGACTCTAAAGCCAGGCCTCACCACCTTCTCTACCAGATTCACTCACCGGGCACTCCCCATGGTCCACTCTGTCAGGACATAAACTGAGCGGATCAGGGCTGCACAGAAAGTCACATCCCAGGAGACAGGGTATCTGATCCAGCAGCAGTTCCAAAATCTGCCAACAGGTGGCAGCACAGCTCCTGCTCTGGCCCTCATCTCTCAGTGGCTTGGGAGTCCACTGGGACCTTCAGATCTGCATCCAGACCCTGTCTTGTGGTTCCTCTGCTTGTCTCAGCTGTGTGACTCACTCTGAGTACCCCTGCCCCCATCGGAAACCCCTCCAGCTGGCTAAGAGACTATAGTCAACTGAGGCACAAGGAATCCTGTGCCCCTGAGAATCTGTGCTCCATTGCATCACACTGGAGGCATAGAGTGGGACTACCAGACAGACTTGAAAAACCCAGGAGGGAATGTGAGGAGGCTCGGGCCAATGTGCAGCAGAGAGAGGGCTTCCAGAACCCAATAAGTTAGCCCTAGTCCCTGTCCCAGCTTCTGTCCCTTCCTTCACCTGTAGCCATAAGACCCTGAACCAAGGGTGAGTGGTCTGTGGCCACAGGCCGAGCCCGGCCTTCTCTGCCCACCATTCCAGGCAGTGCTGAGCTCACTGGCCTCAGCCCCTTACACAATAGGCCTCAGCATAGGGGGGCCCCATGCGAGGCCCCAGATATCTGGACCAGCACAGGTCCACCTGATGGCCCCCAAGATGCTGTCTCTAGCCTGGATACTGACCCTTAGTACCCTGATCCCTGGTCAGGGCAGAGCAGCCTATATGGAAAGGTGAGCAAGGATAAGCCATGACCCTGGAGCCCCTGCCCAAAGCCTGAGGTCTGAAGCCTGAGGCCCGAAGCCTGAGGTCTGGCAGGTTTCCAGCTCCACACTCACAGCTTCCAGGACAATCTGTTCATTCCACACATGGCAATTGTAATTGCATGACATGTGTGTTTGTGTGACCTTTGAATGTCCCACTACCCTCCTAATCTATAAGTCCCATAAAAGAAGGGGCCAAGTTGCCCCGGTAATCACTGCACTGAGCACAGGGCCTGGCACATAGTAGGTGCTCAGAAAAAAGACTGGAATAAGTAAAAGAATAAATGGATATCTTCCCAGAGAGAATGTGAAACACCTGTCAATTGTTTTACAATTGTTAAGGCATGTCCCACAGGGATCTCATTTCATTCTCCCCATCAACCCACAGAGTAGATACTATTATTATCCCACATCACAGTGTATTTCTTTCCTATCACTGCAGTAACAAATTACTATGAACTTAATGGCTAAAACAACACAGTTTTATGGTATTATGGTTCTGGAGATCAGAAGTCCAACACAAGTCCCATGGGCTAAAATCAAGATGTCTGCAGGGCTGCATTCCTTCTGGAGGCCCTGGGGAGAATCCATTCCCTTGCCTTTTCCAGCTTCTAGAAGCTGCCTGCATTCCTTGGCTTATGGCCCACTTGCTCCATCTTCAAAGTGGACAATGTCCCATCACTCTGAGTGAAGCCAGGAAGGGTTCTCTGCCTTTAAGGGCTCCTGTGATTAGATTGGGACCACCCGGATAATCCAGAATAATCTCCCCATCTCAAGGTCTGTAACCATAATCACATCTGCCAAGTCCTTTATTCAATGTGAGGTAACATATTCACAGATTCCAGGGATTAGAGCATGAATATCTTTTTTTTTTTTTTTTTTTTTTTTTTTGGTGGGGTTAGGTATTATCCAGCCTAGCACATACAGATTCAAAATCAAAGATGAATTGACCTCCCCCTCCCAGCGTGTGACTAATGAAATGGGTTCAAACCCAAGTCTTTGGGGCTATACAATCTGAGTTCTTTCTCCCCTTGTTGCCAATACAAATACCCAGGGTCTCTGAACCACTTTTTAGGAGGCAGAAAGGCAGGACACACCAGCCCAGCCCCCTTAAGAGTAAATACAGACTTTTATTTATATTTTTTTAAAAAAGTGCTTGTCTAGACAGTGAAAGAATGTGGGGAAACGTTCTCTTTATTTCCCTTTATTGTCATTGTTTTAACATAAATACAGTTGACCCTTGAACAAGGTGGGTCCAACAGAGTTGAAAATCCTCCAGTAACTTTGTAATAATTGACCCTCAGTATCCGCAGTTCCACATCTGGGGATTCAACCAACCTCCAATCAGGTAGTATGTTATTTAGTGGAAAAAATCTGCGTGTAAGTGGACCCGCGCAGTTCAAACCTGTGTTGTTCAAGGGTCCACTGGGAATCATTTTCAACCAGAGGGAGAAAGGATTAACCCACCTGATTGGCTGGAGTAGGGGAGTGCGCCTGACATTCCCGTCTCTGGACTTAACGCTGCTCCTCTCTGCAATTAAACAAATGGCCAGCAGATGGCGCACCAGGCTCACAGCAGGCTTCTCACCCCCTGGACCACCCCTTTGGGGGTGCAAAGGTGGCAAGTGTGGAAGAGGTCTTCCCCTTCTCTTCTCCAAAACCGGTGCTAAGAGGAAATGCCCAGAGGGGTCCCAGCAGGTCAAGTCAAGGGCACAAAATCCAGGGACTCACGCAGCTTCAGGGCAGCCAGTTTGGGGACCTGTGCTACCTCCTGCCCCATCCTCTGAGGCAGATGCAGGGACCAGGATTCAAGCCTGTGTGAGTTGAATCAGAGGGTCAGTCTTGGCTTCAGGGCAGCAGAAAGGAGGAGCAGCTACTTTACAGGACACTTAAGATGGTAGGCACCTTACATACTTTTAAACACATGTATTATTTCATCTCATCTCTCCTGTGGCCCTATAGGGGACCTGGCATTAAAAATAGTGACTTGTTGGGGGGTGGGATGAATTGGGAGATTGGGATTGACATATATACACTACTATGTATCTCAATAGATAATTAATGAGAACCTACTGTATAGCACAGGGAACTCTACTCAGTGCTCTGTGGTGACCTAAATGGGAAGGAAATCTAAAAAAGAGGGGATATACATATACGTATACGTATAACTATTCACTTTGCTGTACAGCAGAAACTAACACAACATTGTAAAACAAATATACTCCAATAAAAAAAAAATTTTTTTTTTTTAATGGTGACCTGCTGGGGAGACAGTAGCAACGCCAATCTCTCCAAATTCCAACAAAAATAAGCAGGGCAAATTAGCAAAAGCAAAACCCATGGACAACATTTGCTTCACAGTTAGGTGGCAAAGGTATCCCCAGGAACACCAAAATAATATGAGTGGAGGGGCTCAACCCCCGGTAGCCACCTGCATGTTATCAGATGCCCTGGGGTTTCCCCCACCCTCACCCCCAAGCTGCTCCTAGCTCGGCCTCCAGCCTTTGGCATCCCATCTGTTGCCAGCAGAGGGAAGCAAGGGGGTGTCTGAGGGACATGACAGGAAGACAACCCCCAAATAGGCAGCAGGTATTCAGTGGAAATCATGGAGGGACAATTCGAGAGAAGAGTGACTGAATCTGGGAGGGGTTTTGCCCACTCCCATAGTAAGCGAGGTGCCAGAATCCTCAGGAAGGACTACGGACTCTCAAAGATGTTTGGTTCCCTTCCAGGACAAGGTCCCGCACTGCAGAGGAATTGCTTTGGAGTGGGATCAAAACGGAGGAGGACTGATTAAGACAATGGCGAGGAAGGAAGAAGACCCACATCAAGGTGGCGGGAAGAGACGGAGCCGGGAGACCTCAGAAAGCAGGTCACCAAGTCTGTGTGCACCGCATGCCGACAAGAGGAGCGGGAGCTCTTGAGGTTAGAAATGCATCCCAAACATCACCTTCAAGTTCCGGAAAACTAATGTCACATAAAAATGAGCAACAGAGGGCTTCCCTGGTGGCGCAGTGGTTGAGAGTCCGCCTGCCGATGCAGGGGACACACGGGTTCGTGCCCCGGTCCGGGAAGATCCCACATGCCGCGGAGCGGCTGGGCCCGTGGGCCATGGCCGCTGAGCCTGCGCATCCGGAGCCTGTGCTCCTTGGTCTGACCAGGAGAGACCCATGGGCTGCTGGGGATGTACCTCCAGGAGTTCCTAATTCCTACACTCTGCTGGTCATTCTACCAACCACCAGGACATGATATTCGGTATTAGTCTTCAATGATGCCTTCTTTTGTATTCCATTAGTCCTAGAGTCACAAGAAATTTTGGCTTGTGAATGGCAAGGACGCACAAAAAAAAAAAAAAAAAAAAAAAAGCGCAACAGAGAAGTCTGGAGGTCAAATCCCATACATAGTTAATTTAAGCAACAGGAGATTCAGAAGCCAAATAGCATCCTTAGAAATAGGATAAAGCATGCCAGCAAGACATTTCTCAGGACAGATCAAAACCATAGCCTTCTATTTCAAAATGACCTCAAAGACATTTTTTAAGGATGCGAGATGTGAAAGAACAACATAAACTACAACTAGAGAACCTTAATTAGAAAACAGAACTCAGGAAAGAATTAGAAATACAAGGGAAAGAAATCATTTTAGAAATGAAGGCTAAGATAGAAGAAACACAAGAGCAAATTAACCCAACCTTAAGACAATGCCTTAAGAGAAAAAGTTGAAAAGGAAGAAATATTATAAATCAACAAGAAATGAAGACAGAGCGTTTTTTTTTTAATATTCTAGAGAAAAGAACAAATATTGTAATTAGGCAAAGACGTTTCAATATACAAGTAACAAAAGTCCCCGAAGAAGAAAAGCAAAGCAAGAGAACAAATACTAAAAACTACTAATCAAGAAAACTTACCAAAATTTTTAAAAATTAAAATTACAAATTGAAGGAGCACACTGCATGCCTGAAAATATCAACCCACAATAATCAGACATATTCAAGACATTCTAATAAAACAACTGGACTTCAAGAAAAGAGAAAAAAAATCCTCCAGGCTTCTAGGTAATAATAATAATAATTGACTTATAAAGAAAAATAAATTAGATTATTATCAGGCTTTTCAAGAATAATGCTTTATGCTAGAAGAAAAAGAAGTCACATACTTAAGATATTCAAGAAAGGAAAATGTAAGTTAATAATTGTATGTCCAGCAAAAGTGATTTGTAAGTAAAATGGACTCAGACAAGTAATGATTAACATAAAAGAACTCAGGGAATATTGTTCCCATGAGCCTTTCCTGAAGAATCTGCCAGAGAACAGGTTTCAGACAACCAAAATGACTAGAAAGACGGGAAAAAAGGACTGGTAGTGAACATTAAATATATAGTTACTGGAACAACAAAGACTCAATGAGGATTGAAAAGAGATGGTACCACGTGTAATGTCTGTGTGCTCTGACAATGTATCTACAAGACCACTATTAAAATATGGAGAATGGGAAGAGCATATACCAAGAAAAAAAACGCTTTTAACTGTTTCCAATAATTATGTTGGTGGTGGTATTCCTGTTATAATTTTGAGACTGCTGTGTGTGTAATGTGGGATAAAGCATAAGTAATTACGGAATATTCTAATTCTACCATCCACTATACCCTTGCGAATGTGATTCTCAGCATGGAAGAAAGGAGAGATGTAATACAGAAGTGATTAAGTAAAAATCCTAAATGCAGATTGGAAGTATCAGTTTGAACACAGGGTTCTGTCCTCTGGGATTTTGGCCCTCTCCTTCCGAGGATGATAAAGAACCAATTCATTTCCTTGAAAACTGATGAATAAAGGGAAAGAAGCAAGCATGTGTCCTGCCTTTCCTATATGACCTGTATCACTGGGCAACAAAGAGTAAGTGAGAGGAAGCATCCCTTTCTTTTAGAAAGAGACTTTTAGTCTCTTTCCAATTGATAAATGAAAAAGAAAGATTGGGATTGGAATGTTGCCACGTGCAACCCCAATGAATTCAGGGACTAACTAAGACCATCGACAGACAGCTGCTAAGACAGAAAGAGAGAACACCCAACCTTGTGTGCCGCCAGAGGAAAGCACAAAAGCCCCCCAAGGAGCTAGCCAAAGGGATTGAACCCAGGTCTGATCAAGCCTCTGGATCCAGCTGTCAGCTTCCAGGAAGCACAGAGGACCCAGGAGCACACTGAACGGTACTGTTCGGATAAAGTCAGCAAAATCCAGACTGTGGGAAAGTCTACAAGGCAAATGGTGTTCCTTCAACAAATAGCTTGTAAGGAAAAGAAAGGGTCCAGGAACATCTTTAGATTAAAGGAGGCTTTAAAGATGTATCTTTTTTTTTTAAGAGGCAAGTCTAACAATGATATCTAGGGATACACACTTCAGTGCTAAAGTATTGCAAGAAAATTACTGTAAAAGTCAGGCTACTCATTCGTTGCAGGGCGGGTGAGAGGGCTTAGATTGGAAAGAGGCACCTGGAGAGAGCTGGGGGAGAGGAGTGCTTGCAAAGTTCTATTTATTAACTTGGGAAATAGTTACAGAGATATTTACCATCAGATGACTCATTAAGCCATATATTTTGTGTGGTTTCTGTATCTGTGTTTACTTTACAATAAAGAGTTTTTTTTTTTAAAGGCTGAAATGAATGAATGAATGAACCACCCTAGGAGGTCTCCCTGTTCTCTTTTGATGGATGACAAAGAGACAACTCAGAGAGGAACACAAGTTTGCCCAAAGCCACACAGCTGCTAAGCCGCCCAGCTGGACTGGAAACCCAAGTGAGATTCATCTGTTCTTTTGACAAACAGTTGCTGACACCTGCTGAGTTGGTTTCTGGGCAAACAGCTGAGTTAAAACAGTCTGGCTTCAGATCCACCTGCCCTGCACGGGAGTAATGCAGGGGGTGTGTAAGGGACATCTGTAAGGGACACATGCGGGTCTTGGTACCCAGCTGGATGTAGTCACAGTACACCCCAGGGCCCCTCCCTTGTTCAGGGCCCGCGTGGTGCTCTCAGAAACTGTGTCCACGCAGCTTTTCTCACCCCAGACTCTGGACATAGAAATGCATTTGATCTCACCTGACCATCTGATGAAGTTTCGCTTCTGTTTCTCAACACCTCCCGGAGTGTTCTGTCCCCTGGAGAAGAGAGAGGGTCTGGGAAAGGGTCCTGGCCTAAATCTAAGAGGCCAGCTTGCACCCCTCCCTTGCTACTCCACCTGGGAGGGCGCCAATGAGTTGGGGCAAATGGGGAGAAGATGGAACTGTGCCGTCAGCTCTGCAGGCTAGAGCCCCTCCCTTATCTGCCTAGGTATCTGTCACCCCAGCATTTGACACTCAGTCTTGTAGAAAGCAGGGGCACGATACATGTTTGTTGAATGAATAAATGAATGAATTTGCTAGATCACTTTTGATCTATTTTATAGAGTCTAAGGCTCAATCAATGCTTTTAAACTATATCATCCTAGGGACTTCCCTGGTGGTCCAGAGGTTAAGACTCCACACTTCCACTGCAGGGGGCACGGGTTTGATCCCTGGTCCAGGAACTAAGATCTCACATGCCACACGGCATGGCCAAAAAAAAATTTTTTTAACAATATTATCCTTAGACCCACAGACATAGAGGACAAATTTACGGTTACCAGGGAGGAAAGGGAGGGATAGATTAGGAGTTTGGGATTGACATAAACACACTGCTATGTATAAAATAGATAACCAATAAGGACCTACTGTAGAGCACAGGGAACTCTACTCAATGTTTTGTAATAGCCTATAAGGGAAAAGAATCTGAAAATATACATATATATGTGTATATATATGACTGAATCACTTTGCTGTACACCTGAAACTATCACAACATTGTAAATCAGCTATACTGCAATTAATATATATATATGTATATGTCATCTTTCACTCTAAAATGGGAGTTATGATAATGCCCACCTCTAGGGTCATTGAGAAGACTGAACTAGTTAATAAATGTAAAACCCGGACTTCCCTGGTGGCGCAGTGGTTAAGAATCCACCTGCCAATGTAGGGGACATGAGTTCGAGCCCTGGTCAGGGAAGATCCCATATGCCACGGAGCAACTAAGCCTGTGCACTGCAACTACTGAGCCTGCACTCCAGAGCCTGTGAGCCACAACTACTGAGCCTACATGCCACAACTACTGAAGCCCGTGCTCCACAACAAGAGAAGCCACCGCAATGAGAAGCCCACGCACCGCAGCGAAGAGTAGCCCCCGCTCGCCGCAACTACAGAAAAGCCCATGCACAGTAACAAAGACCCAACACAGCCAAAAATAAATTAATTAAATATATATATATGAAACCCTTAGATTAGGGTCTGGCACGTAGTGAGCCCTCAATGAGTCATTCCTGTAACTGAGAGAAGTTTGTCTAAAGTTAGGGCCCAGTCAATGTGAGATTAGGGATCAGTATGGGGCCAGGGTCAGGAGTAGAAGTCAGGGGGCAGAGAGAGCTAGTTTAGCATGGGGTTAGGATTAGAGGAACAGTTTGTGGCCAGTCAGCAGATTTTTAAAATTAACCATCTGTGTGTTTATTTATCCCCCACATTGTTCCAGAAGGACTCAAGGCAGCTCTTAGGAACACTAACTGCAGAAATCAGGAAAGAGAGATGGAAGCAGGTATGCTCCTGGCCTGGGGCATTCATGCTGATACCCCAGGGCCCTCTCAGCAGAGAACCACGAGTGGGTGACCAAATCCCAGGACTTGCTGGCCGCTCTGAAGTCCACACTGACAGCCCAGGGTCAAGCAGAACCGACCTCTCAGAGTTCTAGTGAGAAGTCCATGAGTTGCCCATCAAAGTACCGGCACATAGTAAGTTCTCAATAAACGTTTACTATTATCATCAGAGAACAAGGCTGAGGTGGACCCAGAGGGCCTGCTTTGAATGTGCAGTGAGCAGTGGGGTGTCGGCATTCTCTCACTGGCCAGACCAGTACAGCCTCTCCCTGTGAGCAGAGCACCACCCCCCAACCCTGCCAACGAATCAGAGCCAGGAGAAGTGGATGGTCAATAGGATCAGACTGGGATGGCCAAGTCCACTCCATCAGGGCTGCCCTGACCAGCAGCTCCAGGGATGCCTGAAATCCATCGGTTCTGACCTCCTCCTCTCCTTGGAACGTGCCTGGATGGGTCCTGGCAGCTCTGGACTCTGCCAGACCAAACCCCAGCCCCAGGACACCCCTTTTCCTTATGTTGTTGAATATATTTGGCCAGACAAGGAAAAGTCTACAGGGCATATTTCAAATGCTGTGTGTGTGTGTGTGTGTGTGTGTGTGTGTGTGTGTGTGTGTGTGTATTTGGGGGTTGTATCAGTTTCCTGTTGCTAACTATAACAATTTAACCACTTGAACAATACATAGTATCTTAATCCCACAAGTCAGACCTGGACTAAAATCAAGGTGTCGGCAGAACCCTGCTCCTCCTGGAGGCTCTAGGGTAGAATCTCTTCCTTGCCTCTTTCAGCCTCTAGTAGCATCTTGCATTCCATGGCTCATAGCCCTCATCCATCTTTAAGCCAGCAACTGTATCACACGGTTTTGCTTCCTGTCCTCACATCTTCTCTGACTTTGACCCTACCTCCCTCTTATACAACCCTGTGATTTCACTAAGCTCACCTGGATAATCCCAGCTAACCTCCCAATCTCAAGACCCTTAACTTAATCACATCTGCAAAATCTCTTTTGCATGAGAGATAACATATTCACAGGTTTCCGGGTTTAGGACAGGGACATCTTGGTGGGGGACATTATTCAGCCTAGCCCAGGGGGCTAGTGTTGTACTCCTAGGGTGCTGTGACTCCCCTGCTCTCTGTTCTACCCACTGGGGGAACTTTGGAACCAAGAAAGCAGCCCCTCTTCTCAGTCCAAAGAAATGTTGGTAAAATGTCCCATCAGAAGACAAAGAAAAGAAGTGAAGCAGCCCTTTGGATCCTTCTAGAGATTGGACAAGAAATTAAGCTCACCTCCCTGGGGTCCCAACATATACCTGTGATACCAGCTAAGGGGACAGCCAAGAGTAAGGGGCAGTGGCCAGTATCAGGCTTCTCCTGCTGGGGAAATCCAGGCCAGAAAAGACTTCACCACACTTCTGAGCTCATTTATGATTAGAAAGATCATTTTATTACCAAATGAAATGTACAAAGAAGCAATGGCCCAGGGACCAATTTGAAAGCTGCCTTCCAGCTCGCAGAAAGTATAAACCAGACCCAAACAAAAAAAAAAAAACCCTAGAGTGCCCAGCGTCCCAGATTTGCGTTCCCCGCCCCTCCATCACAACTTTATCTGACTTGCTGACTCTGGGTCTGGGTTCCGAGTCACAGAGACGGTGCAGGAAGGACGAGGCAGAGGTGCTCCGGAGACCTTCCAGCCCCAATCTGCACAAGCTGCCACAGCTTGGACCCATCAAGCATCCCTCCTGTAAAAATGGTTCTTTTAGCTGAAAGTCATAAATCTCCTCTTGTTTTGGTGACAGCTTGATTGCTGCCTTTGCTTGCAGGAGACACACCCATAGGAAGCAGTCAGAAGGGGGAAGTCAGTCAAATGCCAAGATCAGAACCTGGTCTGTTAATCCTCAGGCAGGAGTGTGGGGAGGAGACCCTGCTGGGACCACACAAACCCAGGGCACCACCAGGTGTCGTGCCTGGGAGGTGTCCTGTCTCTACCTGGAGCCTTTGCTCTTTTCTGCTCCTAATAGACTTGGCTGGTCCCAGCATTTAACTCTCAAAGGCAACCTTGTTACTCTCATGTCCATGTTCCAGAGGTGGCCACCTCACCATATTCCTCAAGAACTGACAATACAAGAGTAAAAAGGTAAAAAAAAAAAAAAAAAAACAATTAGAAAGGTAAAGAAATAGGGACAGAGGGGAAATGGGAGAAGGAAAGCTGAGAGCAGCCAGTGGTGAGATTAGTGCAGATAGCAGAGCTCAGAGTCCTAGGCACAGATATGACTCAGCTTCTTAGCAACCATTGTGAAAAGGGAAACAAGGTCCATCAAGTGTCAAAAGGCCTGTCAGCTAAAAGCAAAGTCATTTCCCCCCCCACAGAAAATGCCTAATCTTAGTACTAAGATGTGGAAGAAATTTATTCTGAGGTTCCCATGGAGAGGCCACCATAGACAGAATGAAGGAATACTGTCCTCAGCAAGATCCTGACCGTAAATCCAGCAACCAGTTTCCTAGGGCTGTTTCTTATAACCCTTCTTGATGAAGGCCCAGAGTATAAGGCTGAAGGCCTACAAAACACCTGTTCAGATAAGGGTTTCTAAGCATAAACAGTTAAGTGATGGAAGTGGCCCATTATGAGTTGTATGTGTTTGACAGATGTGTACATTTTTGCCTCTGTGCTTCCTGCAAGTCGGCAGCTGGACCCAGAGGCTTGATCAGGTTGGAGTTCAATCCCTTTAGCTAGATTCTCAATGGGTTTTTGAAACGCTAAACACCAGTGAGTATGAACTATCAACAAATACACACAGAAATATGGATGAATTTCACCAACACAACCTTGAGCAAACAAAACCAGACACCAAAATGTGTACACAGTATAATTTCAAATACAGTTGACCCTTGAACCCTTGGAAAAAATTCACATGTATGTGGACCCGAGCAGTTCAGACCTGTGTTGTTCAAGGGTCAACTGTATATAGAAGTATAAATACAGATAAAACTAATATATGCTGCTGAGAGTCAGGGTAGTGGTTAACTCTGGGAGGTTGTGGGGAATTCCCCGGCTGTCCAATGGTTAAGACGCCACGCTTTCACTGTCTTGGGCTCGGGTTTAAACCCTGGTCGGGGTACTAAGATCCTACAAGTTGCATGGCACAGCCAGAAACAAACAAACAAACAAACCTTGAGAGGTTGTGGTTGGAAGGGCAAGAGGGTTTCTGGGATGCTGGCAATGAGTGTTGATTACATGGATATGTTTCATCTGTGAAAAATTCTTGTGGTATGGGCACTTTTCTCAATGTATGTTACACTTCAATAAAAAGTTTTTAGGTGGTATCAGGTCATCATCGTATGAATTTTAAATTGGTGGGGGGGGACAGGGCTTCAGGCTGTGACCACAGTTAGAACTCATTCCAGGACTGGAATGTGGGCTCAGCTGGGATAAGCATCACTGTGGGCACAGGGTCAAGACCCAGCTGTGGCTAGATCAGGACTGATCCTGGCATGAAGGCTCAGTCCCCCAAAGTCTTCAGCTTGACCACTGCCTTTCCAGGGTCTGACCACTTGATGTCTCCACTCGACAAATTGCTAAGTGAGGAGAAGGCTGGATACAGTCGCTTGGACCCATAATGTCCCTGAGCTGGATTTAGGTTGGGAATGACTAGAAAATGTCAGAGGATGAATCCGAGTGGACCAGAGCTGGCTCATCTTTGGCTGAGGGACAGGCCCTGTGGAACAGTGGGCAGCAGAGGGGACCGCAGAGGCAAGGCCAGCTCAGAAGCCCCCAGCTTTTTCCCCTATTCAGTCAGTATTATTGCCTTCCTTCCTTCCTTCCTACCTTTCTTCCATGTTTAATGAGCTCCTGCTCTGGACCAGGCACTGAGGATTCAAGGGGGGCAGATGGGCCACAGTCCCTGTCTTCACGGAGCTCACATCACCCTCACACCTCCTCTCTCCCTGCCCAGCATCCACTGCTCCCACTAAACCCAGAAGAACTGCTGATATTAGAATCTACCTCCCAACCAGCTCCTCAGCCAGGACCCCCCTTCTTGTTTGTCTGTCTTTCCCACCAGGATGGATATCCAAAGGGCAGGGGCCTCATCTGTCTTCCAGACCCTCGTGTTCTCTGGTTCTGGCCCAGAGTAGATGACCAATAAATATTTGTTGAATGGAAGTGGGAGAGCAATGAGGTCGACTCATCATCCCTTCAGAACCGAGCAGAGCAGGGGTGCTTTCTCTGAGTCTGGGTCAGGAAGCTCCCAGACCTTGCAATTCTGGAAGAAGCCTCTGACAAGACTTTCTGTGGGGTGGACGTGGGCATGTGAGTAGGTCTGAGAGCTGGAGGTTTCAGGGCCAGGAGGGCTGCAGGGGAACAGAGAACCAGAACGGTGCTGTCAGTCCAGCTCCCGGAGCCGGGTGCAGTCCCACTTCCCCTTTTTCAAAAGCAAACACAGGGGGAAGGAAGGGGCCGGCTTCCACACCACCCTTTGATAGGCCCAGGTACCTGGCTACAGGAGCAGGAAATATGAGCCAGCAGAGATTAAGTAGGAACCAGCTGGGGGTGCGCCCTGCCTGCCTCCATCTCCACGCAGTACCCCAGCCACCTCCACCCAGCCTTGGCAGAGGATGAAGGGTAAGTGGACCAGCTGGGTCGGGACCTGCTAGGGTCCTGAGAAAGAGACTTGGGGAATGAGGCAGGGCATAACTTTGGGGAAGCAGGCTGGAGGGAAAGGAATGAAGAGAAGGAGCTGCAAACAGATGCTCCCTGGAAGAGGGAGGAGGCTGCGGGAGATTGAGACACAGACTTGGATGGTCACGTGGATCTGGACGGTTCCCCTGGACCTTCAGAGAACCAGTTTTGGACCATTTCCCGCAGCATCAGAGATGGGGGTACTAGGATGGGACCTTCAGCACCAGGGTCTACTGCCCCACACACATCCAAATAACATTTCCACGTTGGCTTTCCATTGGAGTCTAGAGTAGATCAGCACTGTCCAATAGAACTTTCTGCAATGAAGGAAATGTTCTATAGGTTCTATAGGTTTCCCAAGATGGCAGCCACTACAATATGGCAGCAGCTACCATATTGCACAGCACAGCTCCAGGCTCACATGGAAGGTGAACAAAGCCACTTGCCACTATTTCTTTTTTCCCCTCCCTCTCATTCCATTCTCTCACATCCTATTCTTCTTACGCCTCAAGCTATCGGTCAATAACGACGTCGTAATGCGTATGAATTTCACAGGCCATAAACTCGTGTAAAGCAAATATATAAAATAATTTATTTTTCTAACACTGAGTGTAACATCTGTCTCAAGTACCCATCCTGTAGCAGAGATTTACTCTCAATAAATTCAGGTTAAATGCAGTCCAGTGAAGATTTCCTCCTTCTTTTCCCACAGAATACATCTAAGTCCATATCCTATTCATTTAATCTTTTCTTTTATCTCCAAACATCATCTCTGGATTCTACTATTTCTACCACTCCTGCAGGGGCAAGTGAAGCAGGCATAGAATCCCTTCTCAAAGACCCATCCCAGCATCTAATGCCACTGTCCCCCCGCCCACATACTCCTGTATTTCCCACCCTTTGTTAACATTTATTGAACACCTCCTATGTACCAGGCATATTTTTTAAATAATTTTTTATTTATTTTTTGGCCTC
Organism: Lipotes vexillifer; assembly: GCF_000442215.2. Classification (NCBI taxonomy): domain Eukaryota; kingdom Metazoa; phylum Chordata; class Mammalia; order Artiodactyla; family Lipotidae; genus Lipotes; species Lipotes vexillifer. The sequence goes on from NW_006791814.1 coordinate 707,314, forward strand.
ATTGGGTCTTTGTTGCGGTGTGCGGGCTTCTCGTTGAGGTGGCTTGTCTTGTTGCGGAGCATGGGCTCTAGGTACATGGGCTTCATTAGTTGTGGCATGCGGGCTCTAGGACGCAGGCTCAGTAGTTGTGGCGCGTGGACTTTGTTACTCCGCAGCATGTGGGATCTTCCCGGACCAGGGCTTGAACCTGTGTCCCCTGCACTGGCAGGCTGATTCTTAACCACTGCACCACCAGGGAAGCCCCCTATTCTAAGCACTTTAAAACCATTCACCCGTTTAGTCTTCCCAATAACTCTCTGAGGCAAATACTGTTAATATTCTCATTTTGCAGATTAGAAACAGAGGCACAGAGAGGTCCTCTGGCAAAGCTCACACAGAAAGTATTCTTGGGCTAGGACTTCAAAAACCAGTATTACATATGCATCACCCAGGAATCCTACTTCTAAGAACCCATCCCAAAAATAGGCTGCCAAAATCCTGAGAGTAATTATGCACAAGACCTACTGTTATCATACTCTTTGTAACAGCAAATGGCTAGAAGCTATCCAAACGTCCATCAACAGGGAATTAAATGAATAAATCATGGTACTTTACATGGTAGAGTACTATGCAGCTGTGAAAATGGAACAAGAGCTATCTCTACACACTTTAATAGGGTGAATTTCAGAATATAACATTAAAGACATGCAGACATATTGTTAAAGACAGCAAAAACTTCAGAACATATATACTGAAAGAAACGTATATGGTATGCTACCAGTTATGTAAGAAAGAGGGGATATAAATATATGTACACATACATATATGCTTATACTTTTTAAAATTAAAGAAGAAAATAAAACAATTTTTTAAAATGATTACCTATGGGAGAGGGAGAGACCAGAGTGAAGGGAACAAGTATAGAATCTAGACTTACCTGAATATACTTTATTTTGAAGATTTGGCTGTGGAATGGTATCACTGTTCTACATAATTATTAAAGCAAAATTTAATTTCAAATAAAGTAATCCCTAAAACTTGGAAATAAAATGAAAGAAATGCAACAAACTAGAAATTAAATTGATAGTGTAACCACTCAGAGAAGAATTATTTCAAGTAATTTTGATACAGTAATTTGTGCATTCTTAGATTGTACATAAATCTAGTGTTATTGCCATTAGAAACCAACAATCTCAGCATAAGAGAAAAAAGATACAAATATAAAATCAAAAAAGTTAAGGGCTTCCTTGGTTGGCACAGTGGTTGAGAGTCCGCCTGCCGATGCAGGGGACACGGGTTCGTGCCCTGGTCCGGGAAGATCCCACATGCAGCGGAGCGGCTGGGCCCGTGAGCCATGGCCGCTGAGCCTGCGCGTCCGGAGCCTGTGCTCCGCAACGGGAAAGGCCACAACAGTGAGAGGCCTGCGTACTGCAAAAAAAAAAAAAAGTTAAGCAAAATCTCTATAATCTGGGACTTCCCTGGTGGCACAGTGGTTAAGAATCCGCCTGCCAATGCAGGGGACACGGGTTCAAGCCCTGGTCCGGGAAGATCCCACATGCCCCAGAGCAACTAAGCCCGTGCACCAAAACTACTGAGCCTGTGCTCTATAGCCCGTGAGCCACAACTACTGAGCCCGCATGCCTAGAGCCCGTGCGCCACAACAAGAGAAGCCACCGCAGTGAGAAGCCTGTGCATTGCAAAGAAGAGTAGCCCCCACTCACCACAACTAGAGGAAGCCCACTCACAGCAATGAAGACCCAACGCAGCCAAATAAAAAAAAATCTCTGTAATCTAAATTAAATTTTAAATTATCAGTGTGAACTCAAGACCTCTTAAAATTTTTTATCTCTATCCACTGAAAAGACCTGGAAACAATTACCAATGCAGTAGCTATGAGCACCCCTAGAGAAAAGATTGTGAAAGATCTAAACATCATTTCCCAAGAACCAGGGATACTTGAGAAATGGCCAATTCAAGGTCTGGGGCAAAAAAAAATGTACAATATGAACTTGGAACATCTTGCCATTCTAGAAAGCAAGTAAGCTACAAGGTTATGTCAAAAGGACTCAGAAGTCAATCTGAAGAGGCTCTAACTGGCCAAAGATGAGACACTTTGAGCATCAATAAGGCTTAATATCAAACAGGTTTAAAATCCAGTTCATAATGATACTCAAAAAAAAAAGAAGAAAAAGAAAAAGAAAATCTCATTGCATTCCCTTTGAGCATGTTAGGGAAGCAACTCAACATTTTGGAAATTGGTAAATGAAGGGAAAGAATCAAGCATTTTTTTTCTATTTTTCCTGTATGAACTGAATCTCATTGTAACCAGCTAATTGACTAGAGGAAATTTCTCTTGATAGACATATTTCTCCTAATAAGTGAAAAAAATTTTTAAGCATTAGAATTTTGCATTTTGGGTTTTGCAACCTTTAACAAAACAATGGGTTTAGGCCATGATCATTAATGGCTAGGAATTTCACTAAAAGAGAGACAAATACATACAACTTCCTAGTGGAGGTGTACAACATCACCTGTGAAGTGTTCTTGCTAAAAAAACATTTAATTTGACTCTACTATGATACTAGTCACATGAAATAAAGGGCTCAGCAGACATGTGAAACAACACCACAGGGATGCAGTCAGCCAAATCCGGACTGTAGGAAACTCTACAAGACAAATACCACATTTCTTCAATAAATAAATTGAAGGCAGAGAAAGGGGGAAATCTCTCCAAATCCCGTCTATTCCACCTCCCACACTTATAAAAAAAGAGAGAGATGGTGGAAGAACCTATATATTAAAAGAGCCTTAAGAAATATATCAATCAAGGCAATATGTAGACCTTGTTTGGATCTTGATTCAAACACATTATACATTTTAAAATTAGACAACAATTGGACATTTTGAACCCCGATGGGATATTTAACAACATTATGAATTCGTTGTTGACTTTGCAGGTGTAATAATGATATTGTGGTTACATGTTGAAAGTTCTTATCTTTTAAAGAGACACGGGGAAATGTTTACAGATGAAATGATACAGTGTGTGTTATTTGCATCAAACTCATACAATGGAGGGGGTTCCCTGCTGGCACAGTGGTTAAGAATCTGTTTGCCAATGCAGGGGACATGGGTTCGAGCCCTGGCCCCAGGAAGATCCCACGTGCCACAGAGCAACTAAGCCTGAGTGCCACAACTACTGAGCCCAGGTGACACAACTACTGAAGCCCGCACGTCTAGAGCCCTAGAGAAAGCCTGCACGCAGCAGCAAAGACCCAACGCAGCCAAAAATAAGTAAGTAAATAAGCAAATAAATAAATAAACTCATACAATGGAGGAGGGGGTAGATGGGCACATAGTTAAGTTCATCCATGAGTTAATAACTGTTGAAGCTAGTTGATGGGTATGTGGAGGCTCATTATATTATTCTCTCTGTTTTTGTATACACTTAAAATTTTTTACTATAAAAAATTTTTAAATAAAAAAATTTAAGGGAAAAAGCTCACACTGATTGCTTTCTATTCTTTCTGCATTTCTGCTATAAAAACCACCTCTGAGGCCAAAGGTACTAGTCTGAACCTGAAAAGATGATGGGATACAAGGCTGTACAAAAAAAAAAAAAAAAAAAAGACTTACATCGATTAATACTTCAAACTGTTTTTTAAATTGAGGTGAAGTTCACATAATATAAAATGAGCTACTTTAAAATATACAGTTCACTGGCATTTAGTACATTCACCGTGCTGTACAATCACCATCTCTGTCAAGTTCCAAAACATTTGCATCCCCCGCAAAAGGAAACCACATACTCATTAAATAGTCATTCCTCATCCCCCAGCCCCTGGCAACCACCTGTCCACTTTCAGTCTCTATGGATTTACCTATTCTGGATATTTCATATAAATGAAATCAGAGACTATGTGACCTTTTATTTCAAACTATGTTCAACCACACATGTACGGAGCTCTATTATGTACCAGGCACGAGCTCAGCGCTAGAGATAAGATGGTGAAGACAGGCACATGATCCAGACCTTCCTGGGGCTTCAGAGACCATTATGCAAATAAATACAAACAATTAACTAATTACAGGAGGATTTATTTTTATAAATTTATTTATTTTATTTATTTACTTTTGGCTGCCTTGGGTCTTTGTTGCTGCGCGTGGGCTTTCTCTAGTTGCGGTGAGTGGGGACTGCTCTTTGTTGAGGTGCACCGGCTTCTCATTGCGGTGGCTTCTCTTACTGCGGAGCATGGGATCCAGGCACATGGGCTTCAGTAGTTACGGCACGTGGCCAAAAGTAGAGTTGTGGCTTGCGGGCTCTAGAGCACAGGCTCAGTAGTTGTGGCTCAGGGGCTTAGTTGCTCCGTGGCATGTAGGATCTTCCCAGACCAGGGCTTGAATCCGTGTCCCCTGCATTGGCAGGCAGATTCTTAACCACTGCGCCACCAGGGAAGTCCCAACAACCTCATTACAAATGTGCAAATGCTGCAGAGTTGAAGAACAGAATCTACAGGAAAGGTAAAACAAAGGGGGGGGTGTGCAGATTTAATCTGCTGAATGAGGGAAGGGTTCTCTGAAGAGGTGACATTTAAACTGAGCCCTAGGGACTTCCCTGGCGGTCCAATGGTTAGGACTCGGCACTCTCACTGCTGAGGGCCTGGGTTCAATCCCTCGTCAGGTAACTAAGACTGCACAAGCCACTTGGCACGGCCAAAAAAAAAAAAAAGTTAATTAAAAAAAAAAAAAACTGAGCCCTAAAGAATGACTAGAGGGGAGCCAGGGGGAGGAAGGACAGACACTGGATAAAGAAGATGTGGTACATATATACAACGGAATATTACTCAGCCATAAAAAGGAACAAAATTAGGTCATCTGTAGAGACGTGGATGGACCTAGAGACTGTCATACAGAGTGAAGTAAGTCAGAAAGAGAAAAACAAATATCGTATATTAATGCATATATGTGGAATCTAGAAAAATGGTATAGGTGATCTTATCTGCAAAGCAGAAATAGAGACACAAAGATAGAGAACAAATGTATGGATACCAAGGAGGAAAGGGGGAGGGCATGAATTGGGAGATTGGGATTGACACATATACACTATTGATACTATACATAAAATAGATAACTAATGAGAACCTACTATACAGTACGGGGAACACTACTCAGGGCTCTGTGGTGACCTAAATGGGAAGGAAATCCAAAAAACAGGGGATATATGTATACGTATAGCTGATTTACTTTGCTGTTCAGTAAAAATTAACATAACATTGTAAAGCAACTATACTCCAATAAAAGTTAATTTAAAAACAAAAGCAAACAAACAAACTCATAGAAAAAGAGATCAGATTTGTGGTTACCAGAGGTGGGGGTGAGGGAATTGGATGAAGGCAGTCAAAAGGTACAAACTTCCAGTTACAACATAAATAAGTACTAGGGATGTCATGTACAACATGATAAATATAATGAACACTGCTGGATGTTACATATGAAAGCTGTTAAGAGAGTAAATCCCAAGCGTTCTCATCATAAGGAAAAATATTTTTTTCTAATTCTTTAATTTTGCATCTATATGAGATGCTGGATGTTCACTAAACTTGCTGTGGTCATCATTTCATGATGTATGTAAGTCAAATCATTATGTTGTTCACAAACTTATACAGTGCTGTATGTCAATTATATCTCAATAAAGCTAGAAGAAGAAAAAAAAAACAGCTTCCACAAACTGAGTGCTTACAAAAGTAGACATTTATTTCTCACCCAGGGGTCTGCGCATCAGCTGGGGTTCATCAGGGCTCTCCTGCGCTGGGCTCCAGGCTGTGGGGTGAGTGCAGAGCCGCCCTATGTATTTTCTCATTCTGAGTCCAGCCTAAAGCAGCCCGCACTGTGTGGGACTCACGGTTCTCATGACCGATGACAGCTGCTCAAGATGTGGGAATGGACACACTGGATGTCTTGGAGCTGGCCCCTGTCACTTCCACACATATTCTTTTGGCCAAAGCAAGTCACATGGCTAATTTCAATATCAAGAGAGTGAGGAATTGTATTCCTCCCATGGTGAGGAGGGCTGGGGGAAGTAAATATTTGCTGAACAATAATACAATCTACCACCAGACCCAACTCTTTTCTTCCTAGATGGCCATGTTCATTGAGTAATCTTCCCACGCTCTTATGAAATACCATCTTCTATGAATGAATGGATGGATGGATGGCGGAACGTGCCTTTCAAGGCAGGAAGATTCTCCTCACTCTTCAGATGAGAAAGCTGAGGCTCAGAGAAGAGAAGCAGCTTGCCCAAGATCACAGAAACCACACATGGCCAGCCCACCCTGGCTGGCACCTTCAGCTCAGTTCCCTAGACACGGTGAATGAGTGAGGGGGGGAAAATGCTATTCTCTGGGCAGCAGGGCCACAGCTCCCATTCTGCCCTCTCACTAAGGCTTGGCAGACTTGCACATAATCGAGGACAAGTACACAACGGGGTCTCCTTGCTGAAATTCAATCTCAGGTCTCACTCCAAAGCCAGGTGGGACCTTGATTCATCATTTCAGGGTCTCAGAGTCCTGAAGGCTAAGTGTATGCTGGGGGAATGAGTCATCGGTGGCTTTAGCTGCTGATTAAGTGTTCCGTGAAATTCTGCATCCCATTCCAACAATGCCCACCCTTAAGGTACAGACGGTCATCTGGATTTCTGAGGGGGCCCTGCAGTATCTACCACGGAGAGGGACGAACAGTGGCGCTCAAACGCTAGGCACAGGAAAAATCTGGAAGGGCATGTCTCAGATAAACAGTGGGTGCCTCAGATAAACAGTGAGCACTTCTTTCAAAGCAGGATTACTCAGGACTTTGGCCCTCGGCTTTATATCTGTATGTAATGTTGGAACAGTTCACAATGAACATATAAGTTGCTCCTGCAATCAGAGAGGAAAAAGCCGTCTGGAAATATTTTCAAGTTCATACTAGTGTACAAAAAGCAACCCCTTTCAGGGTGGTTGGGAAATTCCCGGAAATTGTCCTTCAGAATCCTCCTCCCACACATTGTCAGAAGCCTGTTTTCAGAAACACTGAGTCAATTCCCAACCACTCCTGTGGTCAGCAAGTCAGCGAGTACCTACCACACACCAAGGGCTGAGTGAGACACCAGGGGGACGGGTGACAGGCTGGGGAACAGGTGGGGCCAGAGTCAATGAGGTCTGCGTCCATACACAGCTGACACAGATGGAACTGGCCCCTGGAACGGACACTGTGCTAAGTGTTCCACATGGATTATCACGTTTAATCTGCACTACATGTCTATGCGGTCAGAGCTATTATTATCATGTTTTATAGCCGTGGAAACTGCAGTGCAGAGAAGCGAAGGAACTTGCCCAAAGTCACATAACTAGCAGATGGCGGAACTGACATTCAATTCCAGAGTCTGTGCTCTTAACCACTACCCCACATTGCCTCCCCGTAGGAACCTGCCTGAATTCCACAGGCAGGAAGTTGCAGAGTCAGAATTTAAACCAAGCAGAGGTTCTTCAGCCTCCAAAGGACATTCTTTCCATTGATGAGGCTTCCTTCTCCCTTCCAGCCCTCCCCATTTCTAGACCCACTGCCATCATGCTGGGTGACATGGGTTGCTTCCCTGAGCCTCAGCTTCCGTGGCTGAAAATGTCAATAACATTGCTTACCCCAGGGAGCTGGAGAGGCATTTGTGGGAGAGGACACTTCCTCCCCTGGATCACGCTAGGCTCTCGGTTTAGATACATCTGTGTTCTTCCTGCTTTCCAGGAGTTCAGTGCAGTTGGTCAAGTGGACACGGGAGCAAAAGCCCGTTCCATGAGCTCTATGGGTGAGAGGGGCACTAGGTGCTATGGGGCCAGAGGCTGGGCACTGGATGAAATGTCAAGGGTTACTACGCATCCAGAAAACTCGGCTGAGGGAAAAAACTGAAATAAACAACCCCCCAGGAGGAGGGGAGTTTGGTTTGCCATCTTTCCTGTTTTCCCAGCCTGGCCCAGCCCAAAACCTCTTAATCTTGTCAAGATTTTGGCCCTTCACCTCAGGAAGGAGCCGCCAGGAGGCTCACAGCGAGCCAAGTCTTGAAGGAAGTGATGTCTTCCGTGGGTCAAGAAAAGGGAAGAGGCTTTCTGGGAGCAAGGAGAAGGCAGGGACAGAACCAGGAAAGGTCCCTCCTTGAGCCAGTGGAAAAACTGCGGCTTAGAACAGGGCAAGTTTTCTTGGTTTGCCGGCGGCAGGGCTGGGGCAGGTAGCGTAGCTCTGGTCTGCTGGTACAAAGTCTTCCCCACGGCTCAGTACCGACTGCCCTCTCCCTTCCTGCTCTAGGATAGCCCAGGCAGGGGGAAGCTGCCTTCACTCCCCCTCCCCACCACTTTTTCCAGCAACGTCTCCCCATCACTGCACTGGGGACTTTGAAAACAGAGATGGGTCCTGTGGGTAGTGGAGGAGGAAGTGGTATCTGCAAAGAACTTGGTGCGTTTGACCATGTAGGAAATGGGACTTACAGACCTTCTGAAACAAAGAACCAGAACTCCCTAAGCACCTACGGTGAGCCCATGTGGGGCCCAGCACACTCAACGTGTCCCATCATCTAATCATTTTCCCTTACTCTGGGGAATAGATCAGGTCCCCACTGTGCATATGAGGCACCTGAGGGCCACAGGGGAGATGTTTCCTGCCGACTCTACCTCCACCCCCTAAATCTCTTTCAAGAACCAGAGCTGGCCGTTCACGTCATCTTGGGCATCCCCATTTGTATACCCCGCATTCTTCTCACCCTCAACTTGAACGATCCTAAACTCATCATCTTCCCTCCACAGCCTTCTGTTTTCCCATCACAACCTCACTATTCAAAACCCAGGGGACTTCCCTGGCAGTCCAGTGGTTAAGACTTGGCACTTCTATTTCAGGGGGCACAAGTTCAATCCCTGGTCGGGGAACTTAGATCCCACATGCTGTGTGGCATGGCCAAAAAATGTACAACTAAATAAAAGTTAAAAACAAAACGGGATATCAACCTTGGCTCCATCCTCTCCCTTGTCCCATCTCCAAGTAGTAACCCTGACCAGTGGTCCCATCTCTGACTCTTTTGCCAGACACTGGATTTCCTTAATTTCAGGGTTCGCAGAGTAGTCCAAAGTTCTCAATGACTCCAACAGCTCCTCAATAGATATTCTCCCTCTATTTTATCCCTACATCCATCTATGCCCCATGCAAACATCAGGGTCATCTTTTTAAAACGCAATTCTGCCTATAGCTTCACCTAACTGAAAAGCCTCCAGTGGTGTCTCATTCCTCCCAGCAGAAATCCCTTGCCCCGGCTTACCAGGCCCTCCAAATCTTGGCCCTGGCTGCCCTCTCTGGTCTCACATTGGGTCACTACCTACCCTCTGCCCCCCAAGCATCAGACATCCTGAAATACTCACAGTTTGTCTTTCACTTCCAGGCCTGGGCACCTGTTATTTCCTCTGCCTTCCTCTGCCTAATTCCTTCTCATCTTTCACATGTCAGTTTAGTCACCACTTCCTGACCGGCCTCTCTTGAAGCTTTGTGAGCTGCCCCTTCAGTGACTTCCCAGAGTCCCCTGTACTTCCTCCACTGGGCTACCCACCTGCTCTCTCTTCCATGTTCCTGTTTCAGCCAACAAAGCCTGCCCAGCATCTCAGAATGTTGGAGCAGCACCCTCCAATGAAAGCATAATGCATGCTTCATGCATAACTCTGCATTTTCTAAAAGGCACATTTTAAAAAGCAAAAAGAGGACTTCCCTGGTGGCGCAGTGGTTAAGAATCCGCCTGCCAATGCAGAGGACACAGGTTTGAACCCTGGTCTGGGAAGATCCCACGTGCCGCAGAGCAACTAAGCCCGTGAGCCACAACTACTGAGCCTGCGCTCTATAGCCCGCGTCCCACAACTACTAAGCCTGCGAGCCACAACTACTGAGCCTGCACGCCTAGAGCCTGTGCTCTGCAACGAGAAGCCACCGCAACGAGAAGCCGGCGCACCGCAACAAAGGGTAGCCCCCGCTCGCTGCAACGAGAGAAATCCTGCATGCAGCAACGAAGACCCAATGCAGCCAAAAATTTAAAAATAAATAAATTTGTAAAAGAAATTTTTTAATTTAAAAATAAATAAATAAAAAACTTACGGCCTTTAAAAACACAAAATATTTTATAAAAAATAAAAATAGGGCTTCCCTTGTGGCACAGTGTTTGAGAGTCCGCCTGCCAATGCAGGGGACACGGGTTCGTGCCCCGGTCTGGGAAGATCCCACATGCCGCGGAGCGGCTGGCGCCGTGAGCCATGGCCGCTGATCCTGCGCGTCCGGAGCCTGTGCTCCGCAACAGGAGAGGCCACAACAGTGAGAGGCCCGTGTACCGCAAACAAACAAACAAACAAAAAACCAAAAAAAAAAATAAATTAAAAAAATAAATAAATAAGCAAAAAGAAACAGGTGAAGTTGATTTTAATAGTACATTGTAACCCAATATTTCAAAAATCGTATTATTTCAATATATAAGCCATATAAAAACCTTTGATTTTCTTCTTAGACTTTGAAATCTGGTGTGTGTTTTACCCTCACATCTCAATTTGGAAGAGCCACTTTTCAAGTGTTCAGTATCACCATGGGCTAGTACAGTTTGGAAGGATACTTTAAAGCTGCTTGGCCTGTGTCCTGTTTGGGGACACTAATTCTGAGAAGTTCTCATAGGCATTCTGTAGAAAAAGGGATTCTAAGTCATATAAGTCTTCAAAACACTGACAAAGTGAAGCCCAGTTTTTATGCTTCCCATCTCCCAGAGTCTTAACTGTGCGAATGTAAGATGTGATACTAGAAACAGACCAGAGAGCCTGGAGCATTTGCCCAACTCCTTTGAGCTCAAAGCTCTATTTTCGTACAGCATTTCTGGGGATTAGTGTCCAGTGGAACGTTCTTTAGTAATGCTGGTTTAGCCACATCGCTTAGTCAGTCAATCCCGGGATCCCCATGGGAAGAATTCAGGGTTCAGGAAGCCCCACCTCACGTGCCTTTGAGCCTGGAGCTCAGGAAACACCCAAAACCTGATTACTGAATTGACTAATTAACTAATTCTGGGAGGTTGCAGAGGGCAGGGCTAGAATCAGTAAGCAAAAATTGCAGCATATTTGAGCTCAAGCGAGAAAGCTTTTGGGATTTTGTGTGTGTGTGTGTGTGTGTGTGTGTGTGTGTGGAGTGTGTATGTTTTTAACAGCTTAAGGCTCACTTGCCAGATCTTCCTGGAAAATGCAGTAGGTAGCCTTATAAGCTGATGATTTCTCCATCTAGGAGAGATCAAGGCTGGAGTTCTGGGGTGGTGGGGAGCAGGGTCTTCCCTAGAGTCTCTTAATTTCCCTCCTTCAGAACTAAACAAATAAAATAAAATCAAGAAGAAAGAAAGGGGCTTCCCTGGTGGCGCAGTGGTTGAGAGTCCGCCTGCTGATGCAGGGGACACGGGTTCGTGCCCCGGTCCGGGAAGATCCCACATGCCGTGGAGCGGCTGGGCCCGTGAGCCGTGGCCGCTGAGCCTGTGGGTCCGGAGCCTGTGCTCTGCAGCGGGAGAGGCCACAACAGTGAGAGGCCCGCGTACCGCAGAAAAAAAGAAAGAAAGTAAAAAACTGCACTGACATAAGATCTTGAACTTTAGAGGAAGTGATGAGATGTGCATGCATGTTCTGGGCCCTTTATTAAGAACACACTTTGGGATTCTGGAGGTCCAGTGGAGGGTTAGTTTACAGCCAAAGCCCCTTTGAGGCCACAGGTCTTTGGTTTAATTCAGATTTTTGATCCATTTTATACACAGTCAACATCTGGTCAATGACTAATTGAATCAGTCAATCAATCAAACTGTGTGTCTAGGGGGGTAGACCAGAGGATGGTCTGTTTCTCTTGAAATTGTTTCTGTGGGACAAAACCAGGCAAGACCAAGCCGTGCTGTTAGAAGTCATCATGATAGTGGTTATGTTAGGGATAAGGAGAGGAAGAGAGCACACAGGGCAGGGGGTTTCAGGGTGCTGGAAAATTCTGTTTCTTGATTGGGTACAGGTTATTCAGATGGGTTAAGGTGGTGGAAATCCATCAAGCTGCATACTTTTGATCTGTGCACTTTTCTGCCCGTATGTTACACTTTGGTAAACAGTTTTATAAACTGCTTTTGTGATGATCTACTACTTTATCACACTAAGAGCAAAAGTGTGATTGTGATCAACGTAAATAAAATCATCAGGCCGGTCTGAGATTTGAGCTGAGGAGGAAGAGGTTAACCAACAGCCAGGTGTTTCTCATTTTGGCTCTGAACAATAGTTTTGCTGGCTCAGGGGGCAGCTAAAGTTTAGCCAAGCTGCAGAGGGGCCCCAACCCTCCACAGACAGGCAGCAGATGGATTCAGACCAATCATCTGGGAGCCTCCAGGTGCCCATCAGAAGTATACCTGGAAGAACCTGGAAGAACCTGGAAGCTAGAGCCTTTAAAGGTTGGACTCTGTGCCCCCAGGCCATGCATGAGGCCTGGCCCAAAGTAGGTGCTCAACTGGGTATCCCTTTCTTTTTTCTTACCTGGATTTCAGGTATGGCATTTCCAGAAGTGCCAAGGCCTTCTGCCAGAAGGGGCTGGAGTGCCAGCAAGGATCACAGAGGCCGGCACGGCTGAGCTGAGAGTGGAAGGGGAAATGAAACCCTTGCATGGCTCACACGTGCTTAAGCAACTGCAAAGAAGCCACCTGTGGTCAGTTGAAGACATGGAAGGGGGAGAAGGAGGAGACTTCAGAGGAGTGGGGGCGGTGATGAAGACTGTGCCTTTCAGGTGATAGAGAGGGGGGAGGTGAAAGAAAGAAACCCAGCAGTTGAGAATAGCGGGCAACACACCATGGGGTGTAGGTGGGGGCAGAGGTAGGTTTCAGGCAGTGGAGGTAAAGAAGGTCAAAGAAGACAGCTGTTTATAATAGGCAACACAACTTGGTACAGAGGAAAGGAAACCTGGACTTAGAGCTGTGTGGTGTTGGCAAAACACATAACCATGGAGTTCTCTCATCTGTAGAAATGGGACAATAATAGTTCCTTCCTCTTGGGGTGCTGAGAGCATGAAATCAGTTGATGCGTGAAAAGGATTGTGCAAATCTTGTGGCTTCTGTTCATAATAATAAGGGCATTGGTAATAATGTGGTAGGGAGACGCTTCTGGTTCTGAAAGGAGACCAGGGAATTGACTTGGGAGCCAACAACAACCAGAAATCTAGAGGGGAAGAGAGAAGGAGAAGAGAGAGACCCTCTAGAGGACTGGTTCTTAATTGGGGTGCATTTGAACTTCTATGCAAAACGCTGTATTTAAGAGTATACGTGAACGATTACATTAGAATGGATAAACAACAAGGTCCTACTGTATAGCACAGGGAACTATATCCAATCTCCTGGGATAAACCGTAAAAGAAAAGAATATTAAAAAAGAATGTATATATGTGTATAACTGAATCACTTTGCTTCACAGCAGAAATTAGCACAACATTGTAAATCAACTATACTTTAATTTAAAAATCAAAATGTTTCAAAAGAGTATATGTGTTTTTTGGAGGGAGAGGGCCCATAGCCCATATCAGTTTCTCAAAGGGGTCTAGGATCCCTCCCAGCAGTTTAAGAATTACTGATCTAGAGAACTGAAGGCTCAAGAGAGAGAGGCAGATGAGACAAGTGGGCCACCGTCATCCATGGATGGCGTGAGTCATCTTCATGACCTAAGACATGGGCTTAGGGGGTGGAGAAGAATCTAAAAAGAAGACACAAAGGAGAGCTAGTTTGTTGGAATGAAGTCTCAGAGAATCAAGCCAACTCGCAGTGGGGATAGGGTTGGGGGGAGGGGTGACTCAGTTTTCACTGTGGCCCAGAGAAGGCTCGAAGACGCTGTTGGCTGAGTGAGTGGATGGATGGGCAGGAACTCAACCCAGCAGCTGAAGATTCAGGAAATTAGTGGGGCAGAATGCAGATGGGGGTGGGGGGGGGTGGGCAAGATCCTGATTATAGATGTGAACTTAGGCCTTCTCAGTATGTAATTGGTCTGAAGATTAACCCTGACTGTGTGTCTGGGGAACTGTGGAGGGACTGAGTGGAGAAATTCTTTCCATTCACCTGGTGTGTGATGGGAAAAAACTGTCAGCCACTGTACACTGTTCTGTCAGCCACTGTACACTGGCTCTCATGAAGAGTACTCTGCTAAGGGGAGGAACTCTTAACTACCGGTCCCATGGCTATTATAGGGATTCCTCCCGCCCCCAGACTGGGGTGAGCAGAGACTTTGCTATCTGACAGTTGTGGGTTTGTATCCTGATTTGGCCATTTCATTCATTCATTCATAAAACAAATATTTCTTAAGCATCTACTATGTGCCCAACTTTCTACTAGGAACTTGATATGCAACAAGGAGTAAGAGATGACCCTTGGGCTCAAAAGTCTTACATCTAGTTGGTGAAATGGACAATGACAGTGGAGAATGATAGGTGCTGGGGATATGCCCAGGTTGCTATGGGAACAGAGAGGAAAGACACTCATACTTCTCCAAGCTTCAGTTTCCTTATCTGCAAAATGGGAATCATGTTACTCACTACAGGGGGTTTCCTGGCACATTCCAGGTCCTTACTTGACACATGTAGGAGCTCACTGCAGCCCATGACTAATTAATTTTCTGTTTGTTTTTTTGTTTTGGTTTGGTTTTTTTGTTTTCTGTGGTAGTTTTTACTTAATATTATTTTTTAGCTATTGATAACATAGCATGGCAGAAAGATTACATCAGCAATGTGGTATAATACAACTGTTTTCATTGAAGCCTTATACCTTACTATCCCCTAGGCTATTTGGAGTGTCCCTGCCCCTTGCACGAAAGTACAACTGTGATGCCTCTACTGCCATGACTAATTAATTTATTCAACAAATATTAATTGAGCACCCCATGAGTGCTGGGCACTGCTGTAGATACTAGAAATTTGGCATTAAACTAAACAGATAAATAGAGTAGTCAAGAAAATTCTCACTGAAAAGGAGATATTGTAAGTATCTGAAAGAAATGAGAAAGTAGGCCATGGAGATATTTGGGGGAAGGATGTTCCAAGCAGAAAGATCTACAAATGTAAGGGTGCGAAGGGCGGAGGGTGAATGGTAGGGAGGCCAGTGTGGCTATAGGGAGAGGTGATGGAGGTGGGAAGCGCTAGCAGATGAGGTGGAGGGACCAGGGAGCGGGACAGGCAGGGGAAGTTCTTGGGGGCCATTGTAAGGACTTTGAGTTTTATCCTGAGTGAGATAGGAGCCACTGGAGAGGTTTGAGCAGAGGAGTGACAGGATCTCACATTTTCAAAGGACCACTATTTTAAAAAATCACTTGTTCTGAGGATGTCCTACAGGAAGACAAACACGGAAGCAGGGACACCAGTTAGGAGGCTCCTGCACTAAACCAGGTGGGGATGATGGAGGCTTGGGCTAAAGTGGAAGCAGAGGGAATAGGGAGAAATGTTTAGCCTCTGGATATTTAAGGTGGTGTCCACGGGATTTGCAGATGGATTGGATATGGGGGGTAGGTGAACAAGAGAAAGATCCAAGGACACTGAGCCTTGGCCGGAGCCTTTGACTGTGATGGGGAAAACCAAGGGAGGGGCAGGTTTGGGAGGAAAGATGGAAGTTTGGTTTGAGGTGTTGTGTTTAAGAAGCCCATTGGAGGGAATTCCCTGGTGGTCCAGTGGTTAGAACTCGGCGCTTTCAGTGCCGAGGGTGCAGGTTCGATCCCTGGTCGGGGAATTAAGATCCCACAAGCCACAGGGAAAGAAAAATAAAGAGAAGCCCATTGGAAATCCAGATAGGGCTATAGGGTAGTTAGCCAGATATACAAGTCTGAGGCTGGGGCAGGGCTGGGGGTGGGTAAAGTCCTGATTACAGATATGAACTTAGGACTTCTCAGTATGTAACTGGTATTTAAAGCCACGGGAGTGGATAAGATACGAAGAGGGAAGTTCTGAGGACTGAGCCTAGGGATTTTCCAACATCCAGCAATGATGGCCTCACCTACTTTTCATTTGGGGGTTCCAAGGCTCAACTTGGATATTCTGTAAGGTTTTGTGCAAATATTTCCCCAATGTTCTGTCTCCCAGTTCTGAATACACACGCACAACAAGAAGCAGGAAAGTCTGCAGAGGAACAAAAAGTCAATTTAAAATACATTGTGTTGTGGGCTTCCCTGGTAGCGCAGGGGTTGAGAGTCTGCCTGCCGATGCAGGGGACACGGGTTCATGCCCCGGTCTGGGAAGATCCCACATGCCGCGGAGCGGCTGGGCCCGTGAGCCATGGCCGCTGAGCCTGTGCATCCGGAGCCTGTGCTCCGCAACAGGAGAGGCCACAACAGTGAGAGGCCTGCATACCGCAAAAATAAATAAATAAATAAATAAAATAAAATACATTGTGTTGCCATGTTCCCCCAAATAACAGAAGAGCCAAGCTCTGGGTCTGTAGGAAGATTTCAAGTCTTTAACTTTCTGCCATCAAACCCTTCAGGCTGGGCTTCCAAGGAAGAGTCTGCCTGGCTTCCCAGCCCTGAGGGCTCTCTCATGAGGTGCCTAGACCACGGTCTTGTAACTGATGGTTTACTTGTCTAGCTCCTCTTCTGGACTGTGGGTTTGTCCAAGCAGAGGCCCTGTCTAATTCATCACAGGACTACTACCAGGACCTGGCACCAAACAAGCATCAAGAAATGTTAGCAGAAATTAACCACATGGCAGAATCCAAGGAGGAACATCCATCCCCCAGGTTCTGGGTGTCTTTCGCTACATTGGTGTCTATTCTGCCGAACCCCTTCCCTGACACCTGCAGGTGAGTCCTGGAAAGGGAGAGATAGATCCTCCAGGGCTGCACTCTACCCTTTGGGAGAAGAATATTCTCGGGGGCCTGGATAAGCCATCCTCAAAAACAAGTTCTCTGAGTCAATCCTTAAGCTAGTTCTGGTGGGAAAGGGTCCAGAACCCTGGAGGGAAGGTTTAAGCAGCCTGTGGCCTCTGAGAAGCAAAAAAGGGGTATCTCCTCCAAAGGGACCTGCCTCTTTATCTGACTCAGAATTCCTGGGATATCAACTCGATTGTGCCATCACTTTGTCCAAGGAATAGAATGATCCAAAAGGTCCTCTTCTGGACAAGTGTGTGTTGTCCATCACAAACAAACAAACAAAAACCCTCTTAACCCCAGGTTACTCTGGTTCCTGCACTGTGTTCCACCTCCTGCATATAGCTAGACCTCTTCAACAACTTATCTAAACTGTTATCCTTCACTTCATCACTCAGGCCCATCCCTAAAATAAGGCTTTCCTTCCACGCTCTCCTAAATGACCTCATCTAGACTAATCACTTCAGGTACCACTTCCAGTTCCTCTCCTGAGCTCCAAACCCATGTATTCAACTGCCTACTGGACATCTTGACCAGGCTACCCCACAGACACTTCAAACTCGAATGTACAGAGCTGAATTCATCATCTTTCCCTCAAACCAGGTCATCCCCCAGTGTTCCCTGCCTTTGTGAATGGCACGCCCAGCCATATCCTCGAATCCTCCCCTCTCTCTTCTTTCTCTGACGTATATAATCAATCCCTGATACATCAACCCTCTGTCATGAGTATCCCTCAAATGCAGATATACTCCTCTCCATCCTCATGGTTCTTCTGCTGATTGGGGCCATCATCAACATCATTTTTGCCTAGATGTTGACATCAGCCTTCTTTTTTTTTTTTTGCGATACGCGGGCCTCTCACTGTTGTGGCCTCTCCCATTGTGGAGCACAGGCTCCGGACGCACAGGCTCAGCGGCCACGGCTCACGGGCCCAGCCGCTCCGCGGCATGTGGGATCTTCCCGGACCGGGGCACGAACCCCTGTCCTCTGCATCGGCAGTCGGACTCTCAACCACTGCGCCACCAGGGAGGCCCAACATCAGCCTTCTTAACTGTGGCCTAACAAGTCTCCAGTCTTGACTTTTCAAAGCCATTTTCTATACTGTAGGTAGCATTTACTAAAATGCATGTGATTATGTTCCTCCGTTGCTTACAACTCATCAGTGGCTCCCCATTGCTCTCAGGATAAATTGCAAACTTCTTAACCAACAGAAAACACCCTGTATGAGTTGGGCCTTGCTTACCCCTTCAGCCTCATCTCTCACTACCCCTCCTCCCAGTTTACCCCTCAGCCACACTGAATTACCAGTAGTTCTCCAAACAAACCCTGCCCTGCCCAATTTCTAAGTCTTTATTCCATTTGTTCCCTGGGCCTCTAGTGATCATGTCCCTCACTTGTGTTCTCTATCTTCCCTAACTTTCACTGGCTAGCTTCTGTCCCCACCTCAGGGCAGGCCTCAAGTTTGAATGTTATTTCCACCGGGAAGCCTTTGCCTGGAATCCTCAATTCTGGCATGACAGCAACCTTAAAGGGTTCCTATAGCAAACGTACTGCACATTATCCCCAAAGCATTTATCAGAGTAAGTGGCAATGACTTGTTCTCTTGCCTGTCCCACCTACCGGGCCTGAGCTCCTTAAGAGCAAGGACTTTGTCTGTCTGATTTGTGGCTGAATCCTTAGCACCAGGCATGGTACCTGGCTCACAGTTGTTGTGTATTTATGTGTTTGTGTGTGTGTATGTGAGATGCAGGAAAGCCAGGGAAGGGGCAGATGCCATGAGAACCCGGGGGAAAGAGGGACAGATAATTACAGAAGTAGGTCTTGGCAGACTCCACAGAGACAATAGCCACTAATGGGATGGGGAGGACAGGATCAATTCAAGAGGCTCCAAGGATTTGAGCCTGCATGACTGGGAGGGAGATGGGCAGAGCTGTTCACCAATCAGGGACCATAGAAAGGAAAGGTAAATCCAGGGGAAAAGTTGAACTCAGGAGCAGAGGACTGTTGGAGACCATCGGGGGACACATGCAGTAGGCAGCTACAGATATTTCTGTAGCTCCAAAAGGAAGTCAAGGCTAGAGATACCCATTTGAGAAGCTATCTACAGGAGTCAGTATAGAGTCGGTAATGCTTCCAGGAGGAGAGTGGCTAGAGAGAACAGAAGGTTGGGGACTGAAGTTTGGGAATATGCTTGCATTGTCATGGGAGAAGAGATAGGAGGAAAACCAAGAGAATTCATGGCCACTGGAGCCAAACAGAAAGGACCCAAAGAATGTGCCCAGCATCACTGAGTGCCGCAAGAAGGTGGAGGAGAATAAGGCTAATCTATTTGCAAACTAGAAAGTCTCTGATTAGAATGGAAGTCAGATCAACAGTGTTCAAGGGGTTGGATAATAAAACAGAAAAGGCAGCAAGCACGCATTATCCTTTCCAAATATTTCAAATATGCCAAGGGAAACAGTGACCTAAGGACCTTGGAAGGCAGTACAGAGATTCAGAGACTGGGCTCCATAGTCAGACTGCTTGGGTTCAAATCATAGCCCCACCATTCCATAGCTGTGTGACTAAGTTAAACTTACTCAATCTTCCTAAGCCTCAGGTTCCTGGTCTGTAAAAATGATGGAACTAGTAGTACCTGCTTGATAAAGCTTATTGCGAGGATTAAGTGAGATAATGTATGGGAAGCACTTAGGCCGGGGCAGAGCACGTGGTAAATAATCAATTAATGTGAGAGACTATCTTTAACAAAGTCAAGAGGGAAAATTGAGAGGAGGGAGCAAGTGGAGAAGCTGCCATGCAGGAGGGAGAGAAGATGCTGGATGTGGAAGGGATGGGATGGAGGGCTCAAAGGGCTTGTTGGGGGCATGGGAAGGTAGATCTCTTTAAAACCTGATCTTGGTGAAGCTGTCACCTACTGGTTATTGAGAGGGGCTGCCATCTCTGTTCCATCTTCTTGGGAGGGTCATGCTGAGTCAGCTTGGGGTTTCACTCAGTCCCAGTCTTGTCCAGGATTTCCTGGAGCCCCAGTTTCTGCCTCTTTGCCTCCCCCAGCCCACTGGTTCTCCATGTGGAGGCAGCTGGACCTGAGTAGCGGCAGGATGTCCCAGCAGTATACCCTGTGAGAGGGAGATTCAGGGACAGCTGCTATCCTAAGTTCTCCTTGGGCTGTACCCTGGACACAGGTCAATATCCTGCTGTCCCCTTCATGGTCTGCATCTTCACAGTTATTCCAAATGACCCCCCACCCCCCATAGTTAATGATGCTTCTGAAACACTTGCAGTGGTCTTCACGGGTCTCCTGGCTAATCTGCCTGTCTCCAGCATCAGCTCTGCCAAACTGTCCCCACCCTGCTGCCCATGGTTGTTCTCTCACCTCCTCAAAACCCCATCATAGCTCACCCTGCAGTAGCTCCTCTGTCACTGGGGGAGGCCTCTCCACTTGCCCAACTTTCTTCTCTGGTTTATCTTCACATGGACCCTCTGCTCCAACCTGACCAAAGCTGTTCCCGCCCATGACTCCCTGCCTTGGCCCATGTTGGTCTTCTTCCTGCAGTACCTTCTCTTCTCTTCCACAGACCAGCCCTCCTCATCTTTAGAGAATGGTATCCAACCAGAAGCCTTTCCTAATATTGCCCCCACTGCCACCACTGGTGAGTTGGATGTGCCTCTCCCACCCAGCATTCCCATAGCAACCACTGCTTCCATGTTATTCTTTGTTCCTTATGGTAACAGTTGGGGAATATGTTTGTCTTGTTATCAGACTAGGAACTTCTCCAACATGAGGATTAGGTCTTATTAATATCTGTATCCCCAGGGCTTAGCATAGTACCTATCTACCACATAGCCCCCGCACCCTCATTTCTCAGGGAATACTGGTTGAATGAATAAATGTCCTCATCACAGAAAGGATGTCTTCTGGCAGGAAGACAAAGAAGGAATGTGAAAGTGGACACCCCACACGGCCAGGCTCCTACATCCTTATTGCCTATCCTCTCATTCCACAACTCCAGGGTTTCTGGTTGTTACTGAGATTGCCAGCCTGAGTCTCCTTTCTGGGGTGTCAAGCAGGTCCTTTTCTAAGCATCATTTAAGTCTTAAAAGGGAAGGGGTCTTTAGGCAAGGCACCCACAGGAAGGGAGATCTACCAGAAGACACTGCTGCCCAAGAATTGCCAAAGTCGAGACTGTGCAAGCATCCAAGTTCAAAATGCCAGGGGGCATCCAGGTGCCATAACATGAGGGGCCCAGGTCCAGGACCAAAGAGAAAACAGAGGCCTTGAGAGTACCCAGGAATCAAGTGTAGGTTAGGACTTAGTATAACTTAGAGCTCTTGGTCTTAAGTGACCCATCAGAGATCTGTTAAGCAAAAACGGGGATTTATTTAAAGGTACAAGAACGGGGGTGAAATAAGGCCTCAGGAGATAGTAGGAATCAGGGCCCTGAACTCCATCAGAGCCTTCTATTCTCTTCCTTCTCTCCTCCTTTCCTCCCAGCTTTTTTCTGGCCCTTTTGGCAGAAAATACCAGCAGGGCAGCTCCCTGATTTACATACTACACATCCATCTGCAAGAAGAGACACTGAACCACTTTCTCCTTCCTAGTTCCAGAGTCTCAAGGAAGTTGATCTGAGTGGCTCAGCTTGGCTCAGCGAGGGACAACAGCATAGTTGTGTATTTGTGTACACTGTGCAGAAGGACAGGTTCCCTGAAAAGCAGAAATTGTTCAGACAGCCCTATATGTGTTCAGTTCAGGGAGCCAAGAGTTGGGCTAAAGTAATAAGAACAATCCCAAGAGAGTCAGAAGCAAATGAATATGGGCTGAATCTTGAGTGACCATCTAGAGCAGGTGGCCTGAGGGCTGGTCATTCCAAAAAGCCCAGTCTTAAGAAGTAGCCTGGAAAAAAAAAAAAAAGGGTTTCTGGGCTTGTATACATTTTGGAGATGCTACACGCCATGTGTATCAGCATATGGACAACTCTGAGAAGTCCTGTGGGAAAAGACCTGTTTAAATCATAACAATGCATACATGTGTGTTTGTGTATGAAGCCCTTCATACATGTGTGTTGATAAATCATCCACCTTTCACAGTGTGTACTGTCCTCTTCTAGTGATTTTTATGGGGTCTGGGATGGTCCATGAGTGAGTGGTCTTGATTTAAAGCAGTGTTTCCCAAGCCTCATTTATGTCTCTGACCTTCCCCGAGTTCGTCTTATATGTTCCCTCTGTGCCATTCCGTGATACTTTCATTTAAATCAATCAACCAACCCATCCTAAACAGTGATATCCTTAAAATCATGGATTTGATATGATGGTTAAATTTTTTTTCTCATACACATGGCAATATATACATAACGATTAAAATGATAATGTCTGTACAGGCATTACCTATAATCTTCTCAAGTACTAAGGGTAGGTGGACCATATCATGGGGATCAGAGAGGGCTCACGTGGGCTTGGGTAAGCCAGCCAGCCTCGGAGTGCTGCCAGCCACATATGCTGGCAGAGAAGTTCAGCCTGTGACAAGATGCCCAGATATCTGCATGTTTATGCACGGGGACCATGCTTGGGATGCCATTTTGGCATGTGTGTTCTGTTTTAATGCCTACCCAGATCTTCCTTGAAAATGAATGCAGATTCTCCCTGGCTTGGGAGGGTGGCAGTGGAGTAGTGGTAGGAAGCATTGTTATGCCTTAAGGCAGTCCTCAACTTACTTTGGCCTTACTGCAGCAAACAGGTAGGAGTTATATGCTTCACCTGGTGGCCTGGGACTGATTCTGAGATGGAAAGACTATGATGAAAGACACCAAAAGCAAGGTGAAACTGGTTCTGGCAACTTGTTTCAGAGAACGAGAATAACTTTGGAGTCAAGCAGACCTGAGTTTGAATCCAAAACTCAGCACTTACTAGCTGTGTGTTCTCAGTCAAATTTAAAAAACAAAAATCTCTTAAAATTGCACCATTATCACCATTATCCAGTTGAGGAAACTGGGGCTCAGGGAATTAAAGCAATTTGCCTGAGGTCACAGAGCTAATAAACAGCAGAGAAGAATTCAAAACTAGATTGGTTTGACTTCCACATGTGTGGTCCTAACCACTGTATTACCCTGCTTTCATTCCCTCACTGATTGCACATCTCTTTTGTAGGATCTGCAGCTGGACGCTGGGGATCAAGTGCTAAGCAAGATAGACAAGGTCCTAGCCCTCATAGACCTGGCATTCAGTAGGGGAGAGAGACATAAAATCACTAGTTACCCCCCTTAGTAATTTAATAACTGTGATAAGTGTTACAAAGGAGAAGGACACTATGAGGGGCACTTGATCTGGGTGGCGAAGGAGGAGTCAGGGAGTGTGGAAGGGAGAAAATGGTACTAAGATTGAGCTTTGAAGCATTCACAAGAATTAATTTTTCTTAATGAATTAAGAATTAAACTGTTTACCACTAGATGTGATAGAGGTGATTTCAGTGGTCCATGGATGAACACTTTTTGTATTTTATTTGTAAATGATTTCATAGACATTATTATTTCATAGCTATTATTGCTTAGGATGAAGCTAAAGAAAGAAGGGGGATCAATTAAAATATTAAGTAATAATAGCGGAAGTGGTAATACATATGGAAAAAAATTCACAAAGGTCACACTTGAATTAAGCAGGTTTTTCAGGATCTTGGCAGCTACTTTAAGAATTTTGAACTTCGTACTAAGATGAGGGGAAGTTTGCGGAAAAGGGATAATAGTTAGATGTGGTGTTGAAAGAGCACTTTGTCTACTGTTGCAGAGCAGCTTGTGAGAGAGCCAGAAAGGGATCCCTGTTAGGAATGTATTGTAAGAATTCAAGCAGGAGATAATGCAGACTTCACAGGTGTGTGGGCGGGGGAGAGATGATTGAAGAGATGCAATTAGCTGGACTTATGAGAAACGGAGAGGAAGATGTCCAGGGTGGAGCTTTTCTAGCTGGGTGGCGGAGGAAGATGGTGAGTTCAGCCTTGGAAAAGCTTGTGAGGTATCCAAATGAAGATGTCAGGTAGGTTAGTAGGTTACGTATCTCTGACACAGTTTAACTTTAGTAAAATAGGCGACCTCGCGGAGCTATTGTGTGAATTCAGAGCGGAGTACACAGTAGGTGCTCCATAAACGGCAGTTCTTTCTCCAATTCCTCCCCCCTACACCCCATAGCGTGTTATGGACACAGCCGGGTACAGAGCCAGGTCGTGTTTACTCCGCGATCTGATTCCCTTTGGCCCCAACTCCTCTCCTTAGCACAATTCCTGGCTCAGGGATGTTTGAAGAATGAACGAATGAAATCAGGCCTCTTGTGACCCAGGGCTACATGTACCTGGCTGAAAACTGGAGCTAAACCAGACCTTTCGCGGGTTGAAAAATTAAAATAAATTTTAAGAAGTGGGCGTGAAATCATCCATAAGTTGGAAGGCCTGGACAAAGGCTGGGGTGGAAGCTCCTCCCGCCAAGCAGCGTCGGGGTCCGGTTAGCGAGAGAATAGCTGGTGAGAGCTCGGGGCCCCTGCTGCCAAGGTATTTGCAGCTCCCGGGAGATCTCGGACCGGGCCCTGCCGCTGTCCCGCGGCGGCCTTTAAAGGCCCACCACGTGGCCGAGCTGCCGGCCCCAGTCCGGAGGCGGTGTCCGGGCTGCGCCTGCGCACTGCCTAGGGGAGGGATCTGGGATCCGAGAAAAGGCTCTGGGAGAGGAAGAGAAGATTTCACAGGGTGGGCGGCCGTGGGCGGAGTCAGCTCCTTATGCAAATCACATCGGCGCGCGAGGGCTAGGGGCGGGGCTTGCGATGCAAAGCCGGGTCCACCTTTGGAAGCGCGAGGGGGCGGGTCCCGCAACCCTCGGCCTCCTTCCGGAATCTCTGACGTCAGGGACGTCGCATTTAAAAGCGGCCGCGCAGGCGCAGTGAGCCGAAATGCGAACTTAGGCTGTTACACAACTGCTGGGGTCTGCTGTCGCCACCAGCCCGGCAGCAGTCAGCCTCGCCGCCGCTGTCGCCGGCTCAGCCGTTCCGGGAGTCTCAGGTCCTCCCCGCCGCCGTTTACCCGCGTCTCCGGGAGCCTCCCGGAGCCCCAGGCCGCCCGAACAGGCCGGCCGCGACCGTCTGCGTCTCCTCCGCGCCCCTCG
>NW_006791814.1:735022-752073 GCF_000442215.2 Lipotes vexillifer
TAAAATATTAAGTAATAATAGCGGAAGTGGTAATACATATGGAAAAAAATTCACAAAGGTCACACTTGAATTAAGCAGGTTTTTCAGGATCTTGGCAGCTACTTTAAGAATTTTGAACTTCGTACTAAGATGAGGGGAAGTTTGCGGAAAAGGGATAATAGTTAGATGTGGTGTTGAAAGAGCACTTTGTCTACTGTTGCAGAGCAGCTTGTGAGAGAGCCAGAAAGGGATCCCTGTTAGGAATGTATTGTAAGAATTCAAGCAGGAGATAATGCAGACTTCACAGGTGTGTGGGCGGGGGAGAGATGATTGAAGAGATGCAATTAGCTGGACTTATGAGAAACGGAGAGGAAGATGTCCAGGGTGGAGCTTTTCTAGCTGGGTGGCGGAGGAAGATGGTGAGTTCAGCCTTGGAAAAGCTTGTGAGGTATCCAAATGAAGATGTCAGGTAGGTTAGTAGGTTACGTATCTCTGACACAGTTTAACTTTAGTAAAATAGGCGACCTCGCGGAGCTATTGTGTGAATTCAGAGCGGAGTACACAGTAGGTGCTCCATAAACGGCAGTTCTTTCTCCAATTCCTCCCCCCTACACCCCATAGCGTGTTATGGACACAGCCGGGTACAGAGCCAGGTCGTGTTTACTCCGCGATCTGATTCCCTTTGGCCCCAACTCCTCTCCTTAGCACAATTCCTGGCTCAGGGATGTTTGAAGAATGAACGAATGAAATCAGGCCTCTTGTGACCCAGGGCTACATGTACCTGGCTGAAAACTGGAGCTAAACCAGACCTTTCGCGGGTTGAAAAATTAAAATAAATTTTAAGAAGTGGGCGTGAAATCATCCATAAGTTGGAAGGCCTGGACAAAGGCTGGGGTGGAAGCTCCTCCCGCCAAGCAGCGTCGGGGTCCGGTTAGCGAGAGAATAGCTGGTGAGAGCTCGGGGCCCCTGCTGCCAAGGTATTTGCAGCTCCCGGGAGATCTCGGACCGGGCCCTGCCGCTGTCCCGCGGCGGCCTTTAAAGGCCCACCACGTGGCCGAGCTGCCGGCCCCAGTCCGGAGGCGGTGTCCGGGCTGCGCCTGCGCACTGCCTAGGGGAGGGATCTGGGATCCGAGAAAAGGCTCTGGGAGAGGAAGAGAAGATTTCACAGGGTGGGCGGCCGTGGGCGGAGTCAGCTCCTTATGCAAATCACATCGGCGCGCGAGGGCTAGGGGCGGGGCTTGCGATGCAAAGCCGGGTCCACCTTTGGAAGCGCGAGGGGGCGGGTCCCGCAACCCTCGGCCTCCTTCCGGAATCTCTGACGTCAGGGACGTCGCATTTAAAAGCGGCCGCGCAGGCGCAGTGAGCCGAAATGCGAACTTAGGCTGTTACACAACTGCTGGGGTCTGCTGTCGCCACCAGCCCGGCAGCAGTCAGCCTCGCCGCCGCTGTCGCCGGCTCAGCCGTTCCGGGAGTCTCAGGTCCTCCCCGCCGCCGTTTACCCGCGTCTCCGGGAGCCTCCCGGAGCCCCAGGCCGCCCGAACAGGCCGGCCGCGACCGTCTGCGTCTCCTCGGCGCCCCTCGCCGCCCGCCGCGCTCGCCGCCCGAGCCGTTCCGGGAGTCTCAGGCCCGCCCCGCCGCCCTTTACCCGCGTCTCCGGGAGCCCCTGTCCGCCCGAACAGGCCGGCCGCGGCCGTCTGCGACCCCTCGACGCCCCTCGCCTTCCGCCGCGCTCGCCGCTCCGTCCGACATGAGTGGGGACCATCTCCACAACGACTCCCAGGTACTTCCCTGCCCGGCCCGGCCAGCCCGGGCCCCCGGCCCCGCCCCTCCACGACCCCCGGCGCAGGCCCCGGCCTCGGCCCGGCCGCCGCTTTGACAGGCCGGAGCCCCCCTCCAGGGGTGGCCGGCCGGAGGAGATCGGCTCCCCGGGCCCCGGGCGGGAGGCGCCAAGTTACAGTTTAGGGGGGTTGGCTGACCCTTCAGGCCGTTCCCGGGGCCCCCTCATCCCGGGGGACGCAGGGTGGGCCCGGCCCCCGGCAGCGCGCGCACGCCCGCTGCCCGCGGGGTGAATGTGCCTGTTGTTTCATAGTCCCTCCTTTTCTCTCCCCAGATCGAGGCGGATTTCCGACTGAATGGTGAGTGTGCCCCCTCCCCGACCCCGGTCCCCCCGGCCGCCGGCCCCGCGCCCGGCCCGAGCCGGGCAGAGGACAGACATGGCGTCCCAGAGACTAAGTCCCGGCTTCTCGCTCACCGGCCCCATTGTTCGCATCGGGCCGCCTCTGGACCCCCTTTCCGGGGACCCCAGCGCCCCCAGATCGCGGCCCTCCCAAGAGGGGGCAACGGAGACCCCGCGTCGCCCGCCTCCGGGCCTCTGGCAGCCTTTCCGGGCCCGGATTCCTCCCGGGAAAGTCGCCTTGTCGACAGTCGGGACTTAGTCTCTGCGCCATTTTCTTTTTCTCTCTCCTCTCCTTTCTGTGCCTATGTCTCTTTCTCTCCCTCCCTTGGCTCCTTCCTTGAGCTGCCCAGAAAAAGCTTTCTGCGGAGCAAAGCCACGTAAATCACAGACCTCACCAGGGGGAAGGTTGGGAGCCTGAATTGTTGCTGTTTTTTCCCAAAGAGAACTTTATTTGGGGTGTTATTCCCTCTTACTGCTTCTTGTTTGTTTCCTTTTCTGCTTCCAGAATGAAAGATACCCTTCGGCAACTGTTGATTTTTTTTTTTCTCCCTTTCCCTGGTAAGATGTTTATGGTAGGAAATAGGGCTCTACAGCTAAAGCCCTCCTTTGTGGAGTTCTTTATATTTTGAGATTGCTTTCCCCAAGTTGTGTTCTTTGCAAAGGTAGTGGTACCTGCCTTCAGAAAGTTTGCAGGTTCTCTGTTGGCCATCCATTGTAAATGTTGGGCTCAGGCATGATGATTTTTTTTTTTTTTAATTAAAGTATTACTGACTAGAACTTCAGTGGGGCTGAGGTTCCTAAGGCACTGGTTTTTTTTTAGAAATGCAGTTTAGTGTAGTTGTCAGGAGGAGAGATTGCTGAGCATCTCATCTGGCCTGGTGTATTAAGCATTTCTCGTAGGCTGTGGGGTAGAAAAAAAGATTTTATTTATTGAAACAAAGATGACCAGCACCACCCCTTCCTGTTCATTCTTTTTCAGAAGCCTCTGTTTTTCAGGAATCGAGAGCTAGCTTGCTTTTGCCTGACCTTTATGTTTTGTACCCTTTTCAGCCAAATCAAGGCATTTATTCTTTGAATCTTTCCACTTCAGTTACTGAGTGAAGATTCCCCCAATAGAAAGCTCACCCTGCGAGCTTTTCAGCAATCCTGTTGAAGGAGAAGATACCCTCTGTAGTGTGCTGGGAATTCCCACTGATTCTGATGGTACATAATCCTGCTTAGTTGAGTTTGGGTTCTGGGAACCTATCCAGTGGGAGAAGCTGATGACTAGGTTTTCTGATGTTGTAATCATCAGTCCATCGTGTTAGCCTGCTCTACTGCGAGCAGCCTTATGTTCAGATTTTGAAGTAGGGCATCCAGCAAGAGATGGTACTCTGCGAGGAGAGAATCTGGTTAAAGTGTAGCATTTCTTGAGCACCTAATATATGCCAGGTACTGTGCTTAGTGCTAGAGCTGAACCTTTGGCCACAAAGTGCTGCTCTTGCCTTCAGTCTGTCTGGGGGAGACATAATTAGTTAATTACAAGGTAGGTGCTGGGGCAAATCTATACCCAAAATGCTTTGGGTGACTAGGGGATTTAATTTTGTCTGGGGGTGGGGAAATTTCTCAGAGGAGGTAGCTTCTGGGCTTGCTTGTGCAAGACTAGGTGCTGAGTGTCAAGAGTTGGAGTATTTCTTAACTATGTTTAGTCAACCTATCAGGGTTTTAAAAGCGGGAGATGAGGCCCCTGCTGTTCAGAAAACCGCAGAGTGTAGATATGTTTCTTTGGGATGTGAGAGAAAGGATGTGACAGGTGAGGATATAAGAAGTCCTTTTGACCTCTCTTGGAGGAAGGTAGGATCTTAATACAGAATAAGTGTTCTTTTGAGTCTCAGACTGGGCTGAGTAAGTAATGTGTCTAGTAATGAAACAGAGTGTAGTCCTTTCTCCTCAGAAAGTTAACCTCCATGGTTCTCACCTAGGTTATACAAAGGAACTGTTGAATATGTGAATGATTGTAGGCTGGGTAGGTTATTGCTCTATAGTGCCGTTTTTTAGAGACGGAAGTAAACTGGCTTTATTGAGTTTTAGAATGTGTTTTTTCACCTGTAATAGCAATAATTGCTGATATTTATTGAATGTTTACTGTCTGTCAGGCATGAATCTCAGTTCTTTCCATTGGATCATCTAGTTTAATTTAATCCTTGGAAGAACCCTTATGAGTTGGGTACTATTATCTCCATTTCCATAGATAAGGAAACTGAGCCTTAGGTATATTTACTAGCTTTCCCAAGGGCAGTGAGTTGGCACTACAAAGCTCACAAGCTTAGCCACTATGCTATATATGATTCTAGTATGAAGAAATTAAAAGCTGCCTCATCTCTGCTTTCTTACAGAGCTGAAAAAGGCAAGAGGGAGAGATTTGATAGTTTGTTGTTCGCTTCTTATCTAAACCTGCTCCCAAGAGAAAGAGCAGTTTAACTGCTTCCACAGCACACTGAGGGTCTGGCAGTGGAGTATTATCTTTGTAAATATTGTCTAGAAGAAAGATGTAGTATTAGTAGCTGTTTGCTTGCTCTGTTAAGTAATACATTAGTAACTAGTGATTGATTTATGTAACTATGAAAGAGTTTTTAAAAGATAAAAATCAATGTTTAATTATGCTCAGACAAGTTATTGTTGATCTTTGTATTAAGAGTTTGCTTAAGCATGATTTTAAGTGGACCTAACCCATCTTACAGATGAACTGTGCCAATAATGTTAAAACAAAACTCCCTCATTTGCCTGCCCTCGTCCACTAAGAGCTAAAAGATTTTTTGCCTTTGGAGTTCATTCTTTACAATAGTTAAAACTGTTACTGTTCGTATAGAATTTAGAACGTTCCGGCCCATACTCAACAGCTGGGAAAAATCTGTTATTTGTGAAATGTATTTATATTTAAAGTATTGCTGGGAGTTTCAGGAGCAGAAACCATAATCTCTTATACCTAAGAGAAAAGGCTTCTTTTCCTAGGTGTTGGTAGCACTCATTGCAGTGGGGCTGAGTCATTAGCACAGTACTGTGCAGACTACTGAATTATCTGTAGTGTTGATAATGGTAACATCAGGTTGGGGGTCAGTGGTCCTATTGCTGTTTCAAGAGCTTGATGTTTTTGTCCATCTACTCTGGAGTAGTAGGGTTCTTTCCTCCCTGGCATGAGTAAAGTATAATGCTTGGTTTCATCAGTGATTATTCTCAGAAATGTTACATGTTGTTTGGCATTATCTTGTGTTGATTCTAGTAGCTTAGTGGATTCAAACTGGATGATGGAATTAAATATAAATTGTTTCTGATGCTAACAGATAGTTATACTTCTGTGCTGTTGGGCACTGGTTGGGGTGGCAGGTGGGAAAGCTAATGATGTGGCTATCTGAAAATTCCCATCACATTTTTAAAACCAAACTGATGGCACCTTCAAATGAAATCTGGCACGTCTTCCTACTCCATCCAGAAACACTTAAGCTCTGGGCTCCAGTGTTGTCCTTCCTTCCACTGCAGCCAGATTTCTTGGGGGCACCTTTTCAGAATTAGTGAGCTGCTGTAGAATCTTTATAGATGAAACGGAGTTGCTTGTCAACACGTGCTTTTTAGATTACTAGCATGTCAGAACTCACAAACAAATTTTAGATTCCGACGTTACCAGTAAAACAAGAAAATCAAGTCGTTACTAAATCGGAAATGCCTCATGGTTTAAAAAGTGAAAACTGGATAATATTGCTTGCTGTAATTAACTCATACTTGTCTTTGGTAAGTAGATAAAGTAAAATGGAAAATAGGAAGTCAGGGTCAGTTCCAAAATCTCATTTTAACCAACAGTAGCATAAAAAGAATTGAGTCTGGCTTTTTTCCTTTAACATCAGCATAATAATGGGGAATTGTGAGAATTTGAAGAGAGATTCATTAGTTTGTTCTAGGTGAGTCAGTATCCATTTATACAAGTGCCAGGGATTCTTAGCATGTCTCAAAGCTTATATTCTAAAATTAAGCTGTTGGGGGTTTTTGTTTGTTTTCGGCGTGTGTGGGGGCATGCAGAAAACATGGCTGACTTCTGAGCTTGTGAATATGTGTTGTATGTTAATCACAGTAACAGTTACCTGTTGCTGCCATTGGTATCGGACGTGATTCTGTTGTGCTTTCTGGGTGTATTTCATTTTAGGAACTTTCAGACATACTTCAGTTGTTCATGTTATTTCCTAGTAGTTGGGTATGAGTGCATACGTATGTTATTGGTGTTTAACAGCTTTTGCCATACTTACAGTGCAGAATACTGATTTTCTTCAAACCCAAAGTTATTTCTCCAGAAGTGTTTTGTGAGGGATTGCGTGTTTTCCATATGAAACTATGTTGAACTCCAATAAAGTTCTAGGTTCACTGGGAAAAATGGATTCCAGTGTAATTATTTACTTTTGAATGAGGCTATGGAAATGCTTGAAATGAGTATTTGGTATGCGATCCTGTTAAAAAACTGTCTTGAAAGAAAGGTAGAATATGGTCCATTCATTGCATTTGGAGACGGAAGAGAGTCAGTTCACTAACTTTTCTGAATCCTGTGGTTAAGATTATCTGACTGCCCCTTAATTATTTTTGAATTCATTAACTTTGCGAAATGAAGGCATTTGGGCAAGCAGTTGAGAATTTGGCTTCTTAAGGTAAAAAGTTTGGGATGGGCGAAGTTCCCAACTGGCCCTTTAGAAGTGAATGAGATATTGCGTTTAAAGGAGGCTTTTAGATTGTGTTTAAACTTTGAGTAGTAATAGTTGGAACAAGTCTTTTCTGTTTCCATGTCTTGTAAATCTGAAGTTTGTGAAGCAGCTTTCCATCCCCATGGCTTCAGGCCAGTAGCTAAAGTAGGAAATGTAAAATAGAGGCCATCGGTGTGGAAGAAGTAGCATTTGCCAACCTTTGCCCTTCCCCCACCACCTGCCTATCTAGGTGTGAGCAATGTGTAGTATGCTCTGTGTTGATAGCATAGGGCCTGGGTACTGTGCAGGGGGATAAAGATGGGGGAGTGGTGATGGTGGGTGTAGCCTTGGCTTTATTAGGTGGGAAGAAGCTTAGAGTGGAATATCTGTTAGATATTAATGGCATTTTGGGTAGTGTTGTAGGAAATGACTAATAGTTTGCTAAATGATTTTAGCAGCAGTAGATATTGTTTAAAATGATATTTATTCTGTATATTCAAGAAAGATTCTAAATATTTTTCAGACTGGGAGAGAAGTGACTCAAGTATATGTCTGGGGTATACAGATTGTAATATCATCAAGCTAGACCACCCATTGTCAAAGTTTGTATTGTGTCTTTATCTGTCATTTATGTCTGTAAGGTTTAGTTAAGAAAGAAACGGCAAGGGATATTGGCAACTTAAGTTTTAAATTTCTTTTTGGTAGGTACTCATTTTTAATTTGTTGCCTTATATTTTTAGATCCACTCAGTTATCTTCCTGCCAACTTTACCTTTCTGTACTGTTCTTGAGAATTTTTCTGAAATATATAGTAAATATTTTTATTTACATCTCCCTTCTGCCCTCCTCATTAGATTGGGTAGAGGTGCGTGCATCGCTACCAGTCTGACCATCTCTACCACTGACCCCCAACCTGATGTTACCATTATCAACACTACAGTTAATTCCTCTCTGAGCCTTTGAAGTTAACTTTGTTTCTGTGGATTTAAGGAACGGAAGAACTCAGTTCATTAGCATTCCTGAGACACACCTAGATAAGCTTCAACAAAAGGTGTTAAAGCAGTCAGCATAATTGAGGACTTTAATTTGCTTGTCTTTGTTGTTGACGTTGCTGAGAACAAGTTTAATAGATCCCTGGGTATTATGACATTTTCCTGTATTTTAAGAACAAAAACACATCCGCCAACCCTTGGTCCACTATTCTTTGTATTTTTCTCAGCACAGCCTAGGAAAGGTAGAGGGCAGGAACCTTCTTGGAGGAGATATCCTTGGCTACTTGGAGTTTACCAAAAGAAAGTTGTAAGTTGAAGGTTATCCCTACACTAGAATACACTAGAAGTGTACTCATTGCCCCTTAGTAAAAGTCCAGATTTTAATCTTGCTACCAGATACAAATGCCTAGATTTATAAAGTTTTGTAGGCAAAATACGTGTTGGGCAGAAGACTGATCTAGCAGATTTCAAGATCAGTGGATTAGGGAATCTCATTGGCTAAGACCCCCTTGCTTTACCCAGCTCCTATAAGGTAGCCCCTTTATTTCTTTGTAGTCAGCTATCTGAGCTCTTGCTTGGCAGCAGAAGGGCAAGTGGGAGGAAGGGAACTAATTTTGAAAGTTTGGTAGACACTATGTTTTTGTATTCATTAAATCTCATTGGGAGATTGGGATTGACGTACATACACTAATATGTATAAAATGGATAACTAATAAGAACCTGCTGTATAAAAAATAAATAAAATTCTAAAAAAAAATCTGAATTTAATGGGAATAGTACAGATTTGTGGGAAAAGCTTCTCATCTCCCCCCTTTTTTTAAATATCTTTAAAAAAAAATATTTTATTTATTTATTTATTTATTTTTGGCTGCGTTGGGTCTTCATTGCTGCACGTGGGCTTTCTCTAGTTGCGGCCAGCGGGGGCTACTGTTTGTTGTGGTGCGTGGGCTTCTCATTGCAGTGGCTTCTGTTGTTGCAGAGCATGGGCTCTAGGCGTGTGGGCTTCAGTAGTTGTGGCACATGGGCTCAGTAGTTGTGGTCACAGGCTCTAGAGCTCAGGCTCAGTAGTTGTGGCGCACGGGCTTAGTTGCTCCGCGGCATGTGGGAACTTCCTGGACCTGGGCTTGAACCCATGTCCCCTGCATTGGCAGGCGGATTCTTAACCACTGCGCAACCAGGGAATTCCCTCTCATCTCCCCTTTTTGGTAGCATACTGCCTTAGTCCAGATTCCAGAAACCCCAGTCAGGTGGTAATTGGTAAGCTTCTAATAAGATGTCACAGCCGGGATGTGCCTGGTAGTCCAGTGGTTAAGACTCCGTGGTTCCACTGCAGGGGGTGTGAGTTCAATCCCTGGTTGGGAAACTAAGATCCCATATGCCCTTCAGTGCAGCCAAAAAAGAAAAAGGTGTCACAGGCTGCCCTTAATTATATGCTGTTAGAGATAGCCTTAGACCCCTTATATCTTCAAGAGATGCTATGGTATTAAGGCTGGAACCAGATTGCTATTGAAGTAGGGGAATAAGTGATGAAGAGGGAGGCTCTGGGGAGATACAATGCTCTTGAGCAGCTGTGGTAAAATAGAAATTTGGAGTAGAAATCAGAACAATCTAGATTAAGTCCCTGTTCTTACTGTGAAACTTGCCCTGGCCACTATACCTTGTTTTCTTTTTCTTTTTTTTTTATCTTTATTGGAGTATAATTGCTTTACAGTGTTGAGTTAGTTTCTGCTGTACAACCCTCTAGATCGTCACAAAGCATCAAGCTGATCTCCCTGTGCTATGCAGCAGCTTCCCACTACCCATCCATTTCACATCTGGTAGTGTGTATATGTCAGTGCTACTCTCTCACTTCATCCCAGTTTCCCCCCCGCCCCCCGCCATGTCCTCAAGTCCATTCTCTGCTTCTTTATTCCTGCCCTGCCACTAGGTTCATCAGTACCGTTTTTTAGATTGTATATGTGTGCGTTAGCATGCGTATACCTTGTTTTCTCATCTGTAAACAAGGATGATATTTCTATGCTTCACAAGCTATTGAGATTTAAATGAGTATATGAAGGTGTCTCTCTACCCACATTTTAAAATTTAAACTTTGATCAGACAGCTTCTGCTCTGAGATGGATCTTTATCTTGAATGTTAGGTTTGAAGTAGTGAGTTGGTGGCTCTTTCCTTCCCTCACTGGTATTCTCTGTTAACATTTTAAATCTTCCTGACATTTACACAGTGAACAGTAACACATAACTAGAGTTGGTAGATAGAGTCTTTACCTAACTGAACTGCATAGCCTATGTGGCTCTCTTCTGACTATTAAGCAATCACCGTAAAATAAAAGATGGTGTATCTATCTAGGTTTGGGCTAAGTAGGAGCCAAATGTATACCTGGTTCTTACTTTTCTAAGAGTAAGTCTAAGGCAAGGTGGTTACTGCTGAAAGAACTTCTTCCAGCAATAAAGATGGGCTTAGAAATGAAGGAAGTGTATTGATGTGGGTAATTTCTCAACCTTTTAATAGAATTATGAGTTTTATATTAAAGTCACCCAGAGTTTATATGTCATTTATACCTCAATTAAAAAAGAAAGATAACCAAGGGTTTATCTTTTAGATACATTTAATCAGTGAAATGCCTAGTTCATTATTTGTGGTTTTTTTTTTTTTTAAACCACAGAACTCAGTATGTCTTCCGTCATCATGGTTCTTCAAAGGGTACTCTTTTACTACCTGCCACCCCAATATATATATATATTATATATATATATATTTATATATATATATTATATATATATATTTATTTATATATATATATATATATATTTTTTTTGGCTGCATCAGGTCTTCGTTGCTGCACGCAGACTTTCCCTAGTTGCGGCGAGTGGGGGCGACTCTTCCTTGCAGTGCGTGGGCTTCTCATTGCAGTGGATTCTCTTGTCGCGGAGCACGGGCTCTAGGCGCGTGGGCTTCAGTAGTTGTGGCACACGGGCTCAGTAGTTGTGGCTTGTGGGCTCTAGAGCACAGGTTCAGTAGTTGTGGCACACGGGCTTAGTTGCTCTGTGGCACGTGGGGGGATCTTCCCAGACCAGGGCTCGAACCTGCATCAGCAGGCAGATTCTTAACCACTGTGCCACCAGGGAAGTCCCCACCTCAATATTTTTAAACTGAGAAGACTCAAAGCACCTGAGAGTTACTTTTATTTTTCATTTATTCAGATGGTTGCTTAAAGTGACCAGCTCAACTTGCTGTGAAATAGTAATTCTTGGGAATAAGTGCCTTAGATAATAAAACTTAGGTATGAGAACTTAAGTAGCAAACTCCATGTTAACAATTGTGCATGAGTATAGGCATTTGGGGGATTCCATGGGAAAAAATTTTAGTAATGGCTCATAAGTCTAGGTAA
This sequence comes from Lipotes vexillifer, assembly GCF_000442215.2. Lineage (NCBI taxonomy): Eukaryota > Metazoa > Chordata > Mammalia > Artiodactyla > Lipotidae > Lipotes > Lipotes vexillifer. The sequence goes on from NW_006791814.1 coordinate 746,258, forward strand.
TGCTGATTATTGAATTGCCTTGAATTTTTAATTTGGAAGTACTACTTAAGATAAACTGAAGTTAGTTAGAGATATGTTCACTAATGTACATTAAATTAAGCCAAATGGATCTTAGAGATCTTATACCATGGATCAAAAGGATTATCAGAGTAGCATCACAACAGGAACAGACTTCAAAATTAATATTCAATTAAAGGTAGTCCAGAGAAAATAATTTTGTAGGATCAAAATTACAGCACAGGGTCTAATTTTAAAGAGTCTCAGAGATAAAGTCTTGAAAAGATAAACATCTCAGGAACAAATGGTTCTTAAAGTACATAGGAAAAAAAAGTGAGAAAGTGAATATTAATACTGCATGGCTCTGTTGCCCTCCGTATGTTAGAGTGTCAGAAATAGGATTGGGTTTAAAAGTCTTCAGAGCTTGGACCTCTTTCTCTTACATCATTTTTCTCTGATTAAGAATGTGAATAGCCTTGGGTGGGGAGGGGATCCATGTGTCTCCCCCCACCCACCGCCAAATCAGGCAACCATATTGTAGTGGAAAGGATATTTCAATTTGAGCTCTTGCACTTCTGCTCAATGGCGAGGTCTTTGAACAAGTTAATCTCTGAGTCTTAGTCCTTTGCATCTAAACTAGGTCTAATACTGAGGATTAAATAGCATGTGAGGATCACTTTATTTATTTATTTAAATTTATTTATTTATTCATTTATTTTTTGCTGCGTTGGGTCTTTGTTGCTGTGCGCGGGCTTTCTCTAGTTGCAGTGAGTGGGGGCTACTCTTTGTTGCAGTGCGTGGGCTTCTCATGGCGGTGGCTTCTCTTGTTGTGGAGCACGGGATGTAGGCTCACAGGCTTCAGTAGTTGTGGCTCACGGGCTTTAAAGTGCAGGTCAGTAGCTGTGGCACACGGGCTTAGCTGCTCTGTGGCATGTGGGATCTTCCCGTACCAGGGCTCAAACCCATGTCCCCTGCCTTGGCTGGCAGATTTTTAACCACTGCGCCATCAGGGAAGTCCCGAGGATTACTTTAGTAAAGGTAAAAATTTAGAACAGAATTTTGAGTTCCTTGCCAGTCCTTAAATTAAAAAAAAAAAAAAAATCACCCAATCACCTTTTCAGAGATTGCTTCATTAGTCTTCTGTACAAAGGGAACTTCAATTTCTTTAAATTTGGGTATTGTGACATTTTACTCCAGGGGAGAAGGGTCACTAGGGAGCTTTGAATATGATACTGTTGCTGTGAATCTGAGATGGGCGGACTCAGGAGGGTGCTGACTCGCCTTTACTTTATGACTGTGTACAAACCACTTTGTTTCTCATACCGCTTTGCCCTTGGGTTGGTGCAGTATTTAAGAGATCTTCTTAGGAAGGTAAAAGGTTCATGTTTAATTGCAAATGGAAACTTTAAGTTGCCATGTTCATTTATTTAAACATTCACAAAGTAAATACCTATAGTGACTAGATACAGATGAACAAGACAAACCCATAGGGCTCTCAGAAGGAACACTTTGAGGTTAGTAAGTTGCAGGTCTGTATTTTTACTTCCTCTGTTGAGATTCCCTGTGTTTTCATCAGTGCAAAGGCTCCTATCGTACCAGGGTAAGTGGGAACGGAAGGTACTTTCTGGCAGCTAATGCTCCACTGTCAGTGAAAAAGAGTGATGTCTCCATTTATTTCCAATCCTAGGAGATTTTTTTTTCTCTCCTTGGGAAGAATTGGAAAACCAAAGACCTTAGATTTCCAAAGACGTCCAAACTCATAACTGTTCTAGAAAAAAAAAATTTAGGATACCTATAAGCTCATTAAAACTTTTTCACCTGGAATAGAAGAATAAAAGTTTAGTTTTAAGTTCTGTGTATTTTCCATTATCTTTTTGTATCAGATACCTGTTAGCATGAATTTTAGGAAATTAGTTTTCAGGTTTCCCTGAACAGGTACATTTGTCAGGGTGGCTAGAAACGTTCACATTCTGTGCAATAGATTCATATGACAGTAGCTAATCAAGTATTTGCTTGAAATAGTTTAAATCCTTGAATGCATTGCCTAAAATAAAAGCTGTGAAATCACCATCTTATTAAATTTGAAGAACTGAAATCTTAGAGGTTAGACTCAGGAGTTAAAGTCCTGGGAAACTAATTGTATGAAACATTTCAAATATATTACTGTTGTTACTCCTTCCTAATCCATGAAGTGTCTTGATACGGGCAATACATGAAAGCTGTTAAACTCCTCAGAGGAAGGTTCAGAGTACATAGTAGTGTTATGTATAGTGATTTGAACACTAGAAAAACTGATTGAGACTAAATGTTAGCTTTACTCTGCCTTATTCTTACAATCAGTGTGTTTTCGCAGGAGTAGATGCAATGACAGTAGTTCTTGCTATTTAACATCGAAATTTTCACAGTTCTAGTTAACCAGGAAAGAACAAAAATGGGGAGGAGGAATACAAATTGGCTAGTTTTTGTAACTGCTGGCTTGTTACACTTGACTTCCAAACTGAAAGCTCTCCAAGGCCACACAGCCCAGCTCTGAAAAGTCTCCCAGTTAGCTCCCTTAGCATACAGAAGTCCACGACAGACAGACGGGGTGGGCTCAGTGGAGATTCAGCTGATGGTGGTTTGACCATAATTAATTACTCTTTCCACTTAAAAATCAAATCACCTTCTTCCTCCCTTGAGTGCAGTGTAATATAAAAATCGCACTTCCACAGAAGTGTATGATCTTTTTACAGATGTTAGCACCCTCCTAATCTCAGAATGTCAGGAAAGTGGTCTATAAGCAGAAATGTGCTTGTTTTCTCTTTGGGGAAACAGATTCTAGTTGGGCAAACAAGAAGCTAAAAATTTTCCCTCAGTAGAACTTATTTAGGACTGGAGCTAACTTCTAGAATTTAGATGTCAGGTAGTGTTTGTGTTAAGCTCAAATTTTTAGGGGAAGAGTTCAAAGTTATAGTACAGTATGATGAAATATGTCTATAAGTGTCTGAAAACAGTAAAAGTGTTTGCATAAATAAGACTAGCAGACTATCAAACAGAATTCATCCTGATTGCACATGTGTAAATATGCATGCCAGTAGGTGCTGTTGTACAAAAGTGAAGATAATTTTGCTCAGTACATTTACTGAAAACTTGATATATTTTTTTAAAGGCCTTCTGCAGCAACCCTGTTTCCCAGAAATAAAGTTCAGTGTGTGTTCTTCTCCCAGAAGTCTATGATCATGTTTTGTTCTGTTAAAATATTCCTTTTTACCCTAGAATGCCTCCTTAGTGTTTAGAATTTGGTACAGTTTAGATAAGTATATAATCTCCATTTTCCTATCTATTTTTAGGAAGGCATTAAGTATTGTAAACTCCTTGAGAGTTAGAAACATCTCAGAGCCTGTTTCAATACTGAAGGCATAGTCTTAGATACTCAGTTTCCTTTCCAGTGAAATCTGTCTGCAATCAACACTTAACCCCAAGCCAGAAGTAACCACTTTTCTCTGGCTTTCACTGAGCCTTTGTTGTCCTCTTCCAATTTTTCATTCTAGCCTTTAGAAATTTATGTGGTTCGCTTATTACTTACTAGGAAGTGGGCAAGAGCACTATCTCATCTTATATGGTCAATACAGATGCTTTTAACAGATGTTTAGTTGTGAAATGGGATCCTCCCTCTCTCCTAGCTCACCAACTGGTTGAAAATCAAGTTAGGAACATTGAAAGCTTTACACTAAGTTTTCAGTTCTTGAGCTAATTTGCATAAGAATTACCTGGGAGTGCTTGGTAAAAATACATATTCCTAGTCCTATGCCTTGAAGTTGTGGAGTTATGAGAAATCTGCATTTTAAATATATCTTTAACAATTCAAAATGATTCTAATACAGGTGACCCATAAGTCACCTTTGGAGAAACTGATCTGTCTGAACTATTTTATTTGGCTAAGATCTGTTTTGTTTCATTTGATTAAGGTACTCCATTGGTCTAGTTATTAAATATACAGAATTTTAAAAAGGCACCAGAACAGTGTTTCCCATATGTTTATAAACGCTTATTACTTATCTCACTCTAATTTAAATAAATATCTTCTACCTTTCAACGAGCATTTAGATAAATAGCAGAGATAGTTAACTGCCTTTGCAGTTGTTTAACTATGTGTCTCATCAGAATCCTAATCCTTTCTCCTACTTCCATGTTTAACTAGCCATTATTTGATCCTGATGTCATCTTTTAAGATTGGTTGACTAAGCGGAGCACGAAGAGTGAGAGGCAGTTTTCATGCTAGTGTTCCTAGGATGTTGAAGGCAGGGCTTGAGGACGTGAAGTGGAGAGTAGTTTAGTGGAATGCTGTGGATCTAACCTGTGGAGGGCACTATCTTTAGGTTAAACTAGGGGTCTTTAGTTACTGATGGCACTGATTGAAATGGGAGGATTTGAATAGAGTAGCGGTTCTTAAAGTGTGGTTTCTTGATCAGCAGCATCAGCATTGCCTGAGAACTTGTTGGGGGAAATGCAAATTCTTGGCCCTCATGCAAACCTACTGGCTCAGGCTCTGGGAGTGGGGGCTCACCGTCTAGGTTTTACCAAGTCAGCCGGGTGATTGATACACACTGAGGTTTCAGAACCAGTGGAATAGAGTAAGATTTGAAGTTCACCTTCTCCTATTGCGCCTCTCACATTTTTAGGAGGAATGAAAGACAGTTGAAGTCCACGTGCTCACCAGTGAAACATAGGCTTTGGAGTTAGATAAACTTGGGTTCAACTCTCGGTAGTTGGGTGGCCTTGAGCAGATTATGACTCTGATTCATATGAAGCCTATAACTAGTTTTGTAGTAATTCAACCTCTTAAACAGTGTTCCTTGTTTTTTTCACAAGGCCCATGTCTGGGCCTCAATACTTGTTTGATACTTATACTTCCTTATAGTTAGGAATTTGGAGTAATTCAAAATGGAAGCAAAAAAAAGGAGCCAATTACATGATTAGCACCAGAAAAGCTTCTAAAGAGCATATATATATTCAGGCTTACACTTTCTGTAGCTAGTTACCCAGAGAATGACCTGTGCATTTCAAGCACAGTCAGTAGTGATATTCTAGACAAAAAGGGCCCGTTGGCTGAATTAGTAATAGGATGCATGAAGCAATGCATCAACACACTTGATACCTTTATGGCCAGACAAGGTGTGGACTTGGGGCCGTTTGAGGCCCATACCCATTGGAAATGGGCAGTTTAGGCTGAGCTGGTGGGTTCCTATGCAGCATAGTCAGGAGGTTTGTAGTCACTTTCACTACTTCCCAGGCATTAAGGGCCCACTTAATAGAAGCAAAGGAAGGCAAGCCTGCAGGAATGAGCCTTTCCTAATTGAGCTGGCCTGAGAAGGTACATTTTCAGGTTAGACAAGTCCTTTTTCTCTTTTAAGTTCTGCCTCCTAGGAAAGGAGAAGCATTTTCAGTATGGAGATGTCCTTGTGAAAACATTACTCACTACAGAAGAGTATGTAAAACGCAAATAACCCTCTTAAGGATCTTGTACTGGTTAATTACTTTCAGAGGCAAAAGTAAAAAATTCCAGCTTAGTCTTGCATTTAGAGAACAAAGATGAGTTAGTAAAATGGGACTTCTTTGCCATACTCCTGAAGCTTAAAATAATTGCTCTATCTGATTTAACTTATACCTTGGTGAACTAATACCTTAGTTGAAATGTTCTCTGGGCAGCACTCACTGAGTCCCTGATTCCCCTGGAACTCTGCAGAAGTGGCCTGCTTTTGAGATGGCAAACTTTGGCTGACCTTAAGGAACTACACAGCATAGTGTCTTGCCGTGTAGGGCAAAAGGCCCTGACTGGG
>NW_006791814.1:752231-781816 GCF_000442215.2 Lipotes vexillifer
GTAGGGAAAAGGGCCCTGACTGGGCTCCAGCAGAGGAGTCGCTGGTGGAGTGGAGAGTGCTAGGCAAGGCATCAGGACACAGGAAGTCTCAGTCCTGGTTTTGTCAGCACTGTCCAGTGGAATTTTCTGTCATGATGGAAATTGTTCTTGATCTGTGCTATTCCACATGGTAGCTGCTGGCCATATGAGACTGTTGAGCCTTTGAAATGTGGCTAGTGTGGCCAAAGAACTTGATTTTCAAGTTTTATTTTTTTTTTAATTTAAAGTAGCTACATGTGGCTAGTGGCTTCATATTGGACAGCAGCTCTAGGTAAAATTTAGATAAGAGCAAAGAGATTTGGGTTTAGATTTTACTTGGAATATGGGAGGTTGGGGCTCTTGGAACTTCAAAATCCAAAACAGGTATGAATTTGTGTTATGAGTTTGAATAACGAACTTCCTTCTGTATGTCTACATTGCCTTATCCTGGGTGACATGCTAAGAGGATTTATGACTGGTAAGTAAAGTTGAGTTTACCAAAGCAGTTGGAAAGCTCAGACAGTTTTCCATTTTACTTGACCCCTTTAGTGCTACACAAAGGTGAACATTTAAGGTAACTGTGGATTGAATAAATTTTCATTTTATCTCAGCAACCCTATGAGATAGGTCATGTCTGTTTTGTAGTTGACAAAAACAGATTAACTTATGTTTACATATAATAACCTTATGGATCACTGTCCTTTAAAATGGTTGGTTTAGCTCACAACTTAATTTGAAATTGCAAGTTTTTAGTATGTTGCTATAACAAGAAGTTAATTCATATTTGTTCCATTGTAGTCAGTAATAAGTAAATGTCTGACTGTAAGTGGTAGAGAATCTAAGATTGTCCAGGCAAGCAAATGGCACCCAAGATTTTAACTCACCCAAGGTGCTGCTTATAGTAAAAGCAGATCAGAACTCAACTTCTCCACCCCATTTGGGGTCTTCCTGTCATTTGCATGCTCACAGTGAACATAGTGAGTGAGTGTTGACTTACTTATAAGTAATCTAGTCCACCATTAGCCAGACAATCTTAGTCTGGTGGAACAAAGTGAGATTTTATAGCCTTGACCACTGGCGTATAGTGAACGTATGAGGTCTAAGAAAATAACTTGAGTAAATTGCTTAAAGACCAGGGACAGATCCAGTTTCCTTCAGCTTTAGCTTCAAATTATGATCTGTTATTTTTGGGGGTGGGAAGACAAAATGGAATTGGGATAAAATAAGTAGCTGAATTTTGAACATTTATTATCTCCACTTTTGAAGAACCTGAGGCTCAAGGCTATATAGTTAGTAGTAAGCCACACAGCTGGGAGGCTAATCGAAGCCTGTCTGATGCCACAGCTTGAGTTCTTAAATGTGACACAAAACAAGGTAAAGGGGAGCCTGGGTGATTCAGTTGCCTCCTGGGAATCCTGGGTTGTAGTGGAGTGACCTGTGTGGTATCAGACCAAGGACTTGCATTTCTTAGAGCACTTGCCTTCATTTACAGTGGATCCTTATCAGACTAATATCATTGACTAGAAGGCTCTGTTACAGTTTAATGTGTAATCCTTTCCTTATTAAGGAAGGCTTGCCGGCTTGTGCAGCAGAGACCCCTGGATAATTTATTTTTTAGCAGTTCACCTTGTGCTTGGAGCCAGTTGCTCCAAAAATCAGTAAAACTTCTGTTTATCTGAGTACTCAAGAAAAAGGATCTTTTTGTTAACCAGGGATTTACTAGACCCCGCCCCCCAGCCCCCTTATTTTAGAAGGATCTCTGAAGTCTGCTTATATACTAAGGAGTTTCATTGGAGGTGGTTAGGAGTGTGAACAAGTGTGATGTTGTTACCACTTCAAGGGGGATAAATAACAAATTTAACTAGCTTGCTGCTTAAGAAGCAGAATTAGCAGTGGGCTCAGCCTTGGCCTCCCCTTCAGAGTTCTCATTCATGTGACTGACTGTCTAGTTTTGTAGAGCAAGTAGATTTTAACCACTTTTAAATCAAGTATGGCCATTCATGGGCTGTTTGAAAGGAGGAGAGAAGAGGGAACCAGGCTGAGCATGGTTATCATTTAGGGGAAAGCCTTAGGTAAAGCAAGGAGGATATTCTTCATTTACACACCGAGCTTCAGAATGGCACCGCTCTCTCTACGGGGGCATTGGGGATAGTTTCTAGTCACTATTAAGTAATTGCAGAGTTCTGAAAACTGTGCCTTCTTTTGTATGGCCCATGGTGTTTATATTTTTTTACTGGTTGGGGAAAAAATTATTAAATACACCTGAAACTAATATAATATGTCAGTTATACTTCAATTTAAAAAAGAATATTATTTCATGACACAGGAAGATTATATGAAATGCAAATTCCAGTGTCCATAAATAAAATTTTATTGGAATGCAGCCATGCTCATTCATTTACGTATAATCTGTGGCTGCTTTTGTGCTACAGTGGCAGAGCTGAGTATCTGCAACAGAGATTGAATGGGCCACAAAGCCTAAAACTGTTTATTACCTGTCCCCTTAGAGAAAAATTTTGCTGACCCCTGGCTTGGTGAGTAGTGCCAGATGCTTACCTTGCTGATTCACACTTGTATGTATCACAGGAAGCTCACGGGACTCTTTTCATAAAACTTGGTAGCCTCTGGCTTCCAGAGGAATCTGTATAAGCCAAGTGTCAAAAGTTTACTGTGAGCTTGCAGCTTCATTAAGTCTTATTCTTTTTTTCTAGTCATTCATCTTCTCAACTGAGTCCCAGTGGCAGGACTCAAGTTACCTCTGTCTCTAAGCACGTCTGTGCCCGATGTCCAAACAACAAAGGAAATTTCTATTCTAAAGCACCTGACTACCCTACTCCTTATCTAAGTTGGGGTAGCTGTGTCACCCCTAATGTAGCTCTTCCTTCTTCCTTTCAAATAGGGGCTGGGAAAATAGCAGGTGAAAACCTCTTTCTTCCTCAATTGTAGAGCCTCAATATTCTCAGCTGTAAATTAAAAAAAAAAAATCCCCAGGGACTGACTCAGCACCTTGTGCCTGCCTTTTAAAGGAACAGAGAGACCCAATTGAAGTAGAAACTGAAAATAAAATCGGTAGCATGTCCATTATTGTAGGTGGCTGGTATTTGGTATTAATCACTGCTCAAAGGACCAAGACATGACAGAGCAGGGTTTTTCAAAATATGATTATAGATTATAGTCACCTGGAGAGCTTGTGTTAAAATACACATATCTGAGGATGATCTTATTCACAGGTCTCATACATAGGAAAGTTTGAGAACCACTGCTCTTAAAAGAGATTCTTTAAGCATTTAGATTTTTTTCTTTTTATCCTAATTCGTTTGAACTAAAACAATTTTTAAAGATCATAGAATTCTTGGGACTGTAAGTGTAAGAGATCAGTAGAGGTCCTTTTACAGACTAGAAAACTTGAGACCAGAGTAGAGAAATAAATTACCTAGGACCCCGTCATGACATTGCATGTTTTTTTTATTTTCAATGTAATCAGTTGGTCCCTGGGAATGAGAGCCAGAGGAAGAGAGGAAGATGAACTTGAATTTGAGGAGCATAATGGAAGGAGTAGGATGGGAGAGAAGGTTATAAAACAAGTTAAAATAGGGTGCATAGACAGGAAGCGACTGAAAAGACAGATTAAGGTAATTGTAGTGTTGTAAAAGCATAAAAGGAGTCCAATTTAAATGAGGAAGTGGACTGGAAGAGAAAACATCCTATGACCATTTAACCCTTTTTTGTATGAGATTGAGGCCTAAAGCAAACCAGTTGGCTGCTTCATGTTGTGTCTTTTCCAAGGCAAGGACATGGAACAACATCTGGCCACTAATCTTACAGAATTGCTGATGTTTAAGAACCAAAATAGGTCCACTTAGGTGTTTTTAAGTCTGTTTGTGGCATTTCTTCTAAGCATATAGACACTTGGGAAGATGTGATTGGTTTTAGAATTTGAGATTGTGTTGCAGAGCTGGTAAAAACAAAATGGAAAATGCTAGACTGCTATCTTTGAGCAACTCTTAGTCTTTTAATGCATTGTACTACTAAGTTTCTGATGATGAAATTTTACCAAGTATTGAAGATTGAGGAGAAAAACTTAAGTACTTTGCAAAATATTTGGCAACCTTCATCTGATTGTTTGGCCCTTTCTTTGACTTGGCATCTATCACTTCTTATGAAGGTACCTTCCAGCTGCAGTATTGAAGTCTGATTCTGGAACTTCATGGGGCTAAGTCCAGGGAAACTTGGGAGACCCTTATGGAGACCCTTTTTTTCCCCTCCCTTTCCAGAGTTACTCATTTAACAGCTGCTGGGTTGGGGTGATTATGATGCTTATTATGGGACTTCATGAGACCAGAGACTTGGTACTGTTTTGCCACACCTAGAACAACGCCTGACACAGAGTTGGTACTCAGTAAATATTTGAATGAATGAATATTGTGAACCCCAGCTTCTTTAAGGAGAGAAGAAGAAATACTTTTATCTGCATTTTCTCCCTGGAGTTTTCTGTGTTATTAGCTTGAGAGTACTAGGTCCCTAATGAGGAAACCCCATTAGTTTCAATAATGAACAAGTCAGTTCATGACAAAAGGTCTCGTTTATATACAATACACATTTGGGGAGAAAAAATGATAATTTGGACTTTAAAAATTGGAAATGTTACTGTGTCTTTCTTTAGAGCTGAATCCTCCCAACATTTTTCTTTTAAATTCCGGAGCTCTTTGAACTTTTAGCCATAACAGCCTCTGTCTTGCATACTTTGAAAGGCTATTAACTATGCACTGGAATTTTGGAAATGTTGTCTGAGAATCACTGTAAAACAGTGATAAGGACTCTTCCATGGGCTGCAAATTGAAATCAGCCACCCATTAAGATGGATCACAGACTGGATTTCCTGGATTGAAACAAGATCAACATTGATAAAGTCTGAATTTAGACAGCTGTGTGGGGAGAGAAGGAAGGGTAGAGTTCTCTCACCCCCTCAACCCATCCACCTTTCAGTGACAGGCTCTCAGTCTTCGTGACTGCTTCTAGTTTGGCATTAAGTTCCTGAGGAGATTCTTGCACACCCCTGATACTGACCACACTCCGGATGCCAGTCTTTATCATTGAGACCAGCTTGTTGTCTGTCCTAGACAAAAACAGTCTCAAAGTGTTAGAACATACTGGATGTAGAGTGTTAAGTAGAAATGGGGATTTTGTTAAAACTCCAGCTTCTAGGGATGTGGTATCCATGGGTTTAAAGGTCAGGGAGGAAGGAGAGGATACAAGGATTTATCGCAATAGAAGTGATTTAATAAATGAGCAGGTGATGAATATCTTCTTTAGAAAATTAATTTCTTTTTTTTCTTTTTTTTTTTTTTTGCGGTGTGTGGGCCTCTCACTGTTGTGGCCTCTCCCCTTGCGGAGCACAGGCTCCGGACGCGCAGGCCCAGCGGCCATGGCTCACGGGCCCAGCCTCTCCGCGGCATGTGGGATCCTCCCGGACGGGGCACGAACCCGTGTCCCCTGCATCGGCAGGCGGACTCTCAACCACTGCGCCACCAGGGAAGCCCTCTTTTTTTTTTTTTTAATATTTAAGCTGCACTTGGTCTTAGTTGCGGCTATTTAAGCTGCACTTGGTCTTAGTTGCGGCACACAGGATCTTTAGTTGTGGCATGCAGGCTTCTTAGTTGCGGCATGCATGTGGGATGGAGGTCCCTGACCAGGGATCAAACCTGGGCCCCCTTCATTGGAAGCACAGATTCTTACCCACTGGATCACCAGGGAAGTCCCTAGAAAATTAATCTTTTCACCCACTGTTTTCACCCAAATCATTCCACTGTCCACTTTCCTAAGGCACTGGCTATATATCTGTGTGTCAGAGATGAGCAGAGATTATCTTTGACAATGTTGTTTGAGGGTTTCTTTGGGGAAGGCATCTTTTGGTTGAATAACTATTCCCCACCCCCATCCTCCACACACTTGACTATCTTTGAAGGAAGAGCCCATCATATTTTACAGCTACTGCTTTAAGTCTCAAAACCTGTTGTCAGAAGTCATTGTAAAGAGGTCTGCCTCAAAGCTTGGCAAAGAACCCTTCTTTATACCAGAAAAGTCTCTGCTTTTGTTTATAAGGAAGCAAAGGACTCTCCTGCCCTGATCTGATTACCCTGATCATTTAGAAGAAGGTTGGAGTGGTAAAATCCTTAAAGATCATGGAGCAGTTGATAAAATGGTCAGAAATCTTTGCCAATTCCTTTGCCTTTTCTCTCTTAACAAAATGTAAATGTTTGTGCTCGGGTTGAATTGTAGTTGCATTAGTGACTTATGCAGCTACATAAGTCACTATGTAGCTTGTAATAAGCTTGGTAACACTGTTAGCCACCTGCTGATAACCGCTAAACTCATGCAAATATTTCTACCTGGGGGTGTTAACTGGTTTAGCAGTGTATCCCTTAAAACCAGTAGGTATTTTAGGCTTCTGGGTACAGGATTGTTAGATCAGGCCAAAGTTTTACTTCTTTCTTCGTAAGCTGCATCAAGGAAAGAAAATCAGACAGCCTTTTATTTATCTTTCGCTGGTCAGGCAAGGTGAATGGGCATGGTTGCCGCCTTAAATGCATGTATAAAACCTGAACCCTAAGTTATTTGGAATGATTGGGTAGGCTTATTTCGGTTTGATGTAAATTAATCATGAAGAGGGGTCAGTAACAATTGTACCTTATTGACAGTTGTGAACATGTTTGGAATTTTGTGGAGATTAGCCAGGAATTCTGTTACAACCATACACAAAGAATCTGATTGACTTTTGAAGTTAAAATTCTTTCAGGTCACTTAAATTTTCTGAGCCTCAGTTTCTTCATCTATAAGAGAGGTGAGTTTACTGAGATTACAGATATCAAGTCAGTGATGAACAGATTTGAAGCTCTTAATCACTAACCTATGCTGCCTTCTTATAGACCCAGTAGTTAAGTGACTTTTACCCAAGGTCATACAGTCAGTGGTACAACAAGATTTGAATCGGGATCTTTTTCACTCTATTGGACCAGTCTGCTTCCTTCAGAGGTTGTTTCAACCTTCTGTGCTTGTCTGTTATGTCTCTAATCGTCATTAGGGTTTAACTATGATCTTTTGTTCTAACGGCATCGTTCTTGAACTTTTTTTCTTTTTTTCTCTGGCCCTGCCGAGCGATTTGTGGGATATTAGTTCCCTGACCAGGGATTGAACCTGAGCCCTCGACAGTGAAAGCGCGGAGTCCTAACCACTGGACTGCCGGGGACTTCCCATTCTTGAACATATTTAACAAAGTGTTTATGGACTTGGCTTCCTTTTTCATATAATTTGTATATGTGTCTGGTTTCCCTGTGAGGAGTGAACTCTTCATCTTACACCTTGATACTGATTTGGCTACTTGGGGCTGGTTCTGTACCTGGTTTCCAAACCTGCAGCTTCATTGTCATCCTGAGATTAGGCCAGCTTTCAGGTACTTTATAACAATTGGATCAAATTTTGCTGGATTTATTTGAAACTGAAGTTTCTTATTCCTAGGTGTTTTGTTTCTCTTCTGTCTAAGCAGAGGATTGGGACTCTAAAGCTACAAGCAATAGAAGTGTATCTATATCTTTTTTAAGAAACTGCTTTCGGGACACACGGCTTTAGAAAAGCAAATTAAATATAACTCTGGGATTTTATTTTCTTGTATACCCTGACAAGAATCAACTCTACCATTTCCTAGCTGGCAGGAAGTACATCACACTTAATTTTGCTCAATCATGAGAAGATACATTTCTCAGTAATAACAACAACAACAATAATGATAGTAATAATAGGTAGTTGACTTTCATAGCTCATCTGCCAAGAATTCCCTCTCTCTGTCTCTACCTTGCTAACTCCCTCTTAGCCTTTAGCAAGACTTAGTTCAAATACTGCCTCCTCCAGGAAGCCTGTATGTTGGATCCAGGCTCTTTATTTCTGTTCTCTGGTGGAATCAGATTGTTTCTCCTCATTATATTACTTTTCACTTGGAAACAAAGGAGGCAGGTAACCCAGATTCATTATTTTTACTCTTAAGACTTGTTTCAAAATGCTCATAATCCTACTACCTTACTACCCTTTCTAAAAAATAACAGGGCAGAAAAGTAGAAAATTCTATCATGGTGTAAGAGACAGCGGTAATGACACCCATGTGTTTCATGTGTAGACATTTAGAAAAATGTCTGTTACCTTTTTAAATATAGGAGCATCATGATGCAATACAAACACTGTTGCTTTAAGGTCAATCATTTGACATCTGAGATTTTTGGAGATAGGAAAGGAATTTTAATCCATTTTAGCAAGTCTAAAATTAAGGTTTCTTCTCTGATGACCTAATTTTCTCTGCCTTCACATATACATAGACCAGCATAAATTTTCTGCTTTTAAAATACATATTCAGGCTAAATTCCTAGGTATGGATTGCTGGGTTAAAACAGAGTATGTGAGTTAGTTCCGCTGGATATTGCCAAATTCCCCCTCTATATGAACCATATGCACCTTTTCAGAGATGTCTTAAGAGGCAAAAATGTGTATTAGATTTGGTGAAATAAGTACTGCCCAGAGTTGTGAAAACTAGAGGTAATACATAAAGCATACTACCTTGTGCAGAATGCACCCTTAGAAAGGGATAACTATTACTCTTGTGTGAAATTGGGAATATTTCCTTATCATAAGAGTAGTAAGAAAATTGAATGAGACAGTGTAAGTACTCTAGCATGGTTCAGCACCTATATTAGTGCCCCTTTTCTCTTGCTTGCCGATGGCTGTTTGGGTTCATATCTTAATTACCTTCCTGGATTGTAAACTCCTTGAGGGCAGAGTATCTGATGAGTTTTCAGCAGGATGCTTTTGATTTAAGAATACATTTCAAATAGTTGTAAATTGAATCAGCCCTCAGAATATAATTCTGAATCTAGTCGTAAAAGGTTGTTGGTTTTTTGCTTTTTGTTTTTGTTTTGCACATTGTCCATCAAGTCACTGTGTAATGCCAGCCAGCAACTATTCCTGCAATCTGAGAAGACACAGATACTTACCTCTTTTGTCATTTGGAAGTCTCTTTACTTAAAATCTTTGTTAACCTCAAGGAACATCTTAGGTGACAATAACAGAAAATGTTGATTCCTATTCTCTCTCTCTGTTCATTGACATATCTATTCTTAGGGAGTAACTCTAGTTAAGTTAGAGTGAAAGGAATTAGTTGTTAACGTCTTCTCAAGGCTGCCTTATTTCAGGGATCGATCTTCCTCCCATGTCTTTATCTTGAATTTTTGAAGGCTAGGGTTTGAAACACCTGTCATCAAGAGGTTATTGGGTGGCCAGAATTCACAATGAATGGGGCTCTCTGGTGATTTAATATACGGTGTTTTGCACCTTTCATTTCTAATCTACCAGTCAAGTTCAAAACAATTCTTTTTGCATTTAACAGATGCTTGAAGTGGCAAGATCCTTTCTCCAAAACATTTTAACAATATCTATTCTTAGATGAATTCCAGATAAGTGAAAGAGTATGTACTAAAAGTAATCTTCAAGTCCATTAGTATGCTGTCTACAAACATTTTCACTATGGGGATGTAGATTATTGTGCCCTTATCGGCATCTCTTCTGACCAGCATCTTTAGATTTCCCAGTGTTACCTTAAATACAATATGACTTCAGTTAGTTTCATCATTTCTTCACTCTTTGTGTTCTCTTCATTTTTGTTCTGCACAGCTTTCCTGTGTCTTCTTCCAAGACACCTTGTTCTCGTCACCTCAACTTAAAGTCTTTGAGTCTTCTTTGACTCTTCCCCTGCATTTATTGATTACACATACCAGTGAGTTCCTGGAACTGGATTCTACTTCCTCTTTTTCAACATGCTTTTACGTTTTCTCCTTTCTTCTCAATCCCTTTGTTAGCACATTTTTCTAGGTTGCTTCAAAAACACTAGCTAGTTATTTTGCTTTTACCGTCTACCCACACTGCCCTTCAATTAATCCTCCTTAAGTATGGCTTTTATTTTGTTCCTTTTCTGCTTGAAGTAGCTCCTTGTCATCCTGAGAGTAGGACACTCTGACTTGGGTTAATTTCATCTATCAGACTTTATCTCTCACTGCTCCTTAACACTTAACACAAATCCTCTCTTGAAATAGGCTAGTCTTCTCCTTGCTGTACCCTATATAAGAAGAAAAAATAAGGGATTGGAAGGGATGAAGCTTAAAGATAGTGTTTAACTTTCTATTATGAAAAGTTTCAAGCATATTTAGGTAGAGAGTAGTATAGTGAACTCCCACGTATCTTATCTGCTCACTTCAATAACTATCAACCTCTTGCCAATCTTGTTTTCTCTATTCCCATATTGCTCCAATCCTTTTTTTTTTTTTTTTTGCCTGAGAGTATTTTAAAGCTAATTGCAGACATCCTTCACCTGGAAGTACTTGCGTATGCATCTTTAAAGGTTATTTATCTATCAGTTTACATAGTGCAGATCATCTCTATGGTGGTTTCCCTGTCAGTTGGTAATTTAGCTTGTTTACACACTTCTGGTGTTCATGAGATGCCTCATTCCATTTTGCCTCCCTGTCATTTCTCCTCAGAAGGCCCAGCCTGCCATGTGGAACTATACTGTAGCTATTCAGATATTTGAAGAAGTTGTCACATATCATTCTTTTCGGTACCTGTCACAGCACACATAGCACAAATTGAGCATACAGGAGACATGTAATAACTTTTTAAATTAGGGGCACTTGGGTTTCAGATCTTTGACCTCGGTCTTATTTGCATTAGTGGGATTTTCAGCTACAACTTTAAGTTTCTTACCAGACATTTTGGTTTTATGTTTTTAGATTAGCAATTGAGAGAATTGGGGACCTGGCTTTCAAAATCGATTCTGAGGTTTTGTGCACTTAAAACTTATGTTTTGGGCAGACTGGTTATCTAAAATCTACCTGGAATTATTTTCAACTTTTACTTAGTTTTCTTTTTCTTTAAATTTAGTGCTTTTTAGTGAGCTAATAATACGTTTTCCTTGTATACACCAGTACTTGTCAAAATAAATTTTTAAAGCTGGGTAATTTTAAAAAATAACTTCTATTTTTTATTAAAAAAGTGACTCATCTTGGGAAAAAATTGGAAAACAAGGCAAAGTATACACACAAAAACTCAAATTGCTCATAAATTTACCACCCAAACTACTTTTAACATTTGGTGTCTATCTTCTAGTCTTTTTCGGACATGTTTCTGTGTTTGTTGAATTATACACAGAGTAATTTTTTTTTTTTAATATATTATGTCCCTGCCATATGCTTGTGCCATAATAGAAGATCCTAATGTTCTGTTTCTTGTTTGCTAAATCTGGCCTGTAAACAAAACCAAACAACACAGACTTCATTCCAGGTTGTAGTGCTGGTGGCATGTTTTGTCATTATTGTGGTTTTAACCATAAGTGCTAGTTGGGCACAGAAGTAATGAGGGTATTAATTATTGTCAAGTGAACAGGGGCCACCAACTTTGTATCAGATTGACTCAGCATTTTAAAATTTTAGACTTGAGATTTTCAGAAATTGGAGGGTTCTTTATGCTACATGGAAGATTGGGTTTAAGTCCTGTTTCTGACACCATATGATTTTATTTGCCCATCTCTGTGGGATGAGAATTTCTTACAGCTAGGGGTACGGTCATGCAAATTTCTGTTTCCCTAGGGCCTGGCACAGAATAGATACTTAATGGATTGTGCCAAAGGTGGCTTCTTTTTTTGCTGTGAGCCAGGAGTAGTGTGAACACACACATTGCCTATACATTATTGTTAGTTATCTATTGCTATTAAACATGTTATCTCAAAATATAATGGCTTAAAATAACAAACATTTGTCTTACACAGTTTGTGTGAACCAGGAATCCAGGAACAGCTTAGCTGGGTGGTTTTGGCTCAGAGTCTGAGACTGCAGTCATCTGAAGGCTTAACTGAGGACCCACTTCCAAGGTGGTTCATTCGCATAGCTATTGTCGGGAAGTTTCAGTTCCTCACCACATGGGCCTCTCCATAGGGCTGCTTGGATGTCCTAACAGTATGGCAACTGGATTCCTCCAGGGCAAGGAGAAAGATCCAGTGCCTTTTATGACCTGGTGTTAGAAATTGCACACTGACATTTCCACTTTGTCCTGTTTTTAGGAGTGAGTCACTAAGTCCAGCCCATATTTAAGGAGAAGGAAATTAGGCCACACCTTGAAAGGAAGAGTATCAGAGAATCTGTTGGACATATTTAAAAACTACCACATGTGTTGGATACATAAACTTCTGATTGATTCATATTCAACATTGGGGTCACATGTCCCCAGTGAGCTGCATTTTTAATATGCCCTTAGGTTAATTCTGATACACTAAAATTTGAGAGTCACTAACCTAAAAAAGTGGAGAGAGATACCATGTTCGTGGATGCAAAGACACAGTAATGTTTTTTTTGTTTGTTTTGTTTTGTTTGCGGTACGCGGTCCTCTCACTGTGGCCTCTCCCGTTGTGGAGCACAGGCCCCGGACACACAGGCTCAGCGGCCATGGCTCACGGGCCCAGCCGCTCCGCGGCATGTGGGATCTTCCTGAACCGGGGAACGAACCCGTGTCCCCTGCATTGGCAGGCGGACTCTTAACCACTGCGCCACCAGGGAAGCCCCACAGTAATGTTTTGATGTCACATCTCTCCAAATTGTCCTATGAACACAAACTCCCAGCTGGCTTTTTTTTTTTTTTTTTTTTAAATCAACCAACTGAATCTAAAATTTATATGGAAATACAGAAGACAGAATAGCCAAAACAATTTTGAAAAAGAACAAAGTTAAAGTACTTATATTACCTGATATCAAAACTTACTATGGAAAGAAGCTCTACTGTGAAGCTTTAGTAGTCAAGATAGTGTGTGTGTGTAGGATAAAATGGGGTCCAGAAACAGATCTATGATTATGTGATCATTTCATTTCCAGTAAAGAGGCCTAAGGCAATTCAATGGAGAAAAGGCAGCCTTTTCAAGAAATGGTGCTAGAACAACTGGACATCTTTATAGATTAAAAAAATGTTCCCTGTCCCTTACCTCTGTAAAGCTCCTAGAAAAAAAGAATATTCACAATACACATGTCTAACCAAAAATTTGTAATGGATAATGTATAAAGAACTCTTACAACTTAGGAATAAGACAAATTTTTTTAAGTGGGGGAAGGATTTGAAGAGATACTTCACTGAAGGAGATATATGAGTGGCCAATCTGCACATGAAAAGTTGCCCATCATTTAATCAGGAAACTGGATTAAAACCACAGTGAGAGGGACTTCCCTGGTGGCGCAGTGGTTAAGAATCCGCCTGCCGATGCAGGGGACACGGGTTCAAGCCGTGGCCCAGGAAGATCCCACATGCCACAGAGCAACTAAACTCGTGCACCACAACTACTGAGCCTGCACTCTAGAGCCCGTGAGCCACAACTACTGGGCCTGCGTGCCACAACTGAAGCCCGCGCGCCTAGAGCCCATGCTCTGCAACAAGAGAAGCCACTGCAATGAGAAGCCTGCACACCACAACGAAGAGTAGCCCCCACTCATTGCAACTAGAGAAAGCCTGCGCGCAGCAATGAAGACCAAACGCAGCCAAAAATAAATAAATTATTTATTAAAGAAAAAAAAGCGCCACAGTGAGATACCACTGCATACCTGCTAGAATGGCTAAAATTAGAGACTGATAATACTAGGTATTGGTGAGAATTTGTAGCAGTTGGAACTCTAATCCGTTGTTGGTGGGCATGTGTAATGATACAATCACTTGGGAATACAGTTTGGCAGTTTCCTATCAGGTTAAACATATACTTACCGTATGACCCTATAACTTCGCTATTAAGTGTGTACCCAAGAGAAATGAAAACACATCTACATAAAGACTTGTATATGAAAGTTCGTAACAGATTTATTCGTAAAAACCGATGCCTGAAAAGAACTCAAATGTCCATCAACAGGTGAATGGATAAATAAATTGCACTGTATCCACACAATGGGATACCATTCTAATAAAAATCTAACCAATTACTGATACATCCAGCAACATGGTTGGATGTAAAAAAATATTTTGCTAAGCGTAAGAAGTCAGACACAAAAAAGTAAATTCTGTAATTTCATTCATATGAAACTAGAAATGTAGACAAATCTAATCCATTGTGCTAGCAGATCAGTGGTTGCTTTGGGCTGGTGATGGAAAATGGGGATTGACTGGGAATGGGCACAAGGGAGACTTCCGGGGATGATGGAATTGTTCTAAATTTTGATTGTGGTGGGGATTATATCTGTGCATATGTTTGCTAGACTTATCACACTGTATCTTTGAAATTGTATATCTTACTGTATAGAAATTATACTTCATTAAAGTTGATTTAAAAACAGGTATCTCTTAAGGTTTGAATTTTCCAGAAGTTACATAGATAACTATCTGATCTTGAAAGTCAGTGTTCGAGATTTATCCCTTCGAATCATTTATGGCTTAGTCTTCATAGTACCTGATCTACGAGAAGAATACCAAACTGTTGCTTCCTTTTACGGTAGAATTGGCTCCCCTCCCCTTCCTGCTTATTTGTAACACATCCTGGTTTTAGAGGCAGGGTAATGGGATGCCTTGTCTGGGCTGCTTTGTGAAATCTTTCCCTCCAATGGCATGTGCTATTATGGCTACCATGCCATTTAAATCCTGTCATTGTGCTTCTTGACCAGCTTGTCAAGGTAGGTGGGCAGGGATAGCTCATGACTGCTCTTTACTGACTCATCTCTTATGGTTACAGATTCTCATAAACACAAAGATAAACATAAAGATCGAGAACACCGGCACAAAGAACACAAGAAGGACAAGGAGAAGGACCGAGAAAAGTCCAAGCATAGCAACAGGTAAGGGTTGAACCAGCAAGTCCCTCATCATTCAGCAGTGGGTTGGCTATGGCTTGGCTCACCTGGAACAGGCCTTAACTTGAACCACAGGTAAATACCATGGATAGCAAAGTCAGCAGAGACTTTGATTCCAGAGTTGTTAAGAGGATGGCCTTGACAATTCAGGCTTACTGGGGATGCCATTTTTCAGATCAGGATGTACAAAGCAAGTATGGTGAATTGTTAACACATGATGGCATTTAATCAAGTGTCCAGAGAGCTTGCCTTGATAAAAGGTGACTGGATTGGAGACTTGATAGATATATATTTTTCTTCTTTCCGTACTTTAAAGGGTATAAATTTAAAAATTCTTAACTTAGGCTTCCATGGTTTATAAGCCCCTGAAATCATATACAAAAGGTTGGGTATATGAGATATTCCAGGAGAGAACATTCCTAGCTTTCGTCAGGTTACCAGAAGAGTTCAGCTCTCACAAAAGCCAATAACCACCAATGTAAATGAAACTCAGCAGTGCTGCCCTCTGGGATCCAAAGGAATCAGAAAGATGTTTTCTTGTTCATTTTGCTTCCATTTTTTTGGTGTAGGAGACAAGTGGTTAAGCCCAGAGACTTAGGGTATCTTTGGATGTAGGACCACTTATTGAAAATGAGGACTTAAACTTCCATTTTGAGTTAAAGGCAGTTGTTGGTGAGAAAGCCATAGGGTATTCTCATAGTGGCCACAGTTTTGGTAGAGGGAACATAAAGTTTAGTCATTTATCGGCACAAGTGCCTGTAGCCTAGAGTCTCTTAGAACTACTTCATTAGGTTCGCTTATTGTCTGCGGACAAGATATTTTCAACATAAATAATGGTCAAAAGTTTCTTGTCCAATATATACAGAAATCTTCTACAAATAAATAAAAATGAGGCAGATAATCCAACAGAAAAATTCATGAGAGGATTGAGTAAGCTCTTCACAAAAGAAGATATCCACATGGCCAATCAAAATACTAGAAGACACTCAACATTATTCATCAGGGACATGCAACCTCAATATAATATCGTACACATTGTAATAATGGCTAAATATTAAAATAACACTAATAGCAAGATCTTACAATGATGTGGATCAATCCCATTTCTGATGGGACTATAAATTGTTAAATCATTTTGGAAAACTACTTAGCAGTGTCTTCTAAAGTTAACATATGTATGCCCTATAACTTAAGAATTCTGTTCCTGAATGTGTTCTCAACAGAAATGTGTGTATTTGTGCACCAGAGGGCATGTACAAAGCTATTCAGAGCTGCATTGCTTTTAATAGCCCCAAAGTGAAAATCTCCTAAATGCTCATTGATAGTAAAATGGATAAAGTGTGGTATATTCACATCTTAGGATACTATATATAAATAAATATGAAATGACTACTGTTAAAGTAACAAGCATAGGTGAATTCCACAAACCTATGTTGAGTGAAATAAACCAGCCAAAAAATACATATTGTATGCTTCAATTTACTTGAAGTTCAAAAACAAAAAAATTAATCAAGACCTTTAGAATTCAGAGTCATGGTTATCTTTGGGAAGGAAGGAAGGGAAGGGTAGCAATTATAAAATGGTATGAGGGGAACTTCTGGTGGGGTATCAGTGGTATTTTTCTTAACTTTGGTGGTAATCACATATTTATCGTTATTTTGTGATAATTCTGAACTCTGCACATAATGATCAGAATATAATTATGTGTATATGCTACTTTTATTTTTAAAAGTTATAAAAAATAAGGCTTATCAAGAAAAAAGATAAAGTGAGAATTCTAAGTCTGTTCTTTTTATGAGTAATGAAAAATTTTTAAATATTTTAAATGAAAATTTTAAATTAATAAGTCTTTATGAATCATTAACCAGATTCATTTCTCTAGTGAGGATGTTTCTTCACAAAATCATCTATCACTCCTGTGGTCGGAGTTTTATTTTATTTCTTTTTTTTAACTTTCTGGCTGCGTTGGGTGTTCGTTGCTGCACACAGGCTTTCTCTAGTCATGGCGAGCAGGGGCTACTCTTCGTTGTGGTGTGTGGGCTTCTCATTGCGGTAGCTTCTCTTGTTTCAGAGCATGGGCCCTAGGGTGCGTGGGCTCAGTAGTTGTGGCGCGTGGGCTCTAGGGCACGTGAGCTTCAGTAGTTGTAACACGTGGGCTCAGTAGTTGTGGCTCGCAGGCTCAGTAGTTGTGGCTCGCAGGCTGTAGAGCACAGGCACGGTAGTTGTGATGCATGGGCTTAGTTGCTCCACGGCATGTGGGATCTTCCTGGACCAAGGATCAAACCCATGTCCCCTGCATTGGCAGGTGGATTCTTAACCACTGCGCCACCAGGGAAGTCCAGTCCTGTGGTCCTTCCCCACCACTCACTCATTTCTTACCACTTGATTATCTAGTTTCCATTTTCATTAGTCTAGTGATTTTAATTTTAGTAATTGAATCCAGTCTCAGTTCACATGCATCTTTTCTTCAGTTTGTAGGTGTGCAGCCTCTATTAATATCTACCAAAGTAGATTTGAGAGCAAAGAACATTGCCAGTAATGAAGAAGTTCATTTCATAATGATAAAAAGGGACCAGTTAATCAGGAGGACATAGCAGTTATAAATGTTTATACACTGATATCAGAGCCTCAAAATACATGAAGTAAAAACTGATAGAATTGCAAAGAAAAATAATTCATATTTATAGTTAGATTTTACTACCTCTTTCTCAATTGATAAGCAGAGAGAAAAGCATTAAGGATATAGAAGACTTTGAACATCATCAACCAACCTGATTTAATTGACATTTATAGAATATTACGCTCAACAGTAAAATACACATGGAACATTTGCCAAGATATACCATATTCTGGGCCCAGGCCTTCTCCTTGAAACCAGCTTCCCTTGGCTTTCCACTTGCCTGGCCACCTTTTTCATCTTCTCATTCCAGTTCACAGAGTGATTCTCTAAGTCTTTGGCTCTCTTCCTCTGCCACCTCTCTTGCCATTTACCCTTCTCTCGCATTCCATTTCCAGGCTCCCTGAACTTCTTTTCAGTTCCCCAAACACAGCATGTCTTCTGAATACTCTAGGTTTTAAAATATGCTGTTACTGATTCTGGAATACTCGGTTGCCCTCTTAAGAACATTCTTTTAGTTGCAGCATAGAGTTTACTTCTTTCAGGTATCCTTTCTGCCCTCCACCCTCATATTAAAGTGCCATTTTTATGAGTTCTCTCGCACCTTGAATATATCCCTATCACAGTAATTACCAGTTGTGGTGGTGTTGTAATTGTCTCTTTACTTTTCTGTGTGCCCTGTTAGACTCTTGAGGTCCCTGGGAACAATGTTGGGGTCTGTTGTATTCATTTTACATCCTCAAGGCTTAGTATAGTACCTGGCAGATAGGTGGTACTTAGTAGTGTATGTTTATTGAATCAATGAGTGGTTGACCTATGGTTACACCAGTTACCATCTTCTCTCTCCTTTTCATATATTCTCAATTCTATAGGATGGTTCCCTTTGGCCATCCCACATTTCAAATACCTTTTTATGTGTGTGTGTGTGTGTGGTGAAATATACATAACATAAAGTTTGCCATTTTGAAGTGGCATTAAGTACATTCACCATATTGTGCAACCATCCCCAGTATCCATCTTCAGAACTTTATCATGATCCCAAATAATCTCTGAACCTCTTAAATAATACCCCCTCATTCCCCCTTCCCCCCATCCATTAGCAACTTCTATTTTCTATCTCTGTGAATTTTTCCACTCTAGCTACCTCATGTAAGTGGAATCATAAAATATTTGTCATTTTTGTGTCTGGCTTATTTTTCTTAGCATAATGTTTTCAAGGTTCATCCATTTTGTCAAATATCAGAATTCCATTCCTTTTTATAGTTGACTAATATTTCGTTGTATGTCTACCACATTTTAAAAAATGCATTCATCTGTTGATGGATACTTGGGGTTGTTTCTACCTGTTGGCTATTGTGAATAATGCTGCTAAGAACATGGGTGTACAGGTGTCTGTTTGAGTCCCTGCTTTCAATTCTTTTGGGTGTATACTTAGGAGTAGAATTGCTGATCATGTCAAACAAGAATTATCTTGCTTGCCATGTTTATGATGTGCTAGTTGATGTGAAGTGCCAAACAATATGAGATAGTCTTGACCATGAAGAACTTCATCATCTGAGGAAAATGCTTAGAGATCAGATGAAGAAAAACTAATTTTCATGTTACCTGAAATCTGTCCAAAAAGACTTTAAAAAGATAGAAGTTATTATTTAAACCATAAGGTTTTTTTTGTTTGTTTGTTTGTTTTAAGTTGAGAATTACGTTTTATTTGACGGACTTGCTGAGGACTTAAGCCTGGATGACAGCCTCTCAGATGACTCTGAGGGACTGCTCTGAAGAGGTAAGGGAGGAGCCAGGATACATAGGAGTTTTTGCAAGAAACCAGGTAGTAGGAAGGTCAAAAGATTATTGTTAATTAAAGAAAAACAGGGACTTCCCTGGTGGTCCAGTGGTTAAGACTCCAGGCTTCCACCGCAGGGGGTGTGGGTTCGATCCGTGTAAACCATAAGCTTTTAAAAATGGATCTCTTACTCTCTGACACATCTTACTTCACCAACCATAATTTGCAATTGTGATGGGAGGAAAGATTAGGTAGAAGTGGCATAAAAGGCTTTGGGACATAAGTTTGGCCCTCTCCTGTTTTGCCAGAATCTCCTTTTTAAAAATAAAGGATGTAATTTTGGCATCATTTTTCTTGAAAAGTCCACAATGGTTTCTTGCCTGTATCTAGGAGAAGGCCTCTGGTCTGGTCTATCCACTTAGGTCTCATGAGATCTTGACTAGGTTATCTTACCTTCCTCAACTGAGCTTTCTCGTCTTCCTTAGTTTCCCCATATTAATACATGCTTCAGAAGGGACCCTGGGAGTCAATAAGTATGAAAGCTCTTTAACTGTGATCTGCTCTACAGATGTGAGGAGATAATATTTTGTGCATCTATTAAAAGCATACTTTTCCAAGATTATAGCATAGGCAATCAGGAATTTGTTCTACGCAATTTTGTGCCTTTTAATATTTTCTTCATTTCTAATCAGAATACTTGAGAAAACAGTAGCCTGTTTGCCAAAAGGCATTGGAAGATGTGACTAAATCTAGCCCTGGATCTCTAATTGACATGTGAGTAAGTTTAAGACAGTTTAACCAGATGATGTGTTGTAAGCAGACTTTTAAATGCTTCCTGTTTTGACCTCTCCTGACACACTACCCCTTTGCAACAAAGCAAGTGTGTTGGTTATGGTCCAGTAAAATCCTGTACACTGTGTTCCTTTTTAAGTGACTTCTGATCTTAACGGTAGTTTTGGGTTTCTTCATTTTTCTTCTTAGCACATTAAGGAAACCTTGAGGATTGTTTAATCACCTCTGAAGCCCAGAATAATTAAGATGTAGTATGTTCTGTTCCAAAATGCTTCACTGTAACGCTTTGCTCATCAACCCTGCCTAATTTTGTGGCTGTCTATATGCGGAAACAAGTTCTACAGTAATGTGTTTCTATATTCCCTCCTTCTCTGCTAAATATTAGCATCAGTCATTTTTCACTAGGCTACACTTAGGACCCAAATCCAGGAGGCCTCTTTGTCCTGCATAGTAATATGTACTGCATATTGGAGTGTCAGAGGATGGGAAACAAGCCTTTCAGAGATAGAATGGGATTTAGACCTACCTCTTAGGAGATCCCATCTTATTCATATGCTTTCTCCTTTTATTATTCTAATTCAAGGTGCAAAATAGGGGAAGGGGTGTTAAAGATCATTCCACCTCATCTCTTTTTTGTGTGGACATGAATCTGAGGTGACATGCCCAAAGTCACATGGCAGGGTGGTAGCAGAGCGAGGATGAGAGACCAGGGCTTCTGAGTCCTAGTATGATTTTTCTCCCACTACATTATTCCTTCCAGTAAAAAACAAAACATAACAAAACAATCTCCCTCCCTAAGAAAGTTTAGTTGTGTTGCTAAACTATCTGTGTTTAAATACAAGCATCTCTTTCTCATATGCATATTGTAGGCAGCTTAGGTTTTAAAATGCCAGATCATTTCAGGCGCTGCCTCTTTCTTTGGGCCCCAAATCCCTAAAGTTTTTGGCATTAGAAGTATTAATCTCATTAAATTCTGACCCTGTGAAAACCCCATCTCTGACTCTCTGGCCTATAACATCACAGGAAGTTTCTACCAAAGTCAAATAAAAATAATTTCTTCTGTTATTTGTCTCTGATACTGCTTCTTTCCATTAGCGTTGATATTTAGCACTTGAGGTCCTTTAAAGCAATATATAAATCCTCTCTAAAGAAATAAAAGGAATACTCTTACCAGATGCTAAGGCATCACTGGACTTGTAGGACCTCACCAGATACTTCTCTTGAAAGGTTGCATTCTTAGCATAAATTATCTTTAATACTAGACCTCTTATATATACAACATCATTAAAAGCAATTGCGGGGGCGGGGGAGGCTTGATTTTAGAAAACAAAGGACTGTCACATGTGAAACATAAGATTTCTCCTGCTAGCTTTTGACTGTGTGCATCTCTTGTCATTTTTAAACCTGACACTCAGGGTGGAGTGACAATTTTGTGGAAGGCCAGGGAAGATAGAACTACTGTGAAGTAGTAAGGGAAGTGCTTTTCCAGCCACATTGGCAGTGCTAATTTATACAGTCAGTGTGAGAATAGGGATGCTTTTGGTTTCTGCTTTCCCTTCAGTTCCAAATCCTACCTGAATTAGAGTTGAGAGAACATAGGCTCGTAGGGAAATGCACTGGAATTAAGCAACTGGTTCTCAGATTAGGGGCAGTTTTTCTGAAAGTAATCACATTTAAAAGATGTGTTTACTGCTTTTTTTGTGAGCTGTTGCTGAAGCCCTCTATTTATCTACATGTCCATATATCAACCTGTCTGGGGGAAATGGACAGTTAACATAGGTAAATAGAGAAGATTGGGTAGTTTAGAAATGAGAAAACTGAGTACCACCACCATTCACATGGGAGTCAATGTGATGTAGTGGAACGCACACTAAAATAGAAGTGGAGAAGCTAGGTTCTATCATTTACTAGCTGTGTGTCCTCATCCAAGCCGCTTAACTTCTGGGCCTTTTCCCATTGTGGTTGAGTGTTGATAGCAATACTAGCCTGGTCAAGCTTTCAAGTGTGTTGGGGGAGAATTCAATGTAATTATGCAGATAAAAGCTCTTTGGAGGGCTTCCCTGGTGGCGCAGTGGTTGAGAGTCCGCCTGCCGATGCAGGGAACACGGGTTCGTGCCCCGGTCCGGGAAGACCCCACGTGCCACGGAGCGGCTGGGCCCGTGAGCCATGGCCACTGAGCCTGCGCATCCGGAGCCTGTGCTCCACAACGGGAGAGGCCACAACAGTGAGAGGCCCGCGTATCACAAAAAAAAAAAAGCTCTTTGGAAACTGTAACATACTCAGTAATTGAGATTATTATGATTACCACAAAGCCTGGTAGAATATCATTCAGATAAATTGAAGCTGTTGATTTTGGTAGTTGAATCTAATTTAGTAGTTACTTATTGATAACATCTGTTTTGGTGCCCTGGTTTTCACTGATATCTAGCCCTATTATAATGACCTACAGTCTTTTTTTTTTTTTTTTTTAAAGTTTTTGGTGGAAAGGGTATTTGAGCTAGCCATGGAAAGATGGTTAAGATCTTGTCAAGGGAAGGTGATGGCTAGAAAGAGTGACATTCCAGACAGCGAGAAAAGCATAAACAAAATATGGAAGCATTGTAATGTACTTTGCTCTGGGAAGAATCCAGTTAGGTGGATGCCTGGGTTAACAGGATGGGTTAGAAAATGAGGGCTCCAAAAAGTTGCTTGAGGCAGAACTATTAAATGCTATTTTAAGAAGCTGGGACTTGATTCTAAAGGAGCAAGAAGCCTTTGAAAATAGTTGAGAAAGGGAAATATAGGACTTAGCCACAAGTGGCATGAGGGGGTCTAAGAAAAAGGATTCCTAGCTTGGATAACTGTGTGACTGTTCACCCTATTAGTAGAGATAAAGAACTTAGGGGAGGAATGGGAGTTCAGAATGTGTATCGGCTTTGGCATCTTTGGGCACATCCCTTTATCTGGCCTGCAAACAAAGGGTTAAACAATTTCTAAGATTCCACTCAACTCCCAAGTTTTAATAATTCTTGGGATTTTGTTTAGTAACCTATTAATGGTGGATGAGCATTGAGAAATCTTCGTTTCTCAGAGCCTTTCAGAAACTAGCTGCTGCATTTTTTCAAGAGGCAGCTTTTGAATTTACCTCCTAGAATGTTTAATTGAACAAACATTATTTAAGCTCTAA
Organism: Lipotes vexillifer; assembly: GCF_000442215.2. Taxonomy (NCBI): domain Eukaryota; kingdom Metazoa; phylum Chordata; class Mammalia; order Artiodactyla; family Lipotidae; genus Lipotes; species Lipotes vexillifer. The sequence continues at coordinate 775,505 of NW_006791814.1, forward strand.
TTGTGTGCTTTCCTTTGAAGGGTTTCCTCCTTTCACAGCTTGGAATCTTTCTAGATTCTCCCATAGGAATCCCCTATGGGATTGGCTGCAACCTGCAGGGGTCTGCTGCCTTGAGGAAGTGGGCAGGTTGCTGGAATGAGTTTGTTCTCTTAGCCATTAGTGGCTAGGTCCTATTTGCAGAAGATAAAGAGGCTTCTTCTCCCCTTAGCAGTGTTTCGTTTTTGCTTTGTTTGGGGAGTAAGGCACCAGAGTGGTCAAATGCATGATTGCCTGAGTTTAAGTCCTAGTTATTGTTCATTAGATGTACTTCCTTGTGCAAGTTACTGAACCTTCCCGTGTCTGAATTTCCATATCTGTAAAATGAAAATACTTACCTCAGTTTTGTAATGGGGATTAAATTGCTTAGAAGAGTGCCTGGCACTTAGTACTGTGTAAGTATCTATTAAATATTTTTATTGCTGATAGAGGACAGACCATTGTTTTAGTTTTCTTTAACAAATTTAAATGGTTTCCCATAGCCAACATCCTAGCTTCCCATAATATCAGACACAGGGTTTTTTCGTAAAGAGGCAGCAAATGCCTTCTTGGGGAAAGAAACTATTTTCACTCTTGGCTTCCTACTGCCATCCCCCTACTTCCACCCTCTCTCCCATTCTTCTTCCTAAGTGCCTAGGGGCACTTTTGTCTGCTTAGGTCCAACAAGAGTCTTACTCGAGAGGTGACTTAGAATCTTCCCATTTACTCTGTTACATGACATTGACTTTTGCTTGTCGAGGCTCTGATGTTAGGTAGATCTTTTCCCCAGACAGACATGAACCCCAAGCCAAGGAGTCAGCTTCTGTGTATAGCCAGTAATTGGATGTTTTCTGAGTTCCTGATGATGAAATTCATATTTCATCCAAGAGTATGACCATTTCAGCGGTTCTAGGAATGCCAGCTACTGTCTGTATTTTGGCCTTCAGTGTACCCCAGACTAAACTCATTCTTAAAATGTATTTGTTCTTCAGATCTTTGGGTTTCCTTACTGTGGTCATTATTAAGCTTTTCTTCTAGTTTATTTTTCTTATTTAGCCCCACTGAAGTTTCTTCAGTATTACAGTCACCTGTACTGCTGCCCCAAACTGGCCAGTATTGTAGTCCTCAGTTATATTTAAAACCTATTTTGTGACTTTTACATATTGTGTCTATTGTGTATGGAAAAGTAGCAGGATCAGTATAAAAACATGGGTAATGTCTCTTTTTTTTCTTTTAAATAAATAAATAAATAAATAAATAAATTTATTTATTTTTGCCTGTGTTGGGTCTTTGTTGCTGTGGGTGGGCTTTCTTTAGTTGTGGTGAGCGGGGGCTACTCTTCATTGCAGTGCGTGGGCTTCTCACTGCGATGGCTTCTCTTGTTGCGGAGCCACGGGTTCTAGGCACGCAGGCTTCAGTAGTTGTGGCACATGGGCTCAGTAGTTGTGGCTTGTGGGCTCTAGACCTCAGGCTCAGTAGTTGTGGCGCACAGGGTTAGTTGCTCCGAGGCATGTGGGATCTTCCCAGGCCAGGGCTCGAACCCGTGCCCCTTGCATCGGCAGGCAGATTCTTAACCACTGTGCAACCAGGGAAGCCCTGGGTAATGTCTTTTAAAACAGGTAGTCAGCATATGAACTCCTCTTCTGCACTGGACAGAATTTCCATCATCTCACTATCATAAGTGGAAAGGTGCTGCCCTTTAAGCCAGTGTGAAAGTTAAGCCAATTTTAAGTCTTGGAAAAAGAGGTACATGTTAGGAAATCCTGTATGGTGGTGAGTCAGCCTAACTGATCCAGATTGGCTGCATTTTCTACCACTGGCCAAATTCTGCTTCTGACTTCCATGGCACAGCCTTAGATGTGCTTCTGTATGATAGGACTTTGACCCCCAAGTGCATCTGCTACTTACTTCAGGTAGATTCCTAGGAAAGACTACCACTGAGGCTTGCTCTTTGGCAGCACTTCTATCGGTGTGGGGTTATGGATGAGGGGTAGGACCTCCGGTGCTCTGCTCTCGATTTCTGGAGGCAGGGACAGGAACAGCACCTGACACGTAGATACGATGTTAGCATTGTGTTCAAGAGACTTAATTGGGCTTCATAAACCCGCATTTCTAATAGTCCCCAATGGAATGCATTGCACCACAAGATGTTCCTTAACCCTGAATCACCGGAACTCACTTAGTCTAAAAATCTAAACTTGTTCTCCTATATCTAAACAGTTGGGAATAGAGGAGAGTGAGTTGCCTTTGTAAAGTCAAGTTGATAGTTTCATCTCATTTTGGTCTTTGTGATTAATTATGACCTACAAAGGGGTTACTACTATAGCAGGAACTCTGAATTTCCTGAATAGATTTCCCTCTGGTTAGCAGGCAGAGGAAGGTACTGACTTTTTTCACTTTCCTGGGGTGGCCTGGGTACTATCTCATTGCCATGTCATTTGTTGACGACTTTTCCCTGATCTCTGTTCGGTGTGGTAATGAATAGCAAAGCAGAAAACTGGAGGCCTGTGTATATACTTACGGTGCCCATGCTGTGATTGCCAGAAGGCCAGAGAGACAGTTTTCTGGTGAAACAGACTAATGTTCTAAGAATTGCTTTCATTGAGAAAGAGAACAAGGGGGGTGGGGGAGGCGTGGAGGTGGAGCATAAAGGAATAAGGAATATAGAGCATTCCTTTAGGACTTAGATTCCTAAGTCAGCCATTTAGAGTTTCATGGGAAGACAAAATGTCCCAAGGGTTTTATCATTTCAGATATCCTAGATCTCTATTCTAGAAAGTTTCCACTGATGGTAGAATAGAGTTTTGATCTTATACATCAGATCTCAGACTGGACATGCATTTGTCTCTAACAACACCAGGCTACCCTTATGTGGTACGTATCGACTTCATGGAATTGTAATGATATTGATTTAGTGGAAAGTGCTCTGAACTTGGAGATGGAAATACTCAGTTTAAATCCCAACTGCCCTTCTTTCTAACACTGTAGCTTTGAATAGACTTTGAACCACTGGCTCCTCTGTTTCTAAATCAGTCTAAGGGGGTAATAAAGCCTACTTCACACGGGTGTTGTGAGGACTGAATGAAATAATGTATGTGAAAGCACTGAGCAGCACACTGCTTGCTTAGATTTTTCTTTTTTCTTAGTCTAAGGAGGGATGTATATATCCACCCATTAATATTATGGATATAATTTTCCACATTTTTTGCTTTTAGGCAGAAACTTCTGTAGATGACCATTAATTCCTCTTACAGTTAATGTTCAAAACAAAACAAAAACTGAAACTTCAGTGCTTGTATATAGAATAGTAAGCTCAGACATTTTGCTGGTAGTATCAAAACCATGGGCCTATGATTTCATATATGTAAACTCCTAAAGAATCAATTGCAATCTTGGCAACTTTGTTTTTTCACCATTCTAACGCTGGAAGAATTAATGAGAACTGGAAGTAAGAGTGTTATTGTAATCGGGAGCCATTTTGTACAAAATAAAGGATAAATTTGTTTATAAAACATTGCGTTTTGGTAAAAACAGATTATGAGAGAGCACATTGAGTAGAGAGTGACATCATAATAATGCTGAGAATAAAAAGCATGGTGGGAAAAATTGATCATCATGTGCTTCCAAGCATACTAGAGTTAAAAAGAAAAGTGTGCTCATATAGAAATTTGTTATTTTTCACTGTGTGGCACATCTAAATAACAACATAATGAGAACAACATAGAGGGAGGAGTACATCAACCATGGAAAGTGGACATTGCTTTATTTTCCATGTGTGGTAGTTCTGGGTCTTCCCTAAATCTGTAGTCCTGTTTATACTAGTCCCCCTGCCCTCCTGGCTGGATTCATAGTTTCTGCTGATTTATTATCCAAATTCCTATCTTTAGTTGGGGCTCCTTTTGTGCCCAGAGATGTGAGTGATAGCGATGCTCTCCTGATCCACATTCTGGGGCTCTCACCTAACTGGTTGCCATCATTTGTTTCTCCCTTTTTGGCCTTTGATGTAGCTGAGTATGTTAGCCAAATCTCTTTAGAACACACTTCGTGGGATGGTTGTAACCTAATGAGCTCATTGCTGGTAAAATCTTTTTTTTTTCCTCCTGGGCTGAAGGTGGTAAATGTGAGATAGGAAATACAGTCTATGGTGGGAAAGGCAAGAGCCGATGCTGCCTGTAGGTTTGACTGTCCCTGTCAGCTGGGGTTGCTGTCAGCTGTCCTGTGTCTGGGGTGACCCCCAACTCATAGCACTTGAATTCATGCTCTCTTTTGTTAACTTGTGGAATATATTGGCTGCTGAGGTGAGCAAGGTTCCTAAACCTCCTGCCCAGTGTACTGAAGAAAATAGTCATACAGTGTTCACCTTAAAATACAGCTTGTGATTTTTGCTCTTTAGTCTTTGTCTACATGCATGTTTTTATATAACTGCAGTCATTTTATATATTCCTTTTTTCCATTTGTGTCATAAACATTTTCCATGTATATTTGTAGGACTCACAAATTATAGCATAACAGCTACATAATGATAATGATAACTGTGATGTATAGCTTTGATATATCAGTTTCCCCCTCTTGTTATTTACCAAGGCTGTATCTGGTTTCTTGGTGCTTTTTTGTTTGTTTATTTGTTCTTGTTTGTTTTTTGTCATGGGAGGCATCAAAATGAACATCTCTCTGTAATGTTTTACCCAGAGAGAAATCTCCAGGAGCTAGACCCAGGATATGAACACTTTAATGGCTCTTGTTTTGTAATGTCATATTTTGTTTTCCAGAGAAGCGGCACCTTTTTACAGTGCTACCACTGTGCCCACTAACCCCTTTAAAAGCAAGGCTTTAAATGTTTAGCACAGGAAATGCCCTTGCTTTTAGATGGATCTTTTCTTATTCTGAGGAAAGAACCAAGCAGGATTTATAAGCCCTAGCTAGAAAAGCTAGAAGTGACTAGCTTTTCCTAAGCTGGCAGGAAACACTGACTGTGTTGGGCTGCTGACTGCACAAAGCCCTGGCATGGCTATTTGTGATATGTCTCACATCTGGCACTGAGCCACCAAATAATTTTTGGTGAACTGTTTTTACCTCCTCACATCAGATGTGAGAGCTCAAGTTGGAGCTTTCATTACAGTTTTCTGCTGGTAGAATGTTGTAGAAATACAGTGGGTTTGCTGTATAGTCTTAGTAACTTAAAAAAGTGTCCTGGTATGTTTAGAATGACTATGTTTTTTCTATTTGATTCCTTTGCTCCTTCGAAAAAATTAAAACATTAAGCAAGATAAAGAAAGTCTGATGTAGCCAAGAGCCTCTACTTGAACCTTCTGTCAGGACTATTTATTTAAAGCATTGTAAGTTTCCATGGTTCATGTTATCTCAGGGTATCTTGTGAGTTAATCTTGTGATATGAACCCTGTGGTCCCTACTCTGTTTGTCCCTACTCTGCTAACTGTTTGTGTCTTATTTTTCACAGTGAACATAAAGATTCTGAAAAGAAACACAAAGAGAAGGAGAAAACCAAACACAAAGATGGAAGTTCAGAGAAGCATAAAGACAAACACAAAGACAGAGACAAGGAAAAACGAAAGGAGGAAAAGGTACAGAACTTTTCAGTGGTGAATGAAGAGGTGTGGGATGTACTTTTCATTTTGTTTACCTGTAAAAGCAGGTATTGAAAGTACCTTCATTGACTAGTAAGATTCCTTGGCCTTTGAGTGAAAAAGGTCTGTGTCAGGAGACGTCAGAGCCAACCAGAATCTTAAACTATGAAAACCAAAGCCCTTTACCACTGTATTTCATGCACCAAATCTATCCATATCATTACCTTACTTTATATGACAAATGGATAAATTGAGGGATATAGTGTTTCTGGGAAAGTCAGTTCTCTTTCATGGGGAAAATTAATTCTGCCAGCGAAATCTCTGTAGAACAAACTTTGTGGGATGCTTGTAACCTAATGAGCTCATTTCTGGTAAAATCTGTTTTTTTTCCACCTGGGCTGAAGAAGGTGGTACATGTGACATGGACATCTGGCTGTGAATAAGTAGTAGTACTGTGCATAGACTTTTTAAAAAAAGTTTTTATATTAGTTTCTAAGAAGGTAGTGCTGGATGGACTTGCTAAATTCAGACAATATGAAATAGAGAATAATAGTGAGAAATACATCTCCCTTTTACCCTCAAATCACTGTCGTCTGTCTTTCCCTTTCTGGGGACAGCCACTGTGCTATTTTTTGTATTCTTCCATTGGTACCGTGTGTGTGTGTGTGTGTGTGTGTGTGTGTGTGTGTGTGTGTGTGTGTGTGTGTGTGTG